>NC_056524.1:230415797-230445779 GCF_019175285.1 Sceloporus undulatus | reverse complement strand
CCGGATGATCTCTCCCAGCGGTTTCATGTAATGTTAAATAGCATGGAGACAGAATGGCTCCTTGAGGGACCCCAGTTGTGAGGGCCCTCTATCGGACACACGTCTCCCAGCTGCACCATCTGGAACCTCCAAGAGTAGGATCGGAACCACTGGAGCACAGTGCCCCCGATTCCCACCTCTGCCAGGTGCTCCAGAAGGATACCATGGTCTATGGTATCGAAATAAAGCATAATAATATAAAATAATAAATATAATAATAAAATAATAATAATAAGGACTAGCATGGAATAATTGTGACTTGTGATCTCTTTTTTTGGAATATATGTTTCAGTTTCCCATACTGATACTGTGGCTATTTTTATTTTCTTTTTAAAAGAATGTGCAGAGCATATATTAATACAATTGCTTAGTGTTAACATGCTTGCCATACTGCTTGGATTTCAATAGGCCACCACTAAGTTCCTATCATCTATCATCATTTCCCTCTTTTTTTAAAAAAATACTACTGTTTTCAATTTTTTAAAATACACAGGATCAAAGACTGGGTGTATTAAAAACTATTCTAAGTTATTGTCCAAGGTTATCTCATCTTGAATGAATGCTGCTTCCATTCTTTGTGGTCACCACACCCCTTTCTATAGCTGATATATTTAGCATGCATCAAGGGAAAGCTATGTCTAATCATAAAAGGCCATCTGTTTTGTGGTATTCATGAACAGAGGCACACGTAAGCACAAACACACATCTTTTGATTTGCAAGTTATGCCTGTATAAATGGTACTTGTGTCACCTGGAGGAAATCCACAGCAAATAGATACTACATTGCCCTAGTAACCAAAGACGGGCAAAACTATGCTAAACTTAACTAAAACGAATACTATTGGGGAGACTACACAGTTAGCATGATGCAGCCCCCCCCCCAAGAAAAAACAACTGAGCAGGGGCAGGTGGTACACTTGCTGTGATACACATGCAAGAAAATGAATTGGAGGAATAGGATGACTGCAGTCTCAGAGGGTTAATAACCTGCCTATGGTGATGTGAACGTTAAATTGGATTTTTGGCACTGGCAGTGGTGGTTCCCCATGAGTGAAGCAGTACATCGCTTTGGATTTTAGTCTGAACTTGAAAGGAACTTCCCATAGTCTGCAACTTGGAGGGGGTGGATAACCAGCATCTTGGAAGCTATTTTACACTCTGGACTAAAACCTGAAGCAGATTACTACCCACTGACCTGGAAGCCATGGCCACTAAATTCAGCAGCTGAATTTGGTACTCTCTAGTTTGTTCATGTTATCTCACGGAGAAAATGTGTAAAGTATTTTCCCTCATAAATGTGCCTTTATAGCATATTTCTTCTTCCTTTAATCTTGTCTTTGGTTAGCAAATCAATTTGTTCCTGAAAACCCATGACTGATATGAATCTGGAAAAATCCCTGATTAACAAGATACATACAGTGCCTGCTTGTTCCATTCCGTTCATCTATCCATTTGTTTCATTTATGAACTGCCTATTTACTGTAAGCGATTCCAGCTGACAGTCTAGAAACAACTTCATGAATAGCCCATTAGTAACTAAAGGTAGTACATGAAACCTAAAAAACTTTATTCCCAAACCTCTTAATTGCTATGGGCTGCATTCGGGGAAGCCACCACTTTGGTTGCCCCTACCCCCCCCCCACTTCCAAAACAACATCACATATCTATCTATCTATCTATCTATCTATCTATCTATCTATCTATCTATCTATCTATTGATGTGTATGTGGCAACACTAAGCTGAACCCTCATGGGATCTTTGGCAAGATTGTTCAGAGGGCGGATTTACTTTTGCATTCCTCTGAGCAAGATGTTGGCTTGCCATGGTCATCAGTGAGTTTCCAGGGCTGTGGGGATTTGAACCCTCATCTCCAGATTCATATTTCAATGCCAAATCATTACACCACACTGGTTCCCTTGAAAAAGTCATCATTATTCACAGAAAGAATTCTCATCACCAAAGCTTTTCCAAATCCAGTGCCCTCCAGAAGTCTTAGACTCCACTCTCATCATCCCCAGACAGACATGCTGGGAGAGGCTGGATACTTTCAGCATTTTGCAGAGCTGCCTATGTACAAAAGTTCAGGCCTAGTTAGACAAGGGAATTACTATATTTACGTGAGTATTACTTTTAGAATCCTACAAACTTGCCTGCAAGAAGTGGCCTTCTGCTGCTTTTTTAAAATCTTGCTGGAGCTGTGAAGAATTTCAGTTTTAGCACAGAGGCTGAGGTGAGTTACAGCTGCCTGTCACCAACAATATTCCCTCATCCATCATCATTAGGAAAGCACAGCTGACCTGGAGTTTTCAGAGCCTGTCCTCTTCAAGCTGTTGGGGTTCGGATGAGTTTGTCCAGCATGTTGACAATCTGTCCAATTAGGCCTGTCACTCCGCTCCTTCTGCCAGCAGTCCAGCATCAACTATGGAGTGCGATTGGACAGTCCATTGGGGGTGGCAGCCGATAGCCCTCTTACATGGCTTGATAACCAACAACAACATTTTCAGAGACCTGAATAATGTAATCAGTGGCATGCATCAAGGTACCCTTGAGTACATCGGACAACATAACAATTGCATATTTAACCAGAATAAAAAAAAACATTTTATGCAAACATAAATAACAATTAAGAATTGCATTATTAAAGGAAAGGGAAACTGGACATTTTGTATGCACAGAGGTAAATTATGATGATGCACATTTTAAACTTGGGACTAGAGAAAAAATAATTTTCCTTAGATTCCAGTTCTAAATCTCATGCCCTAAAAAGCATAATAGACATCTTTAAAATAGTAAATGGAGAAGGACTTCTAAGGATTGAATACGGCTAACTGGATTATCTCTTGGAAATCTGCAATGCTGCATCATTCATAAGGTCTTGTTACCCATTGTCAGTTGATTATTTTGGATGGAAGTGACATCAGAATTAGATTTCCTGAGCGGTCAATATATACCATATAAACCCCAGAGGTCAAACTGATTTGTTCCCTGTGTAATAGCCAGCTCTGCTCCCTAGCTAAGAACACCTGGTCCCGTCATCTCTTCGCCAAATCTGTCTCTCGTGCAAATGAGAAGGGTAGTTGCCAAGGCTGTTTCTACTCAAAAGGCCAGCTGTAAACTGGCCTACCATGTCACTTAAAAGTGTGTGATTATCAACAGTATCTGACATGATCTGAACACCTGTTTATAAAAGGCACCATAAATCCTTCCATATGTATGGTCATTATCACATCTGCCTTTTTGGCAAACTTACGTCAAATGAGCTCATGCATAATCAAGGCCTGGTTCCTGACAGCTGGGTATCTATTTCACAACCCTTCACCCCTTCACAGTTGGCACTAATGGGCACTCTCATGGGTAGCCTTTACAGAGAGGAGAAAGATAATTGGCCACACACATTGATTCACAAAATGATGGAACTGGTTTTACAAAAACAGTGACTGAAACACAGTGGCAAGCAATATGGATTCAGACTTCCATTGCCATAGCTTGAAGAATATGTCTCCAGGGCTACCAGCACTACTCTATCATGACCAACAAATTAACTTTTCAAATCTTATTTGTATTCTGATTCAAGGAGAAAAGTATATACTCCTCCTCAAAGCCACATCGTCTTTATTTACGACAATCTGCATGCATGAATTGCACGGCATCTCATTACTTTCACTGGTAAAAGGTGTCAAGCTACATCACTCATCCATTAATCTGGATATTCTTCTTGCTCTTTTGTGAGAAAGATAGCATAAAGAGCACCACAAAGTTACTCTTCATAATTGAATTCCATTTTTCCTAATAAAATCTCATTGTGTTTTTGGAAGTGCCTCCACAGCTTTGTTCTCATATTACCTATCAATTACTTTTGGTTATTCTGAACATAGTACTGGTCATCTGGTCCCACAGTGTCCTATTTTTGTTTTGTTTTATGGCAGAAGTCTACTCAAGCTTGGGAAAGTCACTTTTTTGAGTTGTTATTCCCAGATTCCCCCAGCTGCTGTGCCATTTAGTCCAAATAGTTTTTCTCCAAACCTGTGCTACTCAGACTATCCAGCCTGAGATCCTTTAACAGTTAAAGTTTAACTGAAGAGCCAGCAATTGAGCTTGGGACCTTGTGCATGCAAAGCATGTGCTCTGCTGCTGAGCTCCAGGCCTCCCTGAATATATTCTACATCGGAAGAAATAAATGAAATCCCTTTTCAGCTTCAGTGCTATCCAATGTAAACAATGTTGGAAACTCTCAGTTCTACAGAAGAAGGTGGGTGAGTCCTTGAACATATTCAGCTTGCTACCTCTAACTAAAGTGTTCTGCATATCTCAAGACTAGGAAGGAAGAAATGTTGTTCTGCTTATAACACGGAAAAATAGTTATATCTCATTTTACTGGACTGCCTCCCTTTGATAAATGTTTTTGCTGTGTTGTATTTCTCTTTGCTTTCAATACTCTTCAAAAAAAGCAGGAATTTTATTAATTCGGTCTTGGAATGAACTGAAGTAGTCCAGATGGTACATTAAAAGGACTTGCATAATTTACAAGGGGTCACTCTCTAAAACTGTTCTTTAATGTCCCTCAAGGACATATCCTCTATTGTTATTATTGATAACTATTACACCATCACAACAACAATAATATTCCAATGAAACTCTGCAAATCTTAAATATGAATAAATTCAGTTAGAGTTTAAAATACAATGGGAAAATCAGTTTTGCTGTATAGTCTTAATAGATCTTCAAGTGAGAAAAACTGACATGGGTTGTACGACAGACATCGAATGCTGAAAGTTTTAAAACAAATGTCCCCCCCCATTTTGTGCTGTTTCTTTTAGCAGAGTGCAACTTGTTTCTACCCCTGATTGTATACCAAATATGCATGTGCATACACACAAGCATACAGGAAAAAAACCCTGCAACATCAATATTCCACCATAAGACCTTTCAGGTTATCATTACATTCCATTTTTTGTTGTTTTTGGCACCCTGTATCCAACAAACACTCACCAATCTATGGCTAACCACCATGCTAGTCCTTGTGAGCTTTTTTGGGGGTATTTTGCCCTGTTAAACAAACAAACAAGCTCATTTATATACTCTTCATACCACCTAAGCATGTCTAAACGGTTTACAACTGTAAGCTAATTGCCCCAACATCTGGGTACTCATTTTAGCGACCTCTGAAGGATGCAAGCCGTGATCAAGCTTGAGCCCTTTTGTGGTCTTGAACTCGCAACCTTGTGGTTTGAGTGAGTGGTTGCAGTACAGGCATTTAACCACTGCGCCACCAGGGCTCCTTAACCACCCAAAGTTACCAATATATTTTTCAAATGAAAGTAAAAGACACTCACTTCTGATTGGACATACCCATAGGCCTCTCTCCATAGACACACTTCCCACATACAATTCCGTAACTCCAGACATCACTAGCAGAGGTAAATTACGATAGGCAATGCTTCTGGTGCAGTCCACCTGATGGGAATCTTACCACCCTGCAAGTAAATCAACAAATTTACACACACATACATCAGCAAACTCTTTAAATAATAAGTCACTGTTGTACATCAAGTAACCAAAACAATAAGCCATTGCATGAAAGATGCCAAAATAGGCAGAAATACCATCATTCTCCTTTTATGTTGAAGGATTTTGGCAGTGGGTACATAGCAGGCAAAGTATCAGCTTTTCCTTCATTTGTAAACCTATGTTTGCAGGAAATAGTGCTGGAAATATGAAGCTAAGTATGGATGGTAGCTGGAAGATTTAGAACCTTGTCATTGGGCCGTTTTACGTTTTTCTGAGGGGGTGGAGAGCCTGGATACTTCAGATATGTGTTTCAATCCCACAGATCCATCAGCATGGCCAATATCAGGGGTGATGGGAATTGTAGCCCAACACATCTGTAGGCCACAGGCACCCCATCAAATCTTACATAATTGTTTTGTTTATTCACGTTACAACTACATAAATAAACAAGACTATAGAAAGTTACTTCACTTGCATAATTTTTATAGGCTGCTGAATTCTGTTTTCAATGTATAATTGTGATATTTGGCATGGATGCTTCCCCCTCCAAAAAAAATGTGCAGACAACAAGCAAGTCTTGTGAGATGCAGTGATGATGAAGGGAATCCATTCATCTGTTTTCTTTAGTCACAGGGACACAATCAAGAATGTTCAGTGTTTTTTCCTCCTGGTTCAAGCCATCCTATTTAAGACTACACAAGTGCAGCTAGAGGTCATAAAGTGTAGAATAGGATATTACTGTAACTTAATATTTAGATACTTGCTAGTAATGAAGGAATTTGCTCATGTAAATTCACTTGTCTTTGCTGCTGGCAGCAACTGAGTGTTCACGCCTCAAAATGTCATGCTGTCAGCTGTGACCAGGGGCAAATCTGGCAGCATTTTAATTTATTGGTTCCTGCCTTAATCCATGAGGAGAGACAAATAAGAAATATCACCATCACACCCATCACCATCACATCATCACAGTGGGGCAATGAATCTGCTCCATGATTTTGTCCAAGTTTAAAGTAGTTATCCAAGGGTTCAATCCAATTCCCTAATGCATTTCTTTAAAGTTCAGATGGAAACAGACAGCAAATCCTCCACAATAGACACATCAGCTGTCATTGGTTGATAATGCCTTCATCAAAACAACAGAATTTTGAGGTCTCAACTGTTGTTGTTTGTTGTTATGTGCCTTCAAATCAACTTACAGAGGGTTTTTACAAGAATATTCAGAAGAAATATGCCATTGTCCTTATCTGAGGCTGAATGAGCTTGCCCAAGGTCACCCAGTGGATTTTCATACTGAGCACAGGTTCAACCCCTGGTCTCCCCGCATGCTAGTCCAGCACCAAACTACAATATCAATGGTTCTCTGGCTCTGCTCTAACTGGTCAACCACTTGGCTCTCAGCACTACTTCAAGTGTACTTCAGGAATGAAATACTTTCTTGACTGTAAGGAAAACTTTTGGAAGCTACAGTTTTGCAGTAGCCTGCCCAAAACAATCAGACTATTAGTAATTATTATTGGCACCAAAGCAATATCCTCACATTTTGCTTCCGGTATTAAAAATAAGCTGCCATAGCTTTCTCCATTTCTTTTGTTGTAATGAATGGTTAGGATTCCTCTCTTTCTTCACGCTCTCATATGTTCACTATGATTCCAATCTGATATTGCCACAATGATTGTGTAACTTAGTATCAGTCTCTCCAAATGCCATTATCTCCACAACACCACTCATGTTGCCTAATTGGGATTATTTCACACTAACACTTGCCCTTTAAACCAGATGAACATATGTATCTATGGAATGTTAATTAGTACTGAAAAATATAAATAAAATCTAGGCCAACGAGCAAACTGTATGCATTATCAAATAACATGTTAACACTGACATAGAAAAATTCGTTTTGGTCCTTGCCTAATTTTATCACAAGCAGAAGGATTACGTTGTAAATTACAATGCTGTGGGAAGCAGGATAATGGCATTTCCTGTACTTCCCAACCAGCAGATTTGGGAGGAAGCCAATGAAACATGAATTGTTAAAAAGTGAGGGGCAGAGGTTTAGAAGGTCCCAAGAAATTAAGGCCCATTAGCTTAGCTCATGTCTCAGGTAACATTATTGAAAAAAGAATAAAAAATTACAGAAGAACACCAAGGCTTCCTCAAAGAAGTCCCACTCCCCAAGTATTTTATTGAAAAGCCAACAAGATGTAGGTAGTGATAAGTCAATAAGTAGGTATATTATATCAGATTCCAAAATCTTGCAAAAAAGCTAAACTTAAGCATCATAAGGTAAGTTTCTTATGAATCAATAGCTAGTGAAAAAGGAAAAAGAAGGCAGGGGTAAAAGGACAGCTCTCTCTCATGAAGGAAAGTAAGCTGTGGCCCCTAAGGATTTATTATGAATCTGGTGGTATTAGTTTATGTTAATCAGCTAGGCTAAGGGATTAGCACAAAAACAGAGCAAAGTTGCAGATGACACTAAATTGTTTAGAATGATGAAAATTCAATCTGACAGTAAAGAGTCAAAAAGAGTTCTAGAAGGTCATCCAGAAGATCAGTGGTAAGTAACAAGTGCACAGTGGTGCAAAAGCTCCCATGTTTGCACATTCCAAAGGACAGGTCTATCAACACGATAAGCCATGATGGAGAAGTTCAGGTGCTAGATCAAAGCCTAGTTACCACCAACACTTCTGCGGCCAGATCATCCAGCTTTCCCCACATCGGTACTTTTCATAGGTGTTAGCCTGCAACCCAGTCACTCATTGAGGACAGGGATGATGGGGGTTGCACCCAGCATCTAGAAGGTATAACGTGGAACGATGGCTTTAATTCCTGCCGGTAGGCAGGCCACTCAGTGTGGGGGGGGGGAAAGAAATGCAAAGCCCTTAAGCAGTTCCTTGATAATCATCTCCTTCAGGTATGGGAACTGCAGGCAGGGTGATGTCAGCATTCAGTCTTCCTTCAAAGAAAACACTCTTTTATAGTGATCATATGTGGGTGGTGAAACAAGGCAGTTGGGAGGATGGACACTTATGTTAAAGAAAACTGACCATCTAGGATTGGATTTGTTTTTTGTATTGCCAAATTTTCCAGGGGCAGGAGGGAGTAGTCCAGTTGCTCAAACTCGTATGGGACCACATGTCAAATGACGTAGTCCTGGCCAGTTGGGAAGTGCGGCCTCAATGGCCTATTTCACAAGTGACATGTTTTCCCAGCTGCTTTTTGTGCAACTTACATTTTCTCTAGACTCCCCAAATGTAAAAGAGAGATATTTTACAACGAACATTGGTAACTAGAACACTGGAGTGCCTTTAACTAGAACACATGGAATGCATCCTTCTCCAATTCCTCTCCAAACCAACCAATCAACTGAACTGTCTGAAATGAAGATGGTGTCCAGTTGCAGCAGCTTCCTTGAGATATGGCTTTTCACCTAGTACTTGCTTCACAGAAAAGGGTTGTTTGCTTTTAGTTAGTCCTCATATACACAGATTCTTTATCCATGGATCCAAGACACAGCTTGAACATATTTCAAAAAGCAAGTTTGAATTTGCCATTTATAAAAGCACAATTTCACCACTGTCTTAATGGGACTTGAGCACTCACAGATTTGGTATCCACAGGAGTGGGGATGGGTCCAACCTCATCAGATACCAAGGGCCCACATATATGATTTTCCACGCCACCCCCCATACCCTACCTTGAAAACTTCCTGGAAGCATTTATGTGGCCACTGTCAAAAACAGGAAGAGTTTGGACTATACTCCTCTTCTCTCAGCCACAGCCAGTACGTCCAATGGTCAATAGTGGAGGCAGTCCAAAATCGGAGGGCACTGGGTTGCTGAAGGCAGGGCTAGACACCATTTTGTCTGATCCCAGGAGTATTATATGTTTACCTATGGTATGTGTATATATATTTCACATACAGGATGATAAATCTGTGTTGACACTTTTTAAAAGAAAAATTTCCTAGCCAACCATCAAACTGTTCATAATGTTGAAATACAAGCTTTGTACTTTGTGTCACTAGCAACGGCAGAAAAACTTGAGAAAGCATGAGCCCACATGCAGATTTCTCACACCCTTGGATTTGGTGCCTCGTGATGGCAGCCAAGGTACAGAATCTTTCATTTACTATAGCAATTAAAAAAGTACATTTTTGCCCACAAAAGCCATAGGGGTTAATTGGTTGGTTTTTTCTTAAAAGAACATTTATGATCCGCATTTCCTTCTGGCTACAGGATGGAATTCATCCAATGGTCCTGAATGTGAACTAAAAAGCGACAATGCACTATATGCAAATTATAGATATTTGTTGCAGTTCTCTTGGAGGGAAAACACTTACTATACTTGTACTCTCCAAATTGAAAGAGGGCTTTCCAGTGGTTTACCTCCTGCCCTTCTGTTTGAACACAGCTTTCTAGAAATCTGTCTTGGCTCAAACTACACGTGCCCTGTTAGTGAGAAATTGTAGGGCTGGACAGCATTAAATCTCACAAGGCAAATTGCCTCCCCTCCCAGATTTAATGAAGTGCATGTTCATTACAGGAAAATGTGTGAATTAAACAGCACCAAACTGAGTTTCCTGACAATCTCTGTACTGAAGAACAAGACATGGGGCACGGTGTTATCAGTACGCTGATGACACCCAAATAGTTTCTCTATGTCTCCGACTGATGCAGTGACTGAGGATGGCGTCTCTCCTCTCGTGGCGTGCCTGGAGTCAGTAATGGGCTGGATGAGGGAAAACCGACTCAGTCTGAATCCAGAGAAAACGGAGGTGCTCGTGATAGGTTCACCTGGCCCAGGGATGGCGGTGGTTCCACCTGTCCTGAACGGGATCACACTTCCCGTAAAGGACTCAGTACACAGTTTGGGGGTGCTCCTTGACTCGTCGCTCCACCTAATATCTCAGGTGGATGCGACGGTCAGGAGCACCTGCTATCAGCTTTGGCTGATCCGCCAGCTGCGTCCCTACCTGGGACGGAGGGACCTTGAAACGGTGGTACATGCTCTGGTAACCTCTCGTTTGGATTTCTGCAACGCGCTCTACATGGGGCAACCCTTGTACCAAACCCGGAAGCTACAATTGGTACAGAACATGGCAGCCAGACTGGTCATTGGTACATCCAGGACCAGTCATATAACATCTATACTTAAAGATCTGCATTGGCTGCCTATTCGCTTCCGGGCGGAATACAAGGTGTTGGTTATAACCTATAAAGCCCTACATGGCTTGGGCCCAGGATACCTTGAGGACCGCCTCTCCCCATACAATCCGCCTCGCACACTCAGAACATCTGGGCAGCAACTATTGAGGGTCCCAGGGGCACGACTATCCTCCACTGCAAGGAGGACATTCACCATCTCGGCCCCGACCCTCTGGAATATGCTGCCCATAGAGCTCCGCTCGGCCACCTCCCTGGCACAGTTCAGGAAGGATCTAAAAACCTTCCTGTTCAAACAAGCATTTCCCGAAACAAGTCCTAGTTAGCCCCCCCCCTCCGACGGCAATGATGATCTGGCTAGAAGGTATTTTAATGTATTTTTATTGTTATTGTTATTGTACTGTATTTATGTTGTACACCACCCTGATTGATAGAAGGGCGGTATAAAAATAAAGCTATTATTATTATTATTATTATTATTATTATTATTATTATTATTTATATAGCGCTGTAAATTAACACAGCACTGTACATAAAATCTTTTAATTAGACGGTTCCCTGCCTTCAGGCTTACACTCTAAGAAGACACGACACAAAAGGAAAATGGAATGGTGGGGGGGAGAGGATCAGGTCCATCATTCTTCTCTCCCTCTGAGGCCTGGACCAAGGCAGATGGACAGATGGAGGGCTCTGTATCTTAAGGATAGGCCTGATGGCATTGGCCCACCCTCTCTCCCCCTCGGAGGCCAGGATGGAGTCAGATGCCTTGTGGGAAGGGTTCAGTTCCTTTAGGGAGGCCCAATGGCAAGGCCTACCTTTCTTTCCTGGTACACATGTTGGTCAAGAATTGATTGGTTAAAGTTGATTCATTCACAGATGTCCCTGTTTTTGTATGCCAGCATTTAGTTTGCTTGCAGTCTAGCCCAGTAAAATGTCTGGCTGATGTTTGTATTTTCATCATCCTATATGTATGAGAACACAGTTTCACAATTTTTATTATGTTGTTTTTGTTGCTTTTCTTATTGTGTTGAATTGAATTGGATTCCCCCTTCCCCAATAGATAGCATGAGCACAGGGATAAGATGTTTCTGTCTTCTTCCTATTAGGACCTTTAGGTGCTTTGGATGAAACAGAGTTCCCTCTGTAAAATTCAAGGGGAATCAAATAGTACAGTTATACCACCAAGATTGAAAAGACACTTTCTGGAGATGGTTAATTGTGTATTATCCTGCACTATTTGCATCAGATCACTTCTAAGTTTTTCCCATGAATATCCCAGAAAAATCATGTAATTACACATAATGATTTCACACAACGTCACACAAAATCCGCCATTAAAGTGGTCACAAAGAAGCATTAATGCATATCTTTTTAATTTCAGTATTTCAACGCCAGTGCATTTCCGTTTTCACTTTATTTGCACAATTGCCTGTGATAATCATTCACACAATTACTCACCATTTCTGCGTCATTTGTGGGATGCTTTAAATGCACTGTAATTTCTATTTAATGCCGAAATCAGCCCCAGTGTGATAAACCCTTAAGCTATCTTTCTTTTCTGGCCATTATTCATCATAGACAAATTGTGGTAATAGGCACTTCTAACCTAATTCCAGTTTAGACAGTTTCTCCTAAGATTTATACATAGTCACAATCTTCCTCAACACTCAAAATTAAGTGCTTTCTCCATGAAGCACTTAATTTTTCTCCTGTAACTTAGCCCTTCCAAAAGCAAAAAAAAGTCACAGCAGTATATGCAAATATGACAGCACTTTTTAAAAAAAATCTCTGGCAAGGAGTATTGTGTTTGAATATCCATGAGGACCCTGGTCACATATTAATGTCTCCTTACAAATGTGTCACTGGGGACAGTTGGGTTGACCTATGTGGAGAAAAATTGTGAGAATGTGAACTTACCCTAGAATTGCTTAACAGCCTGAAGCCAAGGTATGGGCTGGCATCTTACATTGCAGATACAGATTGGTAACCAGAGTTATGGCTCTGTAACAGCTCCATATTCATGATCATGACATTATTGCTATGATCATAAATACCTCCAACTTACCTTAACAGTTAGCAACCACATAGAGCAATAGAGGTCTTTTCTGATGATGATCAGGGTGCAAAAGGGTGATATCTCCAGACTCCTCCTACCAGTGATCTGCAGTGAAACCATCAAAAGCAGGACCCTAGCAAAATTCCTTGTTTCAACACATATTTATGGCAGGAGGGGCAGGAAGCATCATCCTGCTGCACCCTGATCCCCAACAAATTAGAACTCCATTGCTTGATGCAGCTGCTGGCTGTTAATGCAAGTATGAAGAGGTCAGATCAAGGGTGAGCCATGGTAACACATTTGTTACACCTTCCTGAATATTACTGTGACACAAGATCTCAGTGTGTGTCTGTACATAAATTCTTAAGACAGTAGTATGACAATGCAGGGGTGCCACAAATATTGAAGACTGTGTGACAATTGTTTAAATATACAATCTTGGAATTATAACTGCAGTAGCTACATTATTTTCAGCAGATAGTGAATACTTCTGTGCTCTTTCAGACTTTGCGAATTTAGTCCTCAGACATTCTGGAATTTTTGGCCCTGTATAAGAAAAATTCTTGCATTTAGTACCTTATGAGACTTAGTTTCCCAACATTTCAAGGATCCTGTGTCTTTCTCATGTATACTGAGTACACATGATTGTGTAATCTAAAGACTACTATTACTACTACTTGGTCAGCCAATATTTTTAATCTGTTATTTTATTTTCTTAGGCCTAATACTGCTTTGTTGGATCCAAGTTCTCCTGAATTCTCTGCTGTAGTTTCTGTTGGAGATTGGCTCCAAGCTATTAAGATGGAGCGATACAAGGATAACTTCACAGCTGCTAGCTATACTACCCTAGAGGCTGTAGTGCATATGAACCAGGAGTAAGTACTCAACGGTATAACAAAAAAACTGGTAAATCTGGATTTAATCGGCCTCTTTTGCTTTGTGCTGCAAATCATTACACTCATCAGAGTACTTGAATGCTTTTAGTCTAAAACAGGCATGGACAAAATGTGGTCCTCTAGGCATTTATAGATTGTAACTTCACTCAGCCCTAGCCAGTATAACTAGTTGAGAGGGATGATAGAAGCTGCAGTTCAACAACATCTGCAGGGTCGCAAACCCATATGATGCTAGATAACATGTCAAAATACTTTTCACAGTGTCTTCAGATTTTTAATTACACATTTCTGTTCATTCACCTTGCTTTGCATTATTTTATTTGTGTGTGTGTGTTCTTGTCTGTAATGTATTTTACTATATCCACCTCTGGCATAAAGTTCTCACTATTCAGCTTCCTCCTTTCTGTTTAATCCAGTGACCTGTTGAGAATTGGAATTACTGCCATTGCACACCAGAATAAGATTCTGAGCAGCGTCCAGGCAATGAGGACCCAAATGCAGCAAATGCATGGCAGAATGGTTCCAGTTTGAGCCAGTACTCAATAAACTCTGAACTCTTGAAATTAGTTTACCTCATCCATGCACTTTAATTGAAGAACTGCACTTTTTTACTTCTTCTCCTCGCCGTTTGAAATAATAATATTAATAATAAAAAGTGATTTGCAGCATTAATTGATATATAAAGATTGCTGAGAGTGTTGCGTGGAGATGACCTACAGATATGACAACCCGTCATTTGAGAACAGGCCTGGAACAAATTGTTTCATGGAATATACTTCTGTCTGGATCAACATTATGTAATATATCTATATAACATCACATACAAGTTCTGATGCTGTGTTTGCTGCCACATATTGTGCTTAAAGGAAGGAGAGCACTGTTGTTCCGCCAGCAGCCATTGGGATTACAGTCATTGTGTTTGATCTGTGGAATAAACCACAGTTGTGCATTTTGTATTGGAATGAAGAATCTTCTGTACCAGGAAATGTTGGCATACTCTAAGGATCAATGGTACCTTGCTGAAAACTTGAGGGAGAGTTTCCTTTGGCTGATCAGTGTCACTGAATCGAAGATCTGTTTATTTGCAAATGGAGGCAGAGTGCAACCTTTGTGGATTACAGGATTATTGTTTTTTTGAAAGAGGGAATTGTGGTTGCTTTTGTGGAATCCTGACTCACAATGCCACCCTTTTTGACAACAACTAGTCAGCCATTATTGACTAAGGATCTTCCAGATGTCCATCCTTTTGCCTTTCCAATAGACAACAGATGGTTCAACACTGTAAAGGTCAGTGGAAGTATGGCTTCTTCATTGTGTTCTTGAGGTTTTGTTTCCATATTGGTAGTAAAACAGAATGCATGTATGGAGTATAGCTAGGAAAGTACAGTTTTGTTTTCATTTTATTATGAGAAAATTATCCTAAATATTTTCTTTAATGCATGATGTGAGATCAAAACCAGAACCCTATTCTTGGCTTATAATAGTGTAGCCACTTCTAATGATGCTGTGCATGGAGGTATCCAGTACCTCCTTGTGCAACATCACTGTCCTGGATGCTCAAGGGGCCCCTAAAGGCTTCCAGACATGCAGCTTAGCCCTTCATTGGCTATAAAAATGCACCTAAATACATAGCATTGGCTATGAGGGTGCACCTAAATACAAGCAGGCTGCCCTTGTATAACTAGGAAAGAAGAGGGAGCTGTTTCCCCTTGAACATTGGTATAGGTTCACTGCTAGAGATTTACACTCCACCAGTTGGCCTCAGCTTGCACTGGTTGGCCCAATCTCTGGTGCGAGGATTCCTAATAAACCTGCTTTGTAGTGGTATGAGCTCATGAAATTTAGGTTCCCTTTTGTGATATGCACAGTGCATTGTTCAGACTTACATGCCTTGAACTGTGTACAGACAGCAGCTAGCAACAGGGATGTCAGGTGTTGACATAGGCAGATGATTACCAATATTCTGTGGAAAAAATCTGTACGGTCAGCCCTCCATATCCACAGATTTTTTTATCTGCTGATTCAAGCATTCATGGTGTGATAGTATTTTTTAAAATATATACCTTTCAAAAAGTAAACATTGATTTTGCCATTGTATATAAGGAATACAATTTTACTCTCCCACTGTATTTAATGGGACTTGAACATCCACAGATTTTGGCTTCCATGGGATGTCCTGGAACCAAACCCCAACGGATACTGAGGGGCCCACTGTACTAGTTTCCTAAACTAAAAACTTGTCAGTACCTGTTGTTGTGGTGGTGGTAGTGGTGCCTTCAAGTTTTTTTCTGATTTATGGTGACTCTGAGGTGAACCTATCACAGAGTTTTCTGAGGCTGAGAATATGTGACTTGCTTAAGATCACCCAGTGGGTTTCTATGTCCGAGCAGGGATTCAAACCCTTGTCTCCAGAATCATAGTCTAATGCTCAGCTGTGTCATGCCTATACTGTCAGTACCTGTACTCTCCTATGATTTGGGGACTTTCTCACATTTAACATCAGCTATATATACTTCCAACCCTGTGCCCTCAAACTGCTCTTAACTCATGAGTAACACAAAATATCCTTGGCAAGATGAGGATTGTTTGGTAGATCCGTTTCAAACAATCCTCTGCTTGAATCCTCTTGCTACATAGTTACAGAACCAGTGCGATATGTTATCTGTCCTAGGATTCTCAATACTGAGACAGCCAATAATCTAATGCGAGACATGAACCACCCATTTTTTATATACATATGGCTCTGGTAAATGAATGTGATCCCTTTATTATGATTTCTCTTCTAAATACCACTCAGAGTTGGAGAAGTGCTGCATGTTCCAGTCTCAGTTGCCAAGATTTTCTACATCCAGCTGTTTATATTGATTGGATGCTTTTTTTTTCTCCTTTTGTTTTTTAATCACCTACTACTTTGGACCGTATGTTCCTCATCTATGTTGAACAAACAAAATGAAGAACGCTGATAAACAGAGAAATGTTTCAGGTGCTATTATAACCCCTTTTTTGTTCTGTTCTGCCAATTAAAAATTGTAGGCTACACAATTCCACCCATGTTTACCTAAAGGTTCCACTGAATTAATTGGGGCTTACTCCCAAGTAAATGGCCATAAAACTTTCATCCTTAGATCCAAAATCTGAGCTACTTTTGTAACCAGAGCAGCATGCCAGAAAAGCTGTGCAAAGAATAGAACTGTCATGAGGTGATGCCACCTGTTAGAACCGTTTCAACTGTGCTTATTATTTGGAGGACAGCAACATCATCTATTAGGTCTTCAGCTTTGATTCCCCCACCACCACCCTCTGACCCAAGTTTCTCTAGTTCTGTTTGTGACAGCAGCTTCAGCACAAAAAGAAAATGACACTTGAGTATGATTTGTTAGAAATCACCGCATTTATTTGGAAGCCAGGAGCACTGAGTGAATTGAGCAAGTCAAACCTGCCATATTCCCAATGTCACTCTCATCATTTTTTGTCACTTGTAACAACAACTTACTGATTTTAACCACAAGCTTCCCCTGTGAACTTGATTCTGAAAGCAAACTGTTGGGAACAGGAGATGCTAACTTTGGATCCTGTCAGATTCTGACAGCTTAGCAAAACCTTTTTGCAGAATTACACATAAAAGCTTTTCTGTTTGGTTAGTGGGTGCCTTTTTAAAGGTGCCTTAACAATCATATTTTAATGCCACTTTGCTGAACACATTAGTCTTCTAAATTCACTTTAACAAAATTAAGATGCTTATTTATGACTGAAATCCCATTAGTTTCTGAATGACAAACAAGATGATCCATAATCAGATTCTAAACTTTTTTTACAAAGCAACTTTCACATGCAAATTCCGAATAGGACTAGACTGGGAGAGGTAGAGGTTTAACCCTTTATGTCCTTCCTGCTATTTGCCTGATGAACATTAGTCCCCTAAACAGCTATTTGCCCTTTGAAAAAGGTTACACTGAGGAGTTAAGAAGAAATGTTCACCCAGGAAAACAGCATGGAAGGTAAAGGTTAAGGAACTGTATCTGTTCTTTATATGGTCTAATTGAAAGTGGATGCTCACTTTCAGGCTGATTTTAATGTAGGGACCGAAGATCTGACCCTTGGGTATTCCTCCTTTTTTATCCCAGTTGGGCCAACAAATGCAGAGAATTTTAGAATTTAATTTTCATCTGCTTCATTTACAATATATGCAAAATATGCACATCTCTATTTTGAATCATGATTGTGTTAGCTGAATCCATAAATAATTAGAGAATGCTTGCCATGTGTGCTGAAGTCATCAAAATTTCCCCCAGTGTTTTCCAATGTACCAGCCTGCTGCTGTCACTAATCAGATGTGCCTATTTCTGACCAGAGGTGTAGTAGTACTTGTAGATAGATGTCCATACTTGCTTTTTGTTCTACAAAACAGATTGTCAAAATGGAGGACACCAGTATGCTATCCTACCAGCCATCTTAATGCAGAAGAATTTGTGAACTCTGAAACACAGCAACAGGTTCACATTTCTGAGCTCCCAGATCTCTGGACCAGGCCAGTATTATGCATACTACCATGCCTGTTGAATTCCACACCACACAGAGACCATTAGCCTCCATTCATATGGATAGACATTTCTTTTGATGTATAATTCGTCAGGGCAGCTGAGTTGTAAATAAAATTACTCAGTTGCGAATGTACATCACCCTGCCATCTGCAGATTGCATCTATTTAGCAAAGGTCTCCTAAATAGAACTTCGTATCCATAGGAAAGTGCCTTAAATGGAGTTAAATAGACCATTTGTCAGTCTGTCTTGATATTGTCTACTTTGACTGCTAGTAGCATCCAAGTATGTCAGGAAAGATTCTTGTGATCTTTAGTGCTAATAAGAACTAAATTTCCCAGAAATGCCAACTAGCATGGTCAATGTCAGAGATTTGAGGAGCAGAAGTCTAAAATATCGGAAGTACCAATGAAAGAAATTATCTCGAAGTCCTTCCGGATGGACTGTAAAAAAAACAGAAGGTCCGTGGTTTTGATCCTGTCCTTTCCAAATATTTTAATATTATTGTTTTGGAGATCTACATGACATTTTCCCCATTCTAAAGTATTCCCAGGGAATTCCCGGCACTTACAAGAATTTATTTTTGATTTCCAATCTCCAAGTCAGTTTAAATTAAACCAGTATTCCTGAAATGAAATCTACCTCTCCATGGCATTGTGTTTCTGTTATCCCAAAGCTAGCTAAAATGGCCACCACCAAGAAACATAGCAACTGTTCCCAGGACAATAGAGTCAACATAGCTCAACTGAGGGAAAGAGGAATGGTAGCAATAATAATAATAATAATAATAATAATAATAATAATAAATGATCCTAATGCTTTACTAGTGTAATATTGCTAAAGCACTTTAACACTTTGACTATAACTTCTGAATAATAATTAAAAGAGGCTTAGTGGAAACTGGTGAAAGGCAATTTCTGAAACTAGATGTGACATGTGATCAGTAGGAGAAGAAGGAGAAAAACCACAAGGAGGAGGAGTGCGGGATATTTCAGTAAAGAGTTTAGATGCAAAGCCATCAGTATGCAGGTAAAAGCAAAACAAAAAGAACTAGAACGTCTCAGTATTTCCAGGGACATTTTTCCTGCATGGATAAGCCTTCAGTGACTGTCTTGGAAATTAACACAGAATCTCTCCTAAGGTATCATGCTCCAAAAGCAACATTGAGCCATTATGCTATACGTTTTCCTTCAGTTAAATAATGAAAATGTTTTCTAAAGTTCCAAGTGTTCCAACATTCACATGCTTACACTTGTGGATATAATTGAATCTGGATTGAGTTTCAAACAAGTATATACATCTTGATACCTACATCAGAAAGACTAGACTTTTTTTGGTGATTAAAGTCAAAGGTATTCCTGTTGGTCTGATGTACTGTTTCTTTGTTTTTGATAGGGAAAAATGGATCCTGCTCTCTTAGACTCAGCCCTTCCTGGTGCCCACCGTGATCTTGGAGGATAACAGACCAGAGGCAAAAACTGTCTCGTCTCCCAGTTCTGTTGATCACTGACTGTAGAGAAGATGGACTGTTTATAAACAGCATAACTTGAAGAGTGTCTCTATTGCTTTCTTCTTCTACTGGAAATTTTTTTTATTGTTGTTGGCAACAAAAACAAAAGACACTAAGGCTCAGATATGGTTCTTTCATTGCCACCTAAGGAATGTACTGTATGAAAGCCCTACAGACTTCTTTTTTCTCACTCCATTTATTAAAAAAATATTTTGGGGGGATGTTTGTTTTGCTTTTGCATGTCACTGATGCATCTGTATGAGAGTTAAGTAGCAGAACCCTACAATTCAGAAGAATGACAGGGTTAGGTGCCACAGCACAGAACCCAGTTCACAGAAGCTAAGACTACATTTGACAGTGAAATGTGCCATTATGATAATGTCAATATTTTTAATAGAATGGAAAATAACTTATTATCTCTTCCAGGAATGTGTGAGTATGTGTATTGCCTGGGGGAGGGGGTGTATGTATGTGTGCATGCATGTATGTGTGTTTTTTATGTTGCCTGTTGTGCAGAGCCACCTGTAAACATGCAGTTTGCATTTCAAGATAACTTGACAGTTTCTCACTGAGCTGTTGAGTTACTAGGCCAGTGGGTGAGCTATGCAACAGTAGCAAGAAAACACACACGCACACACACTCCTGAATGTTACGGTTCTGTATCTATTCTTGTATTACACAGCTGCCACACTAACCTTAATAAATAGTTATCCAGCCTAGAGTGGGGGCACTTTCACTTTAGTTGTGGAGTGATCCATAGTGAGTTCCATAATGGTGATAAAGAACAACATAGATGACCATTAGTCTTGCCACAGCCTGTTCATTATTGAAGCAGTGGTACATTAAGGGAAAGTAGGTGAGATGAAGTCTTATGCATCATCAGGTTGTTTTGGACTGAACTGATATAAACAGCCTTTCCCCCCTCCCTCTTGAAAAGTAAGTTTTGAAAGATTTGTTGAACACAAACAGAAATATACAATCCTTATACATTCCCAGAAGTAAATTATTCAGTGGCCTATCTGCAAGGACTTTGGGCCCATAAATTGACTGGTGAGCAAACGCTTTACTTCTTCATTGAAGTTAATAAATAGATGAAGATTAGCAAGAAGTTTGTAAAAACACCTGGTGTTCTTAGCATGGATAAATTACTATCCAAGGCTACAATAAGATTTGTTAAAGTAATGACTTAACTTGTGCTATGTAGCAGAGTTTGCTGAGTCTGGAGAGTTCACCGTTAATTTTCTGTGTACTCTGCGTAGAACCAAGCTGAATGCGGGAGTCTAGGGAATGGAGATGCCATTCTTTATTTTGAGGTTAGCAGTTGATGTACTCGACCTGCTTTCTGGTTGCAGAAGACTCTTCCCTACTGAGATACAATGCAGCACAGCAAGCTCAAACAGGACAGTCAGACCAACATGCCTTGGGGGCAAAAACCTCAAGGAGTGTGTAAATATTGCATTAAAAATGTTTGGCTTTGACTATAAATCTAAAATTGCTCAGGAGTTAGTTTCCATTCTTGCTTCTTCTTCCCCCCATCCTTTTCTTTTTCTGTTTTTAGATTATTTTTGTTGGTCTGCTGAACACAAAATTCAAGTTCAATATTACTTGCCTCAAGTGGTTGTGATGGCATTGCTGTCAAGGAGCCAGAGGGTGTATACTATGTACTGCAAACGAGGCTTATTCCAGTTGCAGCCAATGTACTAAGCATGACTTAGACAAAAGAAAAAAAAACATGAACATATACCACCCCCCCCCCCCCCCCAAAAAAACCCAGAAAACAATTGGGGAACTCCCCCCCCCCCCCCCCAGTCACAGAAGAGACATCAGCAGAACATTTTTAACACAGCAAACCTCTGTACATTAGGAAATTGTTCTACTCACAACCTCACTGGTTGATGTTTGTCCAGGTTTCTTGCTGTATTAACTTTGTGATGGATCTATGTATTAAATAAATATATATATATATATGTATATGTATAAAATGAAAAAAGCTGGCTCTTGCCAGTAAACAGGTCTTCAAAGCAGTATTTTTCTTTTACATGACATTTTCATAACCAGAAAGAAAGCATCCTGAATAATAATTAGACAGATTTAAAAAAAGAAGAAAAAGAGTGCATTTATTTTTGTGTATCACTACAAGTATGTTGGAATATGCAAGGACTATGGTTGAAGTTAGAATGTATGAGGCATATGGTAATTTAGTCCATACTGGGGGGAGGGGGGGATCTTAACAGTGCATTGCTTGGTTTGCAGAACTGAATGATCTCTCGATTAGAAATAATAGATTTTCTATTTTGTTTTAATTTGTAATTTTCCCCTCTCCATCAATCGTAGGTACACGTAACTTATGTCATTTATTTATGGTCTTTTATACCTAGTTTGTAAAATTGTAAAATAGCAAACTAAATGCAGAAGTTTGCATTTGAAAATAATAAAGTAGTTGCTGTACAAATCTCAAATATGATTTATGATATTACCTGTAGTTAGTTTGCATTTCATTACTCTCAGTTCAAAATCAACCTTTTTTTCTTCTAGAATATATTTGGATGACTGGAAAATTAAAACAACAAACAAACAAACAAAACAGTAAACCTGTTAACGGACCATACCACTTTAGATTGCAAGTGGAAGATAGCAAAGCTGAATTCTTCCATGTGAAAGAACTAATTTGCACATAATAAGCCAGGTTTGAATGTTCTTTCTCAACTTCACTGTATTTTGTTGTTGTTGAACAACTGTGATAGGCACCTTTAAGCAGGACCAAAGGCCTATTCCTTCCCATCCCTTGTGGGACATGGTTGTAGGCTACAAGTACTCCACATCCATGGCAATCTGATGAATTTCAGCAGTAAAGCAACCACCAAATTTTGGCAGCAAGCTAAGAAATTCATTGAACCAAGCAGGAAACTAAATTTTAAAAAAGGCTTGGAAGGAATTGGGGGATGTCACAAAGATGATAAGCAGGCTGCATGCGACAAGTATTCAGAACCACCCATGCATTCTACTGTTCTGTTCTTCAAGTTGCAAATCTACCAGCAGGCTGATCATCCTACCTGTTTCATATGAAAGCAAAGTAAGTGACATCACAATTTACTCTCTTGTTTTTTGTTTGTTTGTTTGTTTTGTCCCCTCTCTCCTACATCCAAACAGAATGTCAATCACAAGGTGACAGTTGGAACTTTATCACACAGGTCTCCTGGGATGTGACGAGGATAGTCCCAAAGGAGCCAGAAAGGGAACGGAACGAGTCGGGGACTCATTTTACTGTACATAAGTCCCTCACTCATTCCGTTCCCTGCTCTTCCGTCCCCAGTCCATTCCAAAACAGTTCTCAAAAATCTCCTCCTCTGGAACAAATGGGGAACGGATAGGGAATGGAACGGAATGAGTGAGGGACTTGTGTGCACGATAAAATGTGTCCCCCACTAGTCCCTCACTCATTCCTGGTCCCTTCTGTTCCATTCTGGAAGTGGTCCATGCGATGAAGTTCTTGGTTTCTCAGCTGACCAACTGAAGCAGGCCCTATGCTACATCAGTATAACTGAAAGCAGTATGTGGAGCATGTAACGTAGAATCATAAAACTGGAAGAAACCTCAAGGGCCATCATGTCCAACCCCCTGCCATGGAGGAATACACAATCAAAGCGCCCCCAACAGATGGACATCCAGCTTCTGCTTAAAAACCTCCAAAGAAGGAAACTCCACCACACTGAGGGAGCGTGTTCTGCTGATGAACAGCTCTTACTGTCAGGAACTTCTTCCTAATGTTGAGGTGGAATATCTTTTCCTGTAGTTAGTGATGGTACAAAATATGGAGGTGGAATTTTTAAATAATAAAATTAATCTGGTAGACAGGATATTAAGAAAACTGAAGAGGTGATAACCTGAAACTCAGAAGAAAGGAAGAAATCTAGAAAGATCCCTGACAAAAACATGAGAAATAAAATTAGTACTTCTTGTATTGATAATGATTTATCTCCATATATATATGGTTGGCCTAAGGTAGAGTTTTGATAAGTAACTCATTGGACTACATCAGGGGTAGGCAACCTTTTTGAGCCGGGGTCCGGGTTGCTGTCCCTCAGACAACTGGAGGGGTCAAACCCAAAAAATAAATAATTAAATGTTTTTTTAAAAAAATAATAATAAATAAATAAATAAACCGAGACAAATGTAGTACAAAATTTTCAAATGGAGGACACTTTTTTTTAAAAAAAATGGAGGACACGCGAAAAAATTGGCTGATTTTTTAAAAAATGATAATATAAATGCATGTTTCTGAGGCTTCTATAGACAATTGCCCCCCCCCGCCCCGGCACGAGAGGCCAAAGGCCCCAGCGGCAATCGGCAGCAGGACCGGGCTGGGGCTGGTCCCAAGGCCTCGCCGGGCCGGATCCGGCCCGCGGGCCATAGGTTGCCTACCCCTGGACTACATGGCTGTGGAGTTGGCAGTTGTAATCCAAATAATTAAGTTTTCCAGGCTTTTGATATGACAGGGATGCTTCCATTGATGCCAGTGGTTTCATTCATGCTTGCTTTCAGGTGCTAATAGCTTAGGAAAGTAATTTTCACTAGAACTGTAGTGTGCAGGAGGATTATTTGCTTGTTCATTAAAATATTTATAACCTGCCCCAGTTCAAAAGAGCTCAGGGTAGGGTATAGACACATGTGATTTTATCCAGGTAGCATGCACTATATCACAGTCCCCTGCACACTATTCAGTTCTAGCATTATGATTTCAATAATGGCTATATCCTATAGAATCCTGGGGTTTGTGATGTGAAGAGGAACTAGTAGCTCAAAATTTTAAATTCTAAACTTCCATCAATTGCAAATCCAAGGGTTCCATAGGATGGATCTATGGCAATTAAAGTAGAATGTAGCACTATTAAGGTTGCTATGGTGAAAGCTGGAGAGAACTCTTGTACCCTTAATGGTTGTACAGAAGAGGAAATTTCAGCTGGTATTTCATGTTACTTGATTGTGTAACAAGCAACACTTCCTGAAATTCTCTATCTTCTGCTGGCATTAAAGGTACAAGAGTCTTCTCTAGCTTTCAGTCAGGTGAGCCTAAGCATTATAATGATGTAGTATGAAAGAGCCTCTGAACTCGACAATTGGTTAGGTTATGTATGATCCCTAGTCCAAAAAACTTTGGTGAGCTATGTTATAACCTGGTTCCAAAGTGAATCCTCACAAAAGAGGGGCATTGCACAGCAGAGAAGTTATACCTCTACACAAGGCCACAGTCCTTGAACTTTTTTTGGAGCTTTCAGAGAAGCTATGTAAAACTGTGGTTGGAATTCTACCTATGCCTGCATAATTTGCTTTTTGGTTGTTGCAGAGGTTGGACTTCTCTACCAACTATACAGCAGAACTCCCCATCGCCCCAAAACCTGTAGTTTCTGCAAACCCTTGAATATGGCTGTTTCTTGGCTGGTAGAGAGCAGAGGGTGAGAGGTCAACAGAAAAGCAACCAGCTGTGTTCCTATTTAAGTAATACTGTAACATAATCCTACAAGACCTCCAGAGGACCATCAGAAAGTCATGGAACTTGCTCAACACTGTGTGATTTTTTGGGGGAGGGGGGGCTGCAAAAACTTAAAAGATGGGTTGGGTAAGAGGGAGATTAGTTGTAGTTGTGCATCTGTGCAGAATGTTGCAACATATCTCATGATCTAGGATTTCTCGCCAGATAACATATCAAACAGCATTTATGAAAGAAACATAACATGTAGTGTTATCCTATGATGAATGGAAATCCCACATTCAGGGGGAAAACAATATGAAATTTCTTCCATTAGTCACATTTCTATTTCCCTGTGAACAATGGAAAAAAGGTCAATTTTTGTTTGCTTTCTATTGCTGTCATTCAGTATTGGAGTTTATGGCTTGCTTTGTTTTTCTTGTGTACCTTCAAGTTGTTTCCGATGCTAAGGTGAAACAAATCCTGGAAAGATAGTAACCCAATGAGTGACCTTGGGCAAATCACACTTTCTCAGCCTCATGGGAAGGCAAAGTGTGATTTGCCCAAGGTCACTCATTGGGTTACTATGGCCAAGCTGGGAATTGAACTCTGATCTCCAGAGTCATAGTCCATCACTATGCCATACTTATTCTCTGTTATGGTTTAGTAACCTAGAATTATAGATCCATAACCCTTCTGTATATAGTAAGATAATGTAGTCTTATGGTAAGACTATATGGTAAGACTAGTTTATGGTACTGGAATGCAGTAGCTTAGTGTTTAAGATGTCAGTTCTGATGATCGGAAGACTGGAAGGTTGGCAGTTTGAGGCCCAAGTGCTGCATAATGGGGTGAGCTCCTGTCACTAGTCCCAGTTTCTGCCAACCTAGCAGTTCGAAAACATGCAAATGCAAGTAGATAAATAGGTACCATTTCTCAGTGGGAAGGTAACAGCATTCAGTGCAGTCATGTTGGCCACATGACCACCAGAGCAGTCCTCGGACTGTCAGAGAGCTCTGGTGCCACAACAAATTACAGTTCCCAGAATTCCATAGTGTTGAGCCATGACATCTAAAGTGGTGTTAAAATAGAATATTTCTGAAGTGTGGATGCAGCCATTACTTACTTATACATATATAACTTAGTAGCTGGTGTAGAATACCAATGAATATTTTTATATACAGTATTGTATTTTTTATATTATTTTCTTTAAAAATATGTCTTCTTACTAAATTTTCACTTTAACCACATGAAACTCTATATGTAAATTTATTTAGGCTGTGCATATGATATTGTAAATGAAAAGTATATTTTTAGTTTTGTTAGTTGTTTATGTCAGAACATTACTTTTACATTCAGTGATATACAGAAAATATAATTTATGTACAAACAGTACAAAACCATTACTAAGGATTTGTTATAATAATAAATTTTATTTATATACTGCCTTTCAAGGTGGTTTACAAAAATGCATAAACAATTACATAAGTAATTACATAACACATAGGAAACTAAAAAGCCATCTCCTTATCTTAACTAAATACAGTTACATTAATCAAAATACAATTAATATCAAAATATAGTTTAATTAATTATGTTATGGTGTGGTATGGGAGGAGGTCAATGGGGAAATTACATCATGAGTGACCACATCAGGTGATGCCAATCCAAGTGGCACACTTCCTTCAACTGGCTTGGTTCCAAAACGGTTAGAGGTTTTATCGCCAGCATTTTGAGCTCAAAAGCAGATAAGCTCCCAGTACTGATCTAATTTAAGATGTGCTAGAAACCTGGATAAGCTGACTACCTGAATGATGATTGCTATGTTGGATACAGAATGGGGCCTTTGTAACTTTAAATTTGAACAAGACCATGAAACATGGGCCCGGTCCACACGGATGGGATAGGACGCCCTCGTCATGTGCGAGGGGCAACGCTTCTAGTCGCCCCTCGCCCCTCACATGTGACGAGGGCATCAAAATGGTGGCACCCTGTACAGATGGGCACTGTCATTGTTACATGCTGGACGCATAGCGTCCGCACATCACGGTGCCAATATGACCTTGCGAGTTCACCATTGGCGCACTGCGACATCATAATGGCGTTGTGAGAAGAACCCACTTTTCTCGGATTCTTTTTGGTCCACAGGGAAGTCCTGTGGTCTGGAGGCTGCGGCTTCCCCGTGGACCAAAACTAGGTGCCAGGAGACCATCCTTTTTGGACGGTCTGTCCCGCGCCATAATGAGGCATCCTAAAGCTTCATCCAGCAGGATGATGATACCTCTCCTCTCTCACTTTCAAAACCGTAACATTCAGCCACAGTGATCTCCTTCCAATACAGTTATTGCTTCCTTAGTGGAAAGCAGGAGAAGCGGGATCATGGGGGAGCACACAAATCTGTTCTGATCACTGGCACCACCACAGTTCCTCCATCTGCTCTCCAGTGAAAGTCAAGGCTGAAAACTGGGGTAAGAAAAGACAGGTAACTTAACAGAGCTTTATATCTCAGGAGCTGAACAGACTGCCCCTCAGAGGTGGTCTGTAGCCACCTTTCTTTGTTTGATCGGGGCTGTAGCAACTACATGACACAGCCCCGATCTAGCCTTTAGCCACCGGCGCCGCAGCTTTTCAATCCTCCTTTGGTACTCTGCATCATCTGGAAGCAGTGCCAAAGGAGCGCCGTGATGCTGCCCACCATGTGGTGGGGTGCACAGTGTCACAACAACAGGGGGGTGGAGTTGGGGCGTGCATCATGCGGATGCCATTCCCCCACTTCGCCCCCATGCCAGCCTTTGATGCTAGTCTGTACAGTCTCTCATCTTACTCCACAATCTGTTTAGGATTAAAATTCCAGTGAATTTGCCCTATATCCAATCTAGTAACCGTCACATTAATGCACAATATGAGGATTCAAAGTATACTTTTTCTTCCCCCAAACCTTGCAGAATGTTCTACTGAGGTTCAAGCAAGCACTAAAATGCTCCTTCAATCCTTGTTATTTGACACATGGTCAGGGACTAAGTGACAGGGACAGACAGACATCCACAAACTTGGCAGAGCCAGAATATGTGGCCTACAAAGTGGAGAACTCATGTTCAGCTTTAATAGGCATGGACAACTGCAGAAGGACTAGGGCCAATATTCTCCCTCAGGGACTGTATAGGAGTGACATAGCTTGCCAAAAGTGAGGGGAATGTGGAGAGAAGCTTACTTCTGAAATATCTGTCTATCTATCTATCATCTGTTATCTAATTAATAAACAGTGCAGTGGCTCTTGTAAATTATTTAGAAGCTCAACTGATGCTCCAATCTACCAATTTTGTTGGCATGGGAAATGTTACTCCAGGGAAACAGGAAGGGTTAAAGGCCATAAATATATTTTGAGGGGCCTCATATGGCCCCATGACTAGATTCTGCACACCTTTTGGCTTGAGCTGTGCAATGTGAATGTGTGTGTGTGTGTGGGGGGGGGGAGTTGTTAGTTTAATAAATCACCAATGTAAATCTGAATTTATGTTTGTGAAATGCATAGTAAATGAAATAATACCTCTGAGCTGTCTGGAAGACCTCTGCAAAGTCACCTTGTTTAATGGATTGTAGAAGTTCCTAGAAACATTTCCAGGACCTACACAAGACAACTACTCAGCAACCAAACCCTACTTCTCAGGAGCACCAGTAGAGAGTAGAATGTCATCTGCTTTCACATAAGCTGCATGGAAAAGTTAGTAAAATTCATGGTACTATACTTAGGTCATTTGGGTTTTAATTATGTCTCTGAGGATTAAGCCATGTGAACAAACATATCAGATTTTGTTTTTGTTTTTAAAAAGAAGCTTTCAGTATGTCCCACAGTAAAAAAAAAAAAAGGTAAATCGTAAATCCAATAAGCTGTTCTTTTGTTAGTGTGGCTAAGGTTAAAAACCAGGTGGTACTGGCATAGTATGTATTATTGCCCCCAACACCATTGCAGACACATCAGTGGAAAAGGGTCTCCTTGTGTTCTTGATTTAATGTCATGAGTAGTGATTCGAGCAAGATCAAAAGTTTTACCAAAAGGTTGGGAATTGCTTCCCCTTCTACATACTCTGCCGATCAATGAAAGCTTTGAAGTGATCGTGACCAGAGGGGGAACATGTTGCCCTGTACGCTGAATTATAAAAAGGAAGGGAGGATGGAGCCAGTGATTTGCTGGTTACCGTAGCAAGTGCTTGTGACTGTAATGAGTCCAACTCTCATTACACCCTTTGAGATGTTTAGAGAGAGACAAAGGTCTTCAAATAAATTCTGGTTTCTCATGTTTGTTTGTTTGTTTTTTTAAAAAAACATCCCATCCTTTAGTATGGCATTTCAGGTCAGCTAACAGGTGAAAACAATAAAATAGCTTATACTGGATAAAAACATAGGCTAAGATCCTGCATCGGGACATGAAGCTATGTTGACAGCACTCCGTTGTCATAGCTATGTCTTCTGGAGCAACCCTCTAAACCCTACCTTTGATATCAGGCAGTCCTATCAACAGAAGGATTACCGAGTTACTGGTGACTGGGGATATCAGTGACGTAGTGTCCAGCCCTCTTCCAAAAGAGGTGCTTTGCAATACACAGCCACAGTACCTCATAATTCCTCTGCCTAGCATGAAAGGTAAGTTGTTTTCAGTCATTATAACTCTAAATGTGAATTCTATTGTAAATCCAGTTTATGTCCCTGTAAATACAGAATAGGATGCCATTTCTGTATTATGTAATTGTAATTTTGTTATTTTTTGGAACCTGCCTCAGTCTGAATGGGAAAGGTGGGGTAAAAA
>NC_056524.1:230391988-230415787 GCF_019175285.1 Sceloporus undulatus | reverse complement strand
TATTATTATTATTATTATTATTATTATTATTATTATTATTATTATTATTATTATTATTGAATATGACAACAAGTTGAAATAGCTAAGAAAGCTAAAACAACTGAAAACCAGGTACATATACAATGGAAGTTAATTGAGCCCCAAACACTTTAACAAAAAAGCCATGTCCTGACTTGGTACTGGAAAGAAATTACTTTGGCACACATTGGACCTCCAAGGGGAGAGAATGGCTCATTTGGAGTGCAACAACTGAGAAGAATCTTTCCCACACACACCCAAACCATATTACCCCCTGGATGGAGACAAAGGAGGCAGGTATGTGTAAGGAGAGCTGCACCCTCAAATATAAAGAGCCCTAACCATTTGAGAGCTTTAAATAACATCACCATCACTATCACCTCCATTTAGAGCAGAAGTGAAGTGGTAGACAGTGTGGCTTCTTTGAGACCAGTGTTATGTGTTGTCTTTACAGTAGGCACATCAGCAATCTTGCTGCTACAATTTGCACCAGCCACAGCTATCAAACCAGGGACAGCCATACATAGAGGGTATTACAACAGCCTTACTGGGAAGTTGCCAGTGTGGGGGGTACTGTGGCAAAGTTATCCAGGTGCAGGAAAGGTGCAGCAGTCAAAGCTGACATAAAGTGCTCCAATCAGTGGAGGCCACTTGAGCCTCCAGTAACAAAGGTAGATCTAAGAGTGCTCCCAAACTATGAATTTGCATTTTCAGGTGGAAAGCAACCCCATCCATAGAAGGGGGTTACCGAATCCCCAGACCAAACAACCACCAATCCACAAAGCCTCATGGAGACTAGGAACTGGAACAATGGATGCAAGCTACAAGAAAAGAGATGCCACCTCAACATTAGGAGGTACTTCCTGACAACGAAGGCTGTTCAACAGTGGAACACACTTCCTTGGAGTGTGGTGGAATCTCCCTCCTTGGAGGTTTTTAAACAAAGGCTGGATGGCCATCTGTTGGGTATGCTTTGATTGAGATTTCCTGCATGGCAGGGGGTTGGACTGGATGGCCCTTGTGGTCTCTTCCAACTCTATGATTCTATCAGTCCAACCCCCTGCCATGCAGGAATACACAATCAAAGTATTCCCAATAGAAGGCTATCCAGCCTCTGTTTAACTACCTCTAAAGGCGATTCCACCACACTCCAAGTGTCAAGATGTTCTTCCTAATGTTGAGGTAGAATCTCTTTTGCTATAAGTTGAATCCATTGCTCCAGGTCCTGTTCTTTGGAGCAGCAGAAAACAAGCTTGCTCCATCCTGAATATGACACCTCTTCAAATATTTAAACAGGGCTACCATATCACCTCTTAACCTTCTCTTCCATCTTACTGACATTCAGTTTCAATTTATTTGCCCTCATCCTGCCCATTATAGTATCCAGACACCTGTATAGTCCTGGCTGGCTCCAACAGCAAGTAGTAGTAGAGCTGGGTGTCATCAGTATACTGATGGTGCCCAAATCCAAAATACCTCATGACCTCACCCAGCAGTCTCATATAGATATTGAACAACATGGGAGACAACTGTGGGATTTGAAAAGGTTACTTTTTGGAGCCAAACTCCCCCAAATCCCCCCATCAGCATGACAAATTATTTTCCTAACTTAATCCAAGAAGGGAACGTTTCAAAGCTCAGTGAATCAGCAGCCCAGCAGTAAATTAATTTGTATTCCAGATAAACAAGAGGTACGAAAGTCACAAATCATTTAGGTGTTCATAGAAAACAGTTGACCCAAAATTGAAAAAGCAAATCGCACAAAAGAATCTTCCAAGCAAAGAGATCCACACTGTTTGGCTAAAGTGCATTCACTTAGAACATCTACAATATAAAAACTGCACCACTTTTAATAATGTCTTTTTGAGATCTGGAAAACCATAGCCTAGTCCTTCTAGTATAATTTGCTTATATTGAGGATGATTCTGGTGGGGTGAGGGGAGTTGGTGCATTCTGGCCAAACTTTTTCAAGGTGATTTAAAAGCAACAGAAACCAGTGAAATCTCTCCTTGGCCTTCATGAAGAACCTTATCACATGGCTTAAGTAACCTTGCTTATCTATTATGAATTGAAGTGTAATTTGGACTGCAGCTGGGTCCTATCACAAGGATTTTGCCACCGAAGCCACCGGGCAAGTCCAGCCCAGCTGCAGCCTGGGTACCCAGAGAACTTCAGTGGCCATTTTTTTAAGAAACCTCCGGTTTCAAAATAAGGATGAAGCATACCTGGGACCCAGGTTGCAGCAGCTTCAGCAGCAAAATCATTGTGGTAGGACCCAGATGCAATCCAAATTACACTTCAATTCGGAAGAGGTAAGTCAGGTTATGTAAGTGGTGCGATAAGGTCCTTTTTTTCATTTTTAATTGTTTTATTTCCATCAACAAAAACATCCCTACATTCTATTACATTTTAACACATTATTTTATATACCTCTCAGTGCCCCTCTTCTCCGGAGCCGTTTCCATCCTTATATTCCATCCAAAATTTCAGTTCGTCTTCTGGAGGTAATCTTCCATCTTCTTTTCTCAGTACTTTCTCAATAAATTCTTTCCAAATACCCTCAAAGTCATTTCTTTTCCATAGTCTTTTTTTACTTTTAGTTTACATGTCAACTTATCATTAATAGCTAATTTCCAAACCTCTTTGTACCAATCCTCCACTTCTATATCTATTTTCATTTTCCAACACCTTGCTATTATTAATCTCGCTGCTGTAAGCAAATTTGTTACCAAATATTTTTCTTCTTTTTTCCATTTCTCTGAGTTATATAATGATAACAAAACTATACTCAGTCTTCTATCTATTTTTATATTCATAACATCTTCTATTTCTAATAGCACCTTTTCCCAAAAATTTTGTACATATTTACATTGCCACCACATATGGATAAATGGCCCTACTTCTTGGCAGCCTCTCCAACAATTTTTTGAATTATTCTTGTTAATATTATGTAATCTCACTGGAGTCAGGTACCATTTCCAAATCAACTTATAATAATTTTCTTTTTTCCGAACCGATAAATTTTTCAAATGTCTTTGTTCCCAAATTCTAGTCCATTCCTTATCATTTATTTTACATCCTAATTCTTCTTCCCATAGTCCCTTTAGAGTATTTCCTTTTATTTTTCCTCCTTTATTCTCCATCAGCATTTTGTAAATTTTACTAGTAATTCCTTTTATGTTCCCATTTTCTTCCATTTCTCTTCCTTTCTGAACTATTTGTTCAAATTGTGTATACTTTTTTCTTTTCTACATTTCTTTTCCTCCAGTTTTTAATCCATTGTTCTATTTGCATATAGTGAAACCATGAAATTTTTATTCCCATACGTTTTTCTTTTATATTTCCTTTTTCTATTCTAACATCTATCCAATCTTCTATTCTGTCTATTTTCCTTTGCTTTAGCTCCTTATCTAGCAATCCTCTCAAATTCTTTGGAAATTTCTTTTCCATTATTATTGGTGTTATTATTGAATCTTCATTCATTAATTCTTTTTTATGTTTATACCATATTTCTATTATATTTTTCATAAGTGGGTTTCCAATAATTTTATTTCTTTCCTTGTAAAGTTCTTTAAAAAGATATTCCATATTATCATATCTACTTCTATATCTACTTCTAACCATTCTAAATCTATCCCACCCAACATATCTTCAACCACATATCTCAACTGATTAGCCTCATAATATCCTCTTATATTGAGAAGGCCTAACCCTCCCTCTCTTTGTGTTTTATACCAAAACTGTTTATTTAACTTTGTTCTTTTCCCTCCATTACAGAATATATTTATTAGCTGTTGCCATTTATTCAGTTCAGTTTCTGACACTTTTAATGGTATCATTCTGAATAAAAAAATTAATTTTGGTAATATTTTCATCTTGATTAATGCAATTCTTCCAAACCAGGATAACGGAATTTTTTTTTATATTCTGCCAATTTTTTTCTCCACTTCTTTCCTTAGTACTACCAAATTCTTAACTTCCATTTCCTTTAAATCTTTCATTATATTTATTCCTAAATATTTTATATTGCTTCTTAATCTTATCTCTAAACTTTTTTGTTTTAAAAACTCAGATTCCTCTTGTTTTGTATAATTAAATATCATCATTTCTGATTTATTCCAATCTGTAACCCTGTCATTTCCCCAAATATCTTTAAATGTTCTTTTATTTTTCCCAATCTATCCAATAAATTTTTAATAGTTAATAGTGTGTCATCGGCAAATAAACTAATTTTATGCTTTTTTAAAAAAGTCCTATTCCTTCTAAACTATTATCATTCCTTATAACATTCGCTAATAACTCTATGACTATTGCAAATAATATTGGTGATAGTGGACACCCTTGTCTTGTACCTCTTGTCACTCTTATTTCATTTGTTATCCTGTAATTTACCATTACTTTTACTGAATTATCAAGATATAATTGGTCTATTAATCCTCTTATTCTATCCCCCATTCCAAATCGTTTCATAATTATTTTTAATGTTGGCCACCCCACACAATCAAACACTTTAAATATGTCTAATGCCAAAATCCCTGCCCTTATTTTTTTCTCCCCTATTACATGTATTTTATTCAACACTCTACCTACTAAATTGGACATTTGTCTTCCTTTCACAAATCCACATTGATCCTTTCCTATATATTTATATATACATTTATTCAATCTATTTGCTATTATTGCTGATAAAATCTTTGCATCTTAATTTATTAATGATATGGGTCTATATGACCCTGGGTCGGTTAAATCTTTATCTGCCTTTGGTATTAAGATTGCTAATGATTGGTGCCATGATGCTGGTATCTTCTCCCCATTCATTATTCCATTATATAATTCTAACAATTTTGGGATTAACATCTTTTCAAACACTTTATAATATTCTGGTCCCAATTCATCCATCCCCGGAGCTTTCCCATTTTTCAATTTCTTTATTACCTCCACTGTCTCTACCTTCTCAGTGGGTTGCTCCAGTAACTCTTTATCTTCTTCCTCTAATTTTTGCCCCCCAATTTTCTTCCACATATTTCTCTATTTTATCCAAATGATTTTCTCCTGCCTGATATATTTCCTTATAAAATTCTTCAAAATTTTTTAATTTTTCTTTCATCGGTCTACATATTTTACCAGATTTATCTCTAACCATATTTATCATACTTTCCATTTTCTTCTTCTGTGTGGACCTGGCCAAAATTTTTGAATTTCTATTACTATATTCAAAAAATTCTCTTCTTAAATAGATCAAATTTTCTTGTACTTCATTTATTTCCATCTTATTCAATTCTTTCCTTTTTGCCCTTAATTCTACATATATCTGTTTAGCTCTATTAACTATATATTTATTTTCCAATACTTCTATATCCTTTTCTAATTTCCTCTTTCTTTCTTCTTGTCTTTTCTTAAGATTATATGTTTCTTTTATACAAATTCCTCTTGTAACTGCTTTCATGGTGTCCCATAACAAACTTTTTGTCACATCTTTATCATTTATATCCCATATTTCTTGCCATTCCTTTCCAATTTTTTCTACAATGTCTTATAATTCCATATCTTAGTGTTTAACCACCTTTTTACTTGTTCATAGTCCTTCTTAACCACTATTTCTACTTTCACCAAGGCATGGTCCATTATTTTTATATTTGATATTTCCGAATTTAATACTTTATTTATCATATTTTTTGATACAAAGGTATAGTCTATTCATGTATATGTTTTATGTACAGCAGAATAATAGGTATATTTTGCTTCATCTGCTTTTACTAATCTCCATACATCTTTAAATTCCCTTTTGCTCATTATTTTATTTAAATTTGTTATATTTTTATATCTATCCTTTACTGAGGGATTAGATTTATCTTTTATCCTATCCATTTATATATTAAAATCACCTGCCAATACCACATATTGTTCTTGTAGCTTTTCCACTTTTTTAAATACTTTCTCAGAAAATTCTTCCTGTTTTTCATTTGGGGCATATACATTTGCCAATACATATTTATCTTCCCCTAATTCTCCTTGTATTATTATGTATCTTCCATCATCAACTTTTAATACCTTTTTTATTACAAAATTACATTTTTTGCATTTATTATTGCTACCCCCCCTTGATTTAGAACTTCCAAATGCTTTCTCATAGTTTCTTGCCCAATTCAATTTAAATTCATTTTGTCCATCCTTATGTTGGTGCGTTTCTTGTAAAAAGATCAAATCAGCTGCAGATTTTCTTAATAATGCGTCAATCCTTCTTCATTTGACCGGCAAACCAAGAGCTTTGGTGTTTAAAGTTGCAATTTTCAACTTATTTGACATATCCCAATTTATTTCTAATGGCTCCAATTAGTGTTCCCCATAACCAAAGCCCAACCCCCTACCCCCCCTTTCCTTCCCCCCTCCCTCCCACGCAATAAGGTCCTTAGAGTACCCTCTATATCCTCCAAACAGAATAGCCAAGTCAATAGCACTGCATTCCCCGAGAATTCAGGGCCAAAACCTGAGATATCAGTGTGCGGGTCCTTGTGATGTTATTGACTGAGCTTTTGTGATGTCATATAGGTGAATCCTTTGGATGTCACAGAGGCAGGGTAGACAAGGGATGAATGCCAAGCTGAACTGCTTCTGGGTCTACTGGTGGTAGAAATAGGCATAAAGGCAGTTTGGAGAAGTGTACAATTTTGGTAATATCTAGTTTACCAGATAATATAGTTTTCACATGTGGGGTGGAGGAGGTGTGGAAGACTCCAATGCATTTTTCCAAAAGCAGCACAATAGGTCTAGTAGCTACATCAGGTACTGCCATTCCTAAGCCTCACAACACATTGGTTTTATCTACCACACACTTGATACATGTGGAACTCTCCCTTCCCCTCACTGTAACTATATAGTGAATCCCCATCCTCATTTACCAGCCAGCAGCTGCTGTGATTGATGAGGGCCTCTTCCCCTGTTGCTTTGGAAGCAGCTAACATTCCCACCTCCTTGTGTGCATGATCTCCTTTGCAACAGGCAGGAACAGGATCCCTGTGAAAACCCTCCTTTTCAAAGAGATGGCTCACATGATGGGGAGGGGTTGAGAATGTCAGTCAACTTCTTCCTGAGTGACAGGAGAACAGATCCCCATCAGTCACAGCTGCTGCTGAGTAGTAAATGAGGAGTAGGAAACCTTCAGAGTCCCTATGTATCCCCTGAATGGGGGGATATGTATGGATTATGAATACAAAACAGCTTTCAAGTTACACATTTAATTCTGGCTGTAGTGACTGCTTCCACAACAGTGAGAATTCAAATCGCAATCAAAGATCCAGCAGTCCCATTTACAAAGTATTTGATGTCTTCTAGGTAGAAATAATACTTCTTGTAAGTAGAAACTACTGTATCAGAGAGTTTCTAGTCCACTCAATTTCCACTTTTGCTGATCTTCACTTTTTTTCAGGGGTTCTTTTACACCATCTTCTAAAATGGTACAGTCCCCTACTTACAGTGTGAAATGGTTTAGTCAATAGTACTCATGTTTTTTTCATCCTTGGGGCCCCTCCATACAGCTGCATGAGGACATTACACACACAAACACACTTGACATAATATATTGCAGAGTGTTGTTGTTTTTCCCATGCTGTTAGGAGGCCAAAATCTTGATTGTCTCTAAAAGTTAAGCAAGTAAAGACTTGTCCATGTCCAGATTTCCTCCTCTTCCTCTTTTTTATTTTTGGTAGATTCCATGCCAACTTTCCTGTGTGAACTAGATTCCAGATTGTGTCTAACCACTGATGAACCAAAAGCCCTTCATCCTTCTAGCCTATAATTTTTGTTTGTGAGATCACATAACAGGCCAAGAGGCAGTTGGAGACAATGTGGCCCTTCAGGTGTTGCCAAACTGCAACTCACATGGCACTTCTCATGGATGGGCTGATGGAAGTTGGAGGCCAATAACATCTGGAGGGTTCCCCAACCCTTTTGTTGGGCTTTGCTAGAAATCCAAGATTGATCTCTCCCCCTTTTCACATCTGGATTTGCCCTTATACCCCCAAGAACATGCCACTTCCATTTATGTATTTTAGCAGCATAAACACTGTACAGTAGTAGGATTATAAGAGAAATCCAAAGGCATTATACTAAAAATCCTACTGCTTGCTACATGCAGTCTGTGTAATGTAGTGAAAGATGGGGGAAATAACATACCTTATCTTGAGATCTTGAACCATTCATGTCAGAGAAGCTAAATGAATTTTGACAATTACAAAAAAAATGCCTGGTATACTCTAAATCAACAATGTGATTGAGTTCCAGATATTTGGGGCCTCAGCCTCAGTTATTTTACCCTTTCCCATTTAAGGAAGTGCCCTTGGGCCATTTACTGATTCGCGATTGAATGGGTAATAGACCTCTGACATATCTTATTTCTGGCTGCAGTCCTGAACATAATTCTCTGTTTACAGCTGCCGCCAAGAGACTTCTATGAATATGTAAATGTTTCCCTGTAAAAAAAATAAAATTGAAACGTAAAGCATTTCAACTCTAATCACCCTTAGTACAGTATGGATGAAAAAGTGGCTGCACACAGACAAACCAGTGACTTGTTTGAAGACAGCTGTGTGTGTGTGATATGCATTGCCCTAATGCTATGTAATTTCACCAGTATTCATTATACAATTCTATCCTCCTTAATCAGTTTATGGATTATTAGTTTATAGCCAAAATGATGTGCTTTTTATAAAGATTTTCTTGTTGCTTAGGTCTGTTTCCCATACCTCATCATATAAAATATCTCCAGCAGCATTTCAGCTTTTTTTAAAAAAATATTTCCAAGATTTCTTTCTGTGTGAGGAGTCTATCAGCGAGATGAAGATGTTGGTAAAAAGGTTTCCTACTTCACTTAACCTGGTGCAATTTCAGATAAAATCAATGGCGTTTAAGGTGCCTGAAAGTACCATAGGATTGCAGGCTTGAATATTTCTAGTCCTCTAGTCCTCGAGAGTTTGAAGTGAGCAATCACTCTGTGGTAGATGGAGGGCCAATTCAAATGGCAGTGGAGCTCAGCCTTCACTTAGAAACTTTGCAAAGGTGCATAGAATCCCAGCCTCTGCATGAGGAAAATATGTCAGATGATTCAATAAGGACAGTCACCTCCAGACATTTAGGGTGTCTGAAATGTAGCTCATTTTTCTACTAATTTCTCTTGCCCTCACATTGATTTTTACAAAAGTAATCTCAAGTTATTTTTGTCAAATGTATAATAAGTTATATACACAAACACATATATACACACATATATATCAAATCGATTATGATCAGAATCCTGCTGGAGATTTATGCATGCTGCATGCACATAATTACGGTACTACACAGTGATCCCATCCCAGTTCTCCCCATCCCCTTTACTAGGAAGGAGGCACTGTGATCAATGGAAATCTGTTCCCCAGTCGATTGGGGAGCAGCTGACTGATGTTTGCATCTCCTCCTGTGAGCGATTTCAGGTGTGACAGCCAGAAGTAGGATCTCTGTTTCAATTCCCCCTCATGCCAGAGATCATTTGCACAAGTGGGAGGTGGGATCATCAGCCAGTCACTTCCTGATTGAAAGGAAACTGATCTCCATCTATCAGAAGAGATGCTTTATGGCAAGTGGAGATTGAGGGACTTTCATAGGCTATGAAGATATCATGAATACAGTTGCAAGTGTGTGATTTTAAGTTTTCCATTCATACTACCCATCAAGATTTTGGTCTATATGTGTTTTGATGAGAGGGGAGAGATAAATCAGTTTTATTTATTATTTCAGAGAATTCCTGTACTGTATATCATTTTTAAAATGTCAGTTTTACTATGTACACACTTATGTTTTTTTCCAAACAAAATACCTCCCTACTTGAGAAGCACAAGCATACAGAAAATCTTGTTCTATTCATTTTGTAAATGCTTTTACATGGCACACAAATGTCATATAATTGTGAGTTTATGGCTATATGAATATAAAGAGAGAGAAAGAATATGAGAGAGAGAGTGAGTGAGTGAGAGAGAGATGTTACGAAAAAGAGAAGTCTTTCTTTGTCTTTATCAGAATTGCTTTGAAATTATTTTTAAAACTGTTGATGGATTCCCTTTGGACAACTGGTCTGGAGTTTCAACATACAACACATATTTGTCATTTTCTGTTAGAGTATTATTTTGTGGTTACAAGTAGAGACTGGAAACCAATATTTCTATTCATCAACTTTTGGTCACCATTATAAGAACTAGAAGCAGTTAGACAAAAAGTGGGCAGTATAATGGGAAGCAATTGATTTTAGATGGAGAGACCAAGTATACACAGCTTTATCAACACATGCAGCACACAGTCTGGTTATGCATCAGATGTCACAGTGAATGGTACAAGTAGAATACAAAGGGGTCTCTTACTCAAACACAGTGTGGAATGCAATACAATGCATCACTCCTGTTATTTTCTTCAGATGCATTGGAGGTATGGCACTAAACCATCAAGCATGATCCATGGTGGTTCTCTGAGTCTTTGCTTTCTACAAGTGGTATGGAGAGCTGGCTATCTGCAAATGAAAAGTTGGAAGAAATCGAAAGATTTTATTCAATTGATTTTGGTCGAAGATATTTGGGGGGAAAATTGTGCTCTACAGAGAATGTCAAGAGAGCTGATACTAATTATTAACAACTCTTTACTTAATAAAATACTTTTTGGCAATAACATCATAGTTCTTAAGAAATCATATTCCAATGTCACATTTCCTTTAGAGATTTATGAGCATTAGAACAGCCTCCATTATACATCCTGCTTAGGCATTTGACTGACTGACTGACTGATGATAAGAAGTAGACAGAAGGATGAGTTAGTACAGTATATGAGCATACCATAAGTCTCTGATCTTCCTACATTGAGCAGAGAGGGGTTTTTTTTACTTGCTTTCACTTGATAAAAAAAAGAGTTTCCAGTGACATACAGTGTTCTCATGTTCATTTGAATATGAGCAGAATGCTCAACACAATCAAGGATTCTTGGTTGTTGGTTTTAAAGTAAGTGCCCAAATTATATGGAATGTTCTATTCACATTCAATGAACAAGATCAGAATGTCACTTGAGATTTTCCTGTTCAACATGGAGATGCTGGAGGCTGAAAGGCAGCATATACAGAGGCAGCATATACAATCCCAGAAACCCCTCCCCACTTTGTACTCTCTTGTGTTCAGGCAAATGGCTGAAGATGTTTGAACACTATGAGCACTTATTCCAACTATTTCAAGGTCTATCAGACAATCCTGAACTAGCTCATGCAAGGAAGGCATGGTTATGCAAATATAGGTATTATATTCTGTAGAATATTGTTACAATATAAGTAGTGAGCAAACCATGCTCAAGTTAAAATAACCTGCAAGTGAAAATTGTTCTCATATCATATATGAATAAATATATGTCTGTCAATGCAATTTCTTCTTCATCATATTTTCTCTGCTAATTTTTGCACTGATCATCCCAACATTCTACCATTGCTGTCATTTTCTGCAGGCATCTCTTCCAAATGTTTGGGATATGCCAGGTGAGAATTAGGAAATGGTGGACAGAGGTGGGGGAATTTAAATTTTGACAGTGGGACACAGTCCCTCGGAGAGTGGCAGAGTTTCCTTCTTTGGAGGTTTTTAAGCAGAGGCTGGATGATCATCTGATGGGGTGCTTTGCTTGTGTCTTCCTGCATGGCAGGGTGCTGGACTTGATGGCACTTGAGGTCTCTTCCAACTCTGTGATTCTATGATTCTATGAAATTTGCTTTGTAAATAATTTGATTCCAAGACTTGCTGAATCAGACAACTCTGAGTTTTTCCAACAGACAATTTTAGCTATGAAAACTGAAAGCAAGACCGCTCAAAAGGTAATCATAGTGAGGTTGGGACTAATTCCAAGGTTTGCTGATTTATGGAGTCCTCTTAATGATGGGCTAGGACTGTGACTGCTATAAATCAGACTTGATTCAGACACTTTGGTGCAGCTGTTTATATGAACTTCTAATAAGATCTAGCTTTATCCTCCAGTAGTAATGAGTTATCCATGTTTTCTGCCCGTTTCACAAGTGATTCTGCCCCCTACTGATTCCTCATTTTAACCCTGCTGATTATGGCCTTTGCATTAAAATCTACATCTGTCTGAAGCTTTAAACAGTTCCATATTGAAAAACAATAAAGCAAAAATTCCCATATTTGTAGTTGCACAAGGAACATATGTTTTATCAATGCCTGCTTTTTACAGGCCTTCTTTTTAAAAATTAATCTCCTCATCTTTAATACAGAAGGATTACAGTCTTCCCCCTCCCCCCACCAGTCAAATGAAATGAAACAACACTACAGATTGCTGGCGCAAACCTATAGACACATGGGAGGAAATGTGCAGTGTAGTTCAAACATCCGTTCTTCATTTTTGGTCATATCTAGAGGCTTCATCACAGAAATGGTTTATACTGTGGGCCCTATAACAAGAAACATATTTTTCCATTCTTATGATTTTCTGAAAAGGGTAATTAGGCAATACAGATAAAATGTTGTTTGCATCTAATTGATCAGAAAGGATAAAAGCCTGGGATTGCATCCTTATTTTGAAAGTATGGACTAATAAACATATCACAGTCAACCCCATTGGACTTTGTTTAATTGTCATTTGGAATTATTGCTGAAATCTCTTACACAAACCTCTTCTTCAGCTCTCTTTCACTATGAAACTTTTGCCTCTATGTAAATCTGACTGAACAGATGAAAGCATGCATTCCGTTGCATTCAGTTCACTTCCATACAAACTCATAGGAAATACTCTCTTCTTGTAGAAAACATGGTGTCAAGGAAAGAGATTCTGGCAAAACTATGCTAGGTGTGTACCTATAATGATCTCACATGGATACACATCTTATTGTACATACCAAAATGATGTCTACCTCAAACTGAATTAAGAAATCCATATGTGCATACATTTGATTTGTATTTTAGAAAAGCAAACCCACAAACCATTAAGGAAGGGAGATCACTATATTAAAAAAACAAAACAAAACAAAAAACTGCAGACAAAAATTATGCTGAGGAAACATGAGGACTAAGGGTCAAAACAGACTGCCCCTTTGGAGTGGCATCCCACCACCCCTTTCCTTGCTGGATTGGGGTTGTGGCAACTATATGCTGCAGCCCTGATCTGGTGCTTTGCTGGCGCTAAAAAGAATGACAAAATGCTGCTCCTTTTAGTGCCAGCAAAAAGATGATTTTGCTGCTGTGGCAGCAGCTTTTCAGCCCTTCTTTGGCACAGCTTATCTAAACATTGTGCCAAAGGAGCACCGTGATGGCCCCCACCATGCAGTCGGGTACCATGCAGACGCTGTCATTGGGGCGGAGTCGGGATGTGCAGCATGCAGTCACCATGCCCCCACTCCACCTCGATGCCAGCATTTCTAGCCAGTCTGTTTTGCCCATAAGTTATCTTCAATTGTAAAATGAAATATTAAATTCATTTCACAATACATATATTTTTATGGGACATTCTAGTTCATGCTGCATTGCCATCTCTATGATAAAGAATCTTTCTCCCCCACCCTCATTCTATTTTGTTATATGTGGATTCAACAGCTACATTCTTTTTAACACCGCCTATGGACAAATTCCATGACCTGCCATAATGTTTTCTCTTTGTTATTCTGCCTTACATTTTAAACAATACTCTGTTTTTCATTTTTTTTAAAATTATGTTTTCCTCTTCTTTGCATGCTATAGTTATGTTTGTGTGTCTCTCATTTTAGCAAACATGAATCAATCAAGTCCTATAAACAGTACTGGAGCTGCAAGTATATAAGTTCGTTACTTCAGGATGTGTAAAGATAGAAAAAGCTGGGTGGCAGTTCATTGATTTTTTTTTTAAAGGGGGAATAGAAGACATCTGTGTAACAGAATTCTAAAGGAGTTGAATATATGATGCAAAACAAGTGAAATCAGAAAGGACCTTATTTGTCACATTACCCTTTCCTTGTAAGTACTATCTTCAATTATTGATTCATTCACTCCAGGTCCAGAAACCAGTGGCAAATTGTGGAACATTTGTAATCATTCACATGGACCATTTAGATTTTGGAGACTGCAAATAAAAGCTGTCTCATATACAAGTACTCCACCATAATGTCTGTCAGGGGCAGATTTTCTGTGTAGCTGGATAATGAGATCGACCAATTTCTTTTGAGCTGGATTCTTGCAGCTCTGCTTCTCACACCAAGACAGCATTTTTGCCATCATTTTGCAGCAGAGATCTTCTCAGAAGGCATGTTAGGAATGAGTTTGTAACATGACTAACTGCTGTATTACCCCAAGTAAATGAACAGCAAAATTACAGTAAAGTGGGGGGAGACAAAGGGTTATAAAATTTTAAGACATTGTGGGAGAAATAACAGTGTGACGTGTTCCATCTTCTTTTTCACATGCTATGACATATGGAAAATGACTCTTATTCCTTTTATGCAGACAAAAAAGAATGAAAGCTTTGCCTGAGCTAGATTATCAACAGTGCAATGTGGTAAATGCTCCAGGATCCTTAGTGGCTAAGGAGCCCATTACAACACAAGGACATACATATTTGTGTACACACTTCTTGTACTGTGATGCTGTTAAATAGGGGAATGAGGGAAAGGGAACTGTACACCTCTCTAACTCTGCTCTCTCATGAGTTGGCAGTATTTACTATGTACTTCAGCTCCATTGCCAGTTGCAGATTGAGTGGAAAGTCAAAACATAGTTTGGGGTCACAGTCTCTGTGGTACTGTTTCATGAAACTTTAGCTTCAGTTGCTATATTCTATAGAATCTTGGGATGTGTATATGTCTTAGGTCCTGACTATCTGAGAGACTGCAAGTCACTTCAAAGCCCTGCCCAAATTGGTCAGAACATCATGTAGCTGGATCATCTCCAATTCGAAGTGAATGAGGTTTTTTTCAAATAGTGTAGATAAGCCCTTCAAGACTCTGGAACGCCCTTCCTGCACCAGCTACACTGGTGCCATCATTAATATCCTTCCATAGACAGGTAAAGAGTTTTTATTTTGACAGAGGATTTTATCATACGGGAGGAATTTCTCTTAATTTCTAATGAAAAGAAAGTGGGGTCAGAACGCACTCACATGAATTCGCTAGTTCAGCTAATTTACGTGAATTCAAATTGCATTCAAACTGAATTCTCATTGCCCAAAAATAGCTTCCCATTGCCCAAAATTAAGTGTGGTAGTCTATCACGCAATAACGTGAAACCCCATGACTGCGTTCGGATTGCCATTGGATTATACTTCCAATTTCCCTTGTCTGATAATGTCCAAAGTTTTGAAGACTGATTGCTCAAAGAGAAAGGATTAATGTGCTGTTCCGCCTATATTTGTTGTTTTGTCTCTATTTTAATGAACATGTTTTTAATGGATTTTAATTCCATTAACTATTTTAACTTTTCTATGATGCATACTTTGAGCTGTACCTGTTTTAACTTTTCCTAAAGTTTCCTTAAGGCCAAGGGCTATGGAAAGAGTAGGTTAGGAAATAAAGAAGTTAGTTGCTTAGTCAGTCAGGAGATTAGTGCATTTAGGAATCATGGTGGGAGAGACATAGGATCTAAAAGACAAAAATAGATGTTATCACAATTACCAATGTATGGGCTGTAGGCAGCCCATATCCACTCGGGCAGCATGTCTGCAACAAAGAAAAAGATGAGATAAAGTGCATCTGATAATCTCCATAGTAGTTAAAATGGTATCAAACCTCATTGAATGTCTAGTGTGAAAGAGATCTGAGACTCTAGCTTTGATCACATCAGCTGGAACAAAGGTAGGATACGAGTGTGTGTGTGTGTGTGTGTGTGTGTGTGTGTAGAAGGGGGAATTCTCTGAACTACGGTATTGGCTGTGACTCTAGCATGGTTTTCCCACTTCCCAGAAGTATAGCATTGCCAAATTTTCAAAATCGCAATAAGAGTCAGAAAATATTCATACTATAGGGAGTTAGGAAATCATAGGCAATCAGGAAGCAGCTTTTAGCAAGTTTTTTTCCCCTGCCTAAATATCAAATGAAAGTATTTTTTCAGTTAACCTAGCCATGAATATTCTGTAAAATTAACATATTACACTGAAAAATTATATGATATACATATTGAGGCACACACCCTCAAATACTGGATATTATTATTATTATTATTATTATCATTGTCATCTTGTTCAGTCTGTATGGGAAAGTTTTCTAACCCTCAAATAGGAGACATCCTTTATATTAAGAGACATCTACCATCCCTATAAGAGACAAGCTTTCTGGCTTTCAAATAAGGGCAGCTCAACAGCAATGCCACCAAATCTGATCTACCAGCTGCCAAAATTGCAGGAGATCTTGTACATGTGCCCAAAGGAGAGGAGTCTTTGGGTGGCTTCTGCGGAGCCCCAGTTACCTTAGCATGTAACAGTGTGTAATATTTGCAGACAAAGTTTCAGTGACTTACAGTTTCCAACACACCAAGCAGGTCCTTTACACCTCCATAGCCTCTCATGTCAGTGATGTGAATCGATCTGGAGTTTTACCCAAAAGCTTACAGGAGCTATTCAAAGTGCTGTTTAGGGGATAGCAGCCAGTGCCTTAGGCTTAGATTATTCCTTTAAAGTCTGGAATAAAGCTCAGAGCAGATTCATTCTCTTGCTAACATGGAAGCCAGAAGATGTCACTTTCAGAGGTTTACCATCTTTAAGGTACCAGTCAATGGCTGTTGCACACTCATACTGCACAGGGCATGACTGACAAGGGCTCTTTCATACTGCACAACTATAGCATAATGATAACACTGTAACTCTTATGGCTGTTTCTTGTGGAATCCTGGGATTTGTAATTTGGCCAGGTACTAGAGAATTACTTTGGCTGATAATTCTAAATACCTCACAATACTAAACATCTCAGAATTTTATACAATGGAGCCATGGCATGAAAGTGCTATCACTGTGTAGTGTGAAGGAGATACAGAAGACTACTTGAAAGAACAATATGCAGGATAAGATTTTAAATACTTTTGGCTTTTTATCTGCAAAGAATACTCTTTGCTTAAGGCCTGTACGGAAGTGGAGATGAACTGAAAATTTTCTCTGTTCTGTACTGTACCTTTGCATGCTATTGTTCAAGTCAGCATTACTACTGATACTGATCAGGAACTATTTGCATCCTGGAAGTATCTCAAGAAGCTGCCTTACATATAATCTGGTCTATATGGTACTGTTTTCTCTACCTAGCATTGTCTACCCTTTGGTAGCAGCTCTACAGGAGTACCTAAATAGTTTGGTGTGGGATTTAGAATTCCCTACTGTAGCTGAATGCTGTAGTTCAGAGGATCTCAGAAGTACTCCTGATCAGAGAACTGTTCACAACCCTGTAATTTTAGGATTGTTTAGGACAGAGCCATAACAGTTAGAAGTACAGTGCAAGATTAGCACTCTGGTTCTAGCGTGTGCACACCACACACCCTCCACTGCAGCCACTGTGTACCCCCCATGCTTCCCATCTCACCTCTGTGGCCCTGGGATTGGGGGGGGATGGAGGATCCTCCTCCCTTTTCCAGCCCCATGCTCCCTCGGCTGTCCTGGGGATGATGGGACAGGCGAAGGAACTTGACTTGATCCTTCCTTTGCCTGTCCCATCGCTCTCTGGACAGCCAAGGGAGTGATGGGGCAGGCACTTGCTTTTCATCACCTCCCTGCCCTCCTGTGGCTGACTCAGCTGAGCCAATCATAGGGCAGCAGGGAGGAGATGTTTAGCAAACGCACCCATTGGCTGTGGTGGAGAGGACGTGTCCTGTGCACACCGGGCCCAGAGCACCAGAGGGAAGCTAAACCTAATGGTGGCCAGTGCTGATTAGAAGCCCTGGTGGCCCTCGTGCCCTGCTTTACTCCCTCCAGACTGAGGCAAGGCCCCCTCCTAGCCCTGAGGCCAAGCTAAGCTGGGGGGAGGAGAAGGAGGGAAGGAATGGACAGAGGTACACAGGAGGGGGGAATGCACATGGCGGTGACCACAATAATCAAAACCGTGAGTTCCAAAGCTGTGAATCCAGAGGGATGACTGTAGTTCCACACTGCTATAGTTGTAAAATGCATATATACACCAGGTTCCAGGCATGAATCTATCCCAGTTGTAGCTAAAACTACCAGAGACTGGGTATGGAGTCTGCTGCAAATAAAGAATATACCCTTCATTTAGCTACAGACCTTTCCCTTAATGCTCATGGACACACTTCAACTTTGGCGGGATATAGACCGCCCATTTGGGGCGGTCTGGCCCCGCCCCTTTCCCTGCCGGAGCGGGGCCTCAGCGGCAGCCGCTGAGGCCCGATTAGCCGCTTTTCGGGCTGCGGGGAAGCGGCAAAACACCGTCCCCGCAGCCAGAAAAGGGGTGTCCTGGGCTTCAAGCCCCAAGGACACCCCGCGGTGGTGGGAGCAGAGAAAGGGCCGCTTGCCCCTTTCTCGTTTTGTCCGCTGGCGCAGCCGTCTGAAGCTGCGCCCAGCGACTAAACCCGGAAGGAGCTCCGAAATGGAGCTCCTTCCTGCTCCGTGTCCAGGGCGCACTAAGTGCCCTGGCACGGAGCTACTACGTCATGGATGCGCCGCCCCGTCTAGAGGCAGCGCGCCATGACGTACTCACGGCGGCGGCCATGCGGAAGGGCCGCCGCCGTTTAGTGCGTGTTCGCCACGTACTAGGGTTAGGACTGCGTGGCGAACACGCACTAAACTGCCAGTCTGTAACCGGCCAGTGTAATCTGATGTGGAGAATCACATGGATGCATAGCTATGCACACACATTTGTACACAGTAATTTTGTGAATTCCAAGTAAAATCTTTACATACATTTTACGTTGTCAGTTGGCATCCCAATCAAAGTTTTTAAAAGGTAAAAGTAGTCCCTTGACATGAATGTCTAGTCATAACCGAGTGCAAAGGGTGGTGCTTATCTCCAAGAGCCAGTGTTGTCCAATGACTACTCTGGTGGTCATGTGGCCAGCATGACTGCACTGAACACTTACCTTTCCAACAAAGTGGTACGTATTTATCTACTTGCATTTGCATGCTTTTGAACTGCTAGTTTGGCAGAAGCTGGGACTAATGACAAGAGCTCACTCCATCATGTAGCACTCAGGCCTCAAACTGCCAGCCCTCTACCCTTCCAATTGTCAAAACTGGTGTTTTAACCACTAAGCCACCACATCCCCTCAAGCCTCTAAAACAGACAAATAAATATACAGGACACTATTTTATTTGTACACAATAGTGAATCTCACTCAGGAATCACACAGGAATCATGGAATGGTGGCATGTGCTTATGAGAACAGGAAATGTTTTCCATTAGTTTCATCTTCCTCTCATGCAAATAACTAGGAATTGTTCCAGTTGGCTCTGTAGCAATTACCTTCAGAGAAGAGGGAGGTAATGGAGACAGTATAGATTTTCATAAACAGTACAACAGTGACCTCAAAACCTTTTCCCAGCTTTCAATTAAAACATACTTAGGGACTTGGGGGGGGGGGGGGAAGTACGCATGATTTTCCAAGTGTTTTTCATTTACGTAATGACTGTTTGATGTTTGTTGCTTTTGTAAATAAAGCAGCAAGAAGGGGGTCTTTGATTAGCTGAGATCCAAACACAGCAATCATGAAAGCACCAAACAGAATGACAGATCAGGTTTGCATCAGATGCTGGCAGGGAGCAAAGTGGCCAAGGAGGCAAGTTCCTCAAGGGACTTTAGGTCTACCTTTCCCTTAGATCATCAGAATGAGTCCGTGGGTGGTAGTGAATATAATACTGGCCAATTCTACAGACCTGAGGAGGAAAAAAAAAAATCTTATAAATTACTATAGTGAGCTATCCCCTAAAGATTCTCCCAGACTACTAATGAGGCATAGAAAAGTTATTTGGGGGACTACAGCTCCCTGAATTTCCAGGCACCATGGCCACACTGGCTCTGTAGTAAAATAACCATAACAACAACTTTTTCTAGGCTCTGCCCATATGTCTTCCCTTATACAAACACATCTTTTTGTCTTTGATTTTCCAAGAAAATACTACAAGGCCTCTGCCCCAAACCATTTCATACAGCATTCTGCTTGTTGAGTAAATCCAAACTTTTCCTAATATCCTCTGGGGAGCAGGAGAAAATTGCCACCAGGCAGGACCCATACATTTCCCTTTTATATACCTGGTGGGGTGCTTCAAGTCTGTCTTGTGTGGTGAAGTTCTCTAATCCTTTTGGCTCCACCACAAAACCCTGCCCTCGCACTGGGTGACAGCCTGGTGTGAGACACCGCTGACCAAGACCAGAAGATTTTCATGAATTAAAATCCTGTTTTAGTGGAAAATAACAGCTAGAACAAATAATCATTTGGCACAGAATGACACATCCTAGTTCTGATATCCCAACCTAACTAGGGACCATCTGCCTTGGTCCAGGCCTTGGAGGTAGAGAGGAACTGCTGGACCTCTTACCCTTTCCCTCCACCACTCTCTTCTCCTTCTGTGTCATGTCTTTTTAGATTGTAAGCCCGAGGGCAGGGAACCGTCTAACTAAAAAGATTGTATGTACAGCGCTGTGTAAATTTACAGTGCTTCATAAATAAAGGTTAATAATAATATCACATGGGGTTAAAACCCTGGCTTATCTTTCCCAAATTCAGTCCTAATTAAGGAGGAAGGTGGGTGTTATTGTACAGAAATTGCCGCCAAATTGCTATCTGGGTCTATCCCAGGTGCAACTTCCAACTTCTAAAAATGGCCATTGAAGTGGCTTACAGGACCTGGGCTGCACCTGGGATGGACTCATGTGGTGATTCAGTGACAATTTCTGTACGATAACACCTGGCTTCCTCCCCAATTAGGACTGAATTTGGGAAAGGTAAACCAAGGTTTTAACCCCATGCGATAGGGTCCTACATTTCCATCTTTAACAACCATCCTAACCAGCATGGTTTTATTATTCTCATTCTCCTAATTCCCTTCTCCCTATCTTTCCTCTCATTGTTGTTTCTCTCCCACTTTTCTTTCTAGAGTGACTTTGCTTGCCTTTCACTCCCTCAAGTGCACCACCCAGTACCACAATCACTTGTTGTCAATCATTCCTCCACTCAGTCTTCTGTTACAGTCCACTTTAAAAAAAACAACAACACTAAATGCTCTGCATATTTGACGGTAACCCATAACATTTATATCCAGACAAATGAAATTCAGGATAAATAGGGAAAAATGAGGTGTATACACCCTTGTCTGTCATTGCTCTGTTGGCTTTCAAATTTTGCCTTATTTGCTGAAATTGCTCAATTAGTTTTGGAGATTTTTTGATGGAACTTATTGGTCACAGCAAAAAAAGAAGAGAGGCAGAGGAAAGAAGTGACATTTTCTGCTAGTTATTGCTCCTGTATACCTTCAATTTTTCCAATGTGTGGAGACCCTAAAGTGAATATATGATGCAGGGTGGGTTTTTTTGTGTGCAAGATTTGTTCAGAGGAGTTTTTGTCTTTGTCTTCAACTGAGAATGAGAGAATATGACATGACCAAGTGGGTTTTCATGACCAAGCTGGGATATGAACCCTATTACAGGGTTCCTAGTACAGGAGGAGAAAATGTGATCTTTCTATTGTCACTAAAAGTCCCCCAGAATATTCAACCAAACTGAACCAATAATAATTATTTTATTTAATTAAATAAAATGTTAACATAGGCTGGCAACCTCTTAGTGACTTGCACACATGTAAATGCAGCTGTGGTACTGGAGAAGAGTGCTCAGGATACAGCAGACAGCCAAAAAGACAAACAAATGGATCCTTGAATAGATCAAACCTGATCTCTCCCTGGAAGCCATGATGATCAAATAGAGGCTGTCACACTGTGGACACATCATGAGAAAACATGACTTACTAGAAAAGACAATAATACTAGCAAAAGGAGAGGGCAGTAAAAACAGAGGAAGGCCACACACTAGTCTGAGAGATTCAAGTCAGAGGTCACAGACATGGGTTTGCAGGACCTGAGCTGAGCAGTGGCAGACAGAGGGTCTCATCAATAGAGTCTCTTTGAGTTGGGGTCCACTCAAGGGAAGCTATTGTTGTTGTTGTTGTTTATGTTTATTTATGTTTATTATTATGTTTATTTATATCCCACCTTCCTCCCAATGCAGGGACTCAAGACGGCTTACAAATCTAAAACAGTCCAAGCTAAAACACTATAATACATGCAAAATACAAGTTTAAAAACAATTAAATAGTTCAAACAATTAAAAACATTACATTATTAAAATTTAAAGTTTAAAATTCTTCAAAACAAACAAAAAATAGCATCCATGTCATGCAAAAGCCTGGTGGCATAAAAATGTCTTTACCTGTTGCTGGAAGGACAGCAAGGATGGAACCATCCTGGCCTCCCTAGAGAGGGAATTCCAGAGCTTGGGGGCAGCCACAGAAAAGGCCTAACAACTACAGCAACAAGAACAATAAGTGCAGCTTATGCACAGACAAGTATCCCACAATGTCTCACTGCTGGGTGGCTGTGAACCTCTGGAAAAGCTCCCTGCTACTGTTTCTTGCCAGTGGAAAAAGGAACCAGTGGGAGAGGATACCGAAGATGTGGCTTCTTTGAACTTTCTGGGAAAGGAAGAAGCAGATGCACTCTGTTTGAGAGTACAGCCTCATTTCTTCCACAGCTGAGACCTGCTCCTTCTCCATGGTTTGAATGACCCCTCCCTCCCTCCCTCCCTCCCTGCCTTCTCCACTAGTGAGTGACAGCAATAAAGGTCCCGTTCATGACATGACAACTGTCAAGTGATAGAAAGATGTAGAACTGTGTGTGCAGAGCTATGCACTGATGTAGGATCTCAGCCTTAATACATGGAACTGATATTTTAAGATCTCAAACTTTTCCCTCTACACTTTGCTGCTTAACCTTGGCACAGTCACTGGTGTTTATCACACTGAGGTTTTTGCAGCTTTTTGCAGCTCAGATCTGACATGACTGCGGGTCCAACAATGCAAATTCACGTGATAATGTGATGTATTATCACATGTGATTCCTTTCTATGGGAGCTCCTTCCGTGACGCTTCCGCAATGAATCCAAAGTGACTCCTCATTTTGGTGAATTTGGTAAAAAGTGAATTCACATTCAAGTTCACTTCACTTTCACTCCGAATTGGTCTGGTGTGGAATGCAACTTTGCTTCCGTCCCGGTACACCCCCCAAACCTCCAAAGAGGCAAATTTCCCATGATGCTATGCTGCAGCTTTGCCCCAGTTGCTTCCATTGCTCGGAAGGGTAGATGACAGGGATGGAGGGAATGAAACAGGAGGCTAGGGGGAGAGATGGGAATAATGGAGGGGGCCATGAGAGGCTGGGGGAGCAACAAACTCTAGTTCCCAGAATTCCATAGCCTCAAACCAAGCACCCCACAACAAACTCCAACTCCCAGAATTCCATAGCACTAAGCCAGGACAGTGAAAGTGGAGTCAAACTGGATTATTTCCCAAGTGCGGATGCAACCTAAGAAAAGGCAACTGTTACAAAGGGAAGGAGAGTGGATTGGATTCATGGAGGTGGTATTTTAGGGAGCATGGAGAATAAGGGAAACCGGATCATTCCTGAAATCCTCCAAAATGGGTCTCCTTCAGATCCAAAGGATTTAGTTCCAAGTAAACCTGCAGTTTCTACACTGATTATTTTGCAGTGAATAATAATAATTCCTTAATAATAATAATAAATGGATGGGGGCTCTGACACGGAGGATAGATATAG
>NC_056524.1:230369540-230391978 GCF_019175285.1 Sceloporus undulatus | reverse complement strand
ATGTGGCTGAAATAGATGAGAATGACAGGAGAATAGATGCAGATGTGGCTGAAATAGATGAGAATGACAGGAGAATAGATGTAGATGTGGCTGAAATGGATGAGGAGAATGACAGGAGAATAGATGTAGATGTGGCTGAAATAGATGAGAATGACAGGAGAATAGATGCAGATGTGGCTGAAATAGATGAGAATGACAGGAGAATAGATGTAGATGTGGCTGAAATGGATGAGGAGAATGACAGGAGAATAGATGTAGATGTGGCTGAAATGAACGGGGGCTCTGACACAGAGGACCCCGTTTGAATTTGGCTGCCAGGGATGGGAAAATAGAAGGGAGGAAGAAACGTGAAGCAGTCATTCACGTGAGGCTAGCATTCACGTGAAAGTTGAACCAGGCTCCCTTCTTCACCCCAGAAGTGCAAAGGTTCAGGATGCATTCAGACCCCCACTAAGCATGTGCAAGAGTCCCAATTCAAATAGTTGAATATGCATGATATGCAACGGTGTGGTAATAAAATTTGCACTCAGTCCGCTTTACGTGAATCTGCATCACGTCACTTGCCTTGGATTCGATTCCCTCTCGATTCGGAAGGGCAGCGGAAGGGCAACCAGGTGTGATAAAATATGTGTGTTATAATGTGAATTTGCATAGCTGAACCAGGAGTCACCCCGGATCTGAGCTGCAAAAACTTCTGTGTGATAAACACCACTGTGACACCAGGAAAGGTAAGCCAAGAGTATATGAAGGGGTTATTGAATAAAATTGATTTTACACAAGGAAAACCAAACAACAGAACAGTGTTCCAAGCACCAGTAGGTACTTCCAGTTATATCATGGGGCAGGGGAGTGACTGTGCAGCTCTGAGAACTGGAGGATTATGTTCCATGGTACATATGTGTGTGTCCCCATGGATATCTATGGTTCAGTGAGGCTTGCTCCCAGATAAATATGTACAGGATGAAGTTGATCTCTTATGGCCCTCTGGATATTTTTGGACTGTAATTCCGCCTCAGATGAAAGCTCCAGCTAACAAAGGCAATGGTGATGGATGATGGGAATTGCTATACCACAATATTTGAAGGGCCATGAGATGCTTACCCTGTGCATATGGGATTTCAATGTCTGTATTCAATGACGCTTTCTTGTGAATAAATATGTATAGGATTATGATGTGTTTCTTTCTAAAACTTAACTATAATTCTTTGGGTAGCAGCCCGAACATTTGTTCATTTCTGTACAGTCCATGCTCCAGTCTACTATGTCATGATAATAAAAAATTCTCTTTGTTGTCAGATGATTGCCAAAGGCATTTGGCTGTGAAAACATATTAATTTATAAATGTGAAGAGCAGGCTGAATTCATATAGTCGACAAAATCCTTTCTATAAAAATAGTTTTGTTCAGTAGGAATCACCCCCTATGGAGGCTACCTCAGAGCCAAATCTACATATGTCTTCATACAATGAATAAGAAAGCAATTCTCTTGATTCTGTGTTTTCAACAACAACAACAACAAAAAGCCATCTTTGGCTTTTTAAAAGTTTTTGAGCAGTTTTCTAAAATGCCTTGGGAAAAGACAGATAAATTGGTCAGGCAACTGGCTTATCTATTTGTGAAACACTTGTCAAATGGTTCCCAAGCTCCTTCAAATGGAAGGAGCTTTTCCCTTCCCTTTCTGAAATGGGAAAGTATTTCAGAAATCTCCCTTTCCTCCTTGTTTGAGGAAAGAACCATTGCTATTTGATAGGATAGGATCTTATACAAAATCCTTTCCAGGGTTTGTAAGACATAACCATCTAGAGCTATTCCAAAGCAAGGCAATTGACAGAAGGAACATGCGGCTTAAGCAGTCCAAATCCTTGTGTGCCAAGCAGATTCTCTTCAATGCCCAATTATTGTCAGCTCTAATATGGACTATGAAACAGTTAGAGTCAAGAGGCTGTCGTGAAGAGGGCAGCTGGGCATGTTGATATTTCTCACGGCTTTCCCACTTACCTGGCTCTGAAAAAAGTAGCTCGCCAAATGCTGATGGGATTGTTCCAGCTCACGATGCCAATAAACAGCTGAAGTCAACTTAATTCTGGCCAGCCTAGGGAAGTTAATTCCATCGTCTCATGCTGCGTCTTTCTCTGCACAACACACAGAGACACTTCATAAATCCCGGTGATTTTCTGCACTCGTATCTGAATTGTAATGCAGTTATTAAACAAATTGTAAGTCTATTTCATATCCCCTTTAATACTATCTTTTTTTTAAAAAAAAAAAAAAAACCCTGCACAATATAAAGCCTTAATAAAAAGCTGAATACTCCAGAAACCTCTCTTAGAACTGGAAATATGACTACTTCAAAAGTCTTTACAAGGGCAGGATTTTAATGGCTGAATAATACGCTGGAACGGAGCAGTAATTTCTTCTTGAATGCTGGGATGAATTATTTATGCTTTGACAACATTATGTGTCTCCAAAGCAGCTTTTAGTTATTCGCCTATTCGAGGCTACAGCTGATCTTGCTGCCCGCTCTTGTAATTACATTAACCTCTTGACACAACATGACAAGCTTTTCCTGTGAACTGCGATCAATAGCCCATAACTGCCACCTATTTAAATCAGGCTATGGTTACACTTCAGATTCTAATTAGTTCTCCACCCCCTCTCCAACCTCCTCCCCTTCATTTCCATGGGTTCTTGGGGTGTGTGTGTGTGTGTGTGTGTGTGTGGAGGAACCTGTTGTCAAAATTTGTTTTTTCTTTCTTTCTGGTACAGGTGGGCAACGCTGTGACTTGATACCATTGAAGTACACCCGTGTAGTGGAATGCAATTCAGATTTCTCCTTCCTTCCTTCCTTCCTTCCTTCCTTCCTTCCTTCCTTCCTTGAAAGCAATAGTCACAGCATAAAGTATTCCAGTAAAGGAAAGTGCACCTATTTTAATGACTGAATAACTGACTGTGAAGGAGAAATTAGAGGGAGCATCCTGTATTTTCCTTTCACACATTGGCAAAAACCTTTATTGAAGAAACTCAGTGTAACTTTATACTCATGCAGTTACATTTCAGTTATTATACAGAACTGCAATGTAGCACAGCTAAATGTGCATTGTGCATTGATGTGTAATGCACAACCATGTCCTGTCATAAAATCAATGCATAATGTAGTGCAATGCACAATACATAATATATACAATGTGCACTTGCATAACTCTGCTTTCATTTTTTAAAAATAAATTTAATTGTGTTTAACATTAATGCATATCAAATATACACGTTACAACACCAATACACAGCAACACACATTATACATTCATATAAATTAGCCAAATTATAAAACTATCACCCAAACTCTCATTACCCTAAACAGATAACACTTAGGACTTATCAAGCTGAAGATACAGATATAAATATATTAGCCTTTTCTTCCTCATTCATGCATAATACTAGTTAGTCTTAAAACTATGTTTTCATAATCTTAACTCTACTTTCATAATTTTCTACTCAATACAGACATTACACATCATCCAAAACAATATAATCATATGCATAAGGAGCCATCCCTTCAGTCTTATAACCCTTGGAAAAAGTTCCACTTGGACATGAGCCATGCACATAACCCCCCTCCCTGGTATTTTCAAACACATGAATCATCTAGACCCTTTTGTGCATTTAGAATCCTGTGATATTAGGATTTCAAATCATGAATATCCCTGTTCCCACTTAGCTAGGAGTGTGCTCCACTGAATAGAGATGGACATATGTTTGAGAAGATATATATAGGATTACATTCTAAAGCTCTAGTTCTGTGTACATCTATCCCAGTAAAAGCTCTGTTGAAGATTTCTGAGTAAACATAGATAAGATGGTGTTGTATATATATGTAAGTAGAGCTGGGTCAAGCTACGTGTATTTACTCCTAACTAAATAGCCAGTTTTCCTATTCTGCTGAGAATCCAAGATGTTTCCCTTGCTATTCAAACAAATGAGGTCATTTATCTCTCTATGTTGCATTATGTTACATTACATTATGTTAGTTACATGGGCAAAACATTAATGAGTAATAAGAAATTAAATTGGAGCCCTTATTAGTGATCTAGAGCTAATTATCTTTTCAGCTGCATTTCAAACAGCCTTCAGGATTCTTAATGTCTTGGAGGATTTCACAACTAGCTGCTCGTTCGAAATGCACAAGCAGCACTCTGCAAAAACCATCACTGAAAAGTTTACATTCCTTAGTCCATTAGGTCTTGTTGATGAGCTTTCATGCCCCACACTGCAGAAGAACAACATTTGGATACCACTGCTATGCGTATATGTGTGCAGGTTTTGCAATCTTTGCTTCTTGTTTAAGTGGCTGAGTAAGATGTAAAATAGGGTTTAAATAACATGGAGCCTAATTAGGCAGAGTAGGATTTCCTGTTGTAATTTAGGTTACATGCCTGTGACCATTTATTGCAGCTATCTCACTGAAATCAGAGATGCTACTCTGGAGTTAATGGCTTGAAAAAGCAAAGTGGTAGGAGTTTGACATCCTGTCCTTAGCACACAACAAAAAATGATTTCAGCACAACCTATAGTAAGTATCCCCTGTGTGTTGAGGATTATATCCTTATTTTTTCTGTAAGTGGGACTCACGCACATAGGAGCAAAAGGTAATTAGGTACTTAACATGCCACAGACTCAGTTCCAAACTGGCCTTATGCAAAGGCTCTTGGAGACAACTGAATGAGGAAAGGAAAAAGAAGTAATGGAGAATTTTGGTCATTTTCTTCCTGTTGAACTTCTAGAATATATTTGTGACAGGTAATGTTCTAGTTCTACCCTAGTTCTAATGAACTGAATATCATATTCTAGTACAGCAGAAATTTACAGAAGATTTTTCATTTGAAAGTGTATCTTCCCAACTCCTATTGGGTCCCAAATATCTTGACTGTGGTCATGATTGCAGTCACATCCAGTAGAAATATGGGACCTTATCACACATGGGGGGGGGGGGTGCAGCTCAGATCCACAGTCACTTCTGTTCTAGCAATGCAAAGTGTTTTTTCACACCAGATCGAGAGTCACTCCTCTCTAGCAATGCGGATTGAGGTTAAAACATCATGTTTTTTCCACACCTGGTTGCCTTTCTGTTGTCCTTCCGAAGTGAAGGGGAGGAGAAATCAGTTCTATTCCAAGCAAGTCATGTGATGCGGACTTTGAGGGTTCAACGATTCGAATCGGCACCCTTGGGCATGCTCAGTGGGGCTCTGGACACTGCCCTCCTTCCCTACCCCCACCTTAGCTGTCATCCTTCATCGAGGTGAAGGAGGAGGCAGGCGATGATGGGATCCGTGGCAGGTTGAAGGAGAGGAGCAGATCGGGGTCTAGGAGCAGTCAGGGGATGATGGGATAGGTCGCTGGGGTCCCTGGGGCCAGGATCGGGATGCAGGAGCAGTCGGGATGATGGGATAGGTCACTGGGGGTCCCTGGGGCCAGGATCGGGATGCAGGAGCAGTCAGGGGATGATGGGATAGCTCTCTGGGGGCCCCTGGGGCCAGGATTGGGATGCAGGAGAGGTAAGGGGATGATGGGATTGGTGGGAGGCTGAAGGAGGGGAGCAGATCAGGGTCTAGGAGAAGGCAGGGGGTGATGGGATTGGTGGGAGGCTGAAGGAGGGGAGCAGATTAGGGTCTAGGAGAAGGCAGGGGGTGATGGGATTGGTGGGAGGCTGAAGGAGGAGAGCAGATCGGGGTCTAGGAGGATGCAGGGGACGCAGGGGATGATTGGATCGGCTGGTTGGCAGAGAGGAGGAGATGGCATGAAGAAGGAGGAGGGGGATGATGGAGCAGGACGCAGGGGCCAAGGGGGGTGGCATCGGAGTGCTTTTCCATACCAGACCAATTTGCAGTGCAATCGAAGGCAGCCTGGAAGTGAATTCTCTGAAGTCACTTTCCCCCCCGTTTTTACCAAAATGAGGGGTGACTTCAGAAATACTGCTGAAGCAATTCGCAAGCAGCTCCCATAGAAATCAATGGCGTCTGATAAAACAGTCCCTTTATGACATGAAACCGCATCATTGGAAGTGCAATCACTTCGGAAGTGAGCTAGAACTGAGCCACAACACCACCAAAAAGCTCAGTGTGATATACTCCATGGAAAAGTCTTGTTTTTGAAGTGACTATTGTTATTGGCCTGGAATCGGTAGAACTGGGATGCAATGAATTTCTGCCACAGCATATATCTAATATATATATATATATAGTGGGGACCAGAATGGTCAATGTTCATCTTTTTTTTAATGTTGTTATCACAATATTACCATTCTCACTTAGTGTGACTAGTTTTTTTCTCAAAGTTTCACTGTGGACTCTCTACAAGTTGAAAGGGCAGTTCTGCAATGAATCTGGACCTCCTTGCATTAATGTGATTTTTAAAAACTCACTATTTGCTCCAGATCCTCCCAGAAAAACTAGAGCATTATGAATACAGAGCATCCCACTGTATTGCCCACCACTGCCACTACCAGCACAAAACTGTTAAGGCGTCAGGCCACCATACCTTTGCCAAGCAGGCTGTAAGCTCTCTAACATGGTTGGTTAGTATGATCTAATGGTTTGGAGATTGATGGGAATTTGTGTTTGAATGAGCCTCAGAAAGCAGAGTGATATAATAAATAATAATAATAAAATTTATTTATATACCGCTTTTCCAAAACTGATCAAAGTGGTGCACAACAAAGAGTACAAAATACAATAATCAAAAATAACAACACGATATATACATAACATTAAAACTTGACAATAAAAATTCAATCGCAATTTAAAACCATAAAAACCATATCAAAGACAGCTGAGTTGATAATCAATGGTACAAAATACATATCAGGGGGGAAACCACACATATCAAGGCACATGGGGGAAAGCTTGACGGAAAAAGAAGGTCTTGAGTCACTTTTTAAAGAGATCCAGGGAGGTGATGGAGCGGAGCTCATCGGGAAGGGTGTTCCAAATTTGAGGGGCCGAGATGGAAAAGGAAATACTCAAAAATGTAAACCAAAAACCAAAAATCAAAACCATTTATTGCAGATATCTCACTGAAATCAGAGATGTTGCTCTGGAGTTAATGGTTTGAAAAAAAAAAGGTGGTAGGAGTTAGACATCCTGTTCATAGCACAATAAAAACTGGTTTCAGCAAAACCCACTTCCACACTAAGAATCCACTGCTTTCTTCAAAAGCATTTAGGTGCTTTAGAAGAATCTTTCTATGTTACCTCCACACGTTAGTGCAGCTGCATGCATGTTCCGTTTGCTATTTCACCTTTTCAACCTCTGCAACTTCATTTGTCTGGTAGGAGATGTGAAGGAAGAATACAACTTGTTCAGCAGAATACTCTGTGGCTCAAAATGCACAGGCCAAATAACACACATGATGCATGCCCCCAAACTGGCCGGAAGCCACTCTGAGGCTGTGTTAGGGGTCCAAAAGCTGACCCTAAAAGGTGCAGATATAATCTGCTCCTGCCAGCAGCCAGCTTGGGACTGTAGCAGTGGCTTGCCTGTGAGGGCGTCACCACAATAAAACACAAAGCCACATGTGGAGGAAAGGCCACAACTTTATTAACGCAAGCATCAGCAAAAGGTAGGGTTGGCCAAAAGCATGAGTTCTGGATCATCTTACAACCTGCCGTTGTAGGATAAATGGCATGTCACATAAAGCAAGGCATCGGGATGAGCTAGGGGCTAGATTAACACCCTCTCGTATGCAACCCGCAGATTGCATTTAACTAAAGCCTCTAGTCACCAGGAAGCGGTGTCATGTTATGCCCCCCGCAATGAGCACAACGTATGCCCTCATCTCTCCCATGTCCCATAGGAACTCCCTATACAGTGCTATGCAACCTTCTAGACCATGCCTACCTGATCCAGAACCTGTGCTGCCGCCACAAAGGCCATTCCGAAGAAACGCCACTGCCAACCCTACCCCGCAAGCAACACCAACTGGGTTCAGAGAAGCTGCCAAGCCGGCCTGACCCATGCAAAAATAAATAAATAATAAATCCAAATCGGCTGAAGATGCAAACATATCAACTCATTCAGCCTAGTGGATGTACATTGCAGAAATGCATAATGCCCACCAAAGAAAAGCCAGGTTCAACCTCAACGCCGTCAGAGTGGAAACCAGTAATCACAGTCATCCACCTGGGCAGCGGCTCAGTCTAAAATCGCAATGATAGTGCTTGGTCCAAACCTGAAAGTGAAAGAACTGAACAATGTGCAAAACAGCACACAAAGCAGTACAAAGATCCAGTGATCAAACATGCCATGAGAAAGGTAAGAGACAGGAGCACTCACATGAACCAGGTGAACCAACCACAGTTCAAGCATGGCTATTTAGGAGCAGGGCCAGCTCACCCGCTGTGCAGAGAGGCAGAGCAAGGAATCTGCGAGGCCAGAGATTTGGGAAGGGTAAAAGGGCAGGACAGCCTAGCATGAGGACCTCTGCAAGAGGCACAAAGGTGATCAAATTTGCACTGCATGCGAGAACACTTGCCAACATTGAAATCTCGGCAAACAAGGCCCGGACTATTGGAAGGAGCAGAGCAAGTGGAAGATGCAGGCGGCACAGCCTGAGTTCCAACTTCGAATAGCCAAATTTCAGAATGAAGATGATCCCATCGCTCTCTAGAATTCTGGGAAGCATGCTGGCGGAACACTGTATCGTAAGCGATGGCTGCTGCCTCACCGGTGAACTCTCTGGCCTTAAGGACATGCAGCAAATGGCTGTCGAGCTGCCAAGCCCATTCAGGAAAGGCCATGGAAACCACAGCCCTAAAAATGGTGAAACCTTCTAGCCAATTGGAGGGGAAAGGGGGGGCCTTCTTTTTTCCCTTGGACGAGGTAACCACCAAAGCTGCTTGACCTGCCGAAGGAACCAAACCAAAGACATCAACGAAACAGCCTCTGAGAATCAGCTTCCTGGTTTTGCGAGGTAGATGAGAGCCAGGAGGGCGCTCTCCAGCTGCGCAAACTGAAAACCCTTGTGCTTCCTGGTCGACCCAAACCCCATGAAGACTGGGTCGCCAGGTACGATGCTTGATGGCCCAACGTGGCAGGCCTGGTGCCAAGGCATGTTCAACACAAAAGCGATCTCTGCCAGAAGGTAAAGGTGAATTGACAGCATTGAAAGCACCTTGGGCAGCCTGAGAGGAACAAGCCCGTCGAGTTCTTTTCTTGGATCTGTGACCTTTTTTGTGCCATCTACATCTGTTGGCACCATCCACATTGTCGAACACCTCGCCGTCCGAACTATAAGATGATGACGACGTCAAACTGGAGCTGGATGATGACAAGACAACAGAATGCTTCGCTGCCACAGGGGTCTTGTCACAGTCTGCCAAAAGTACTTGGCTGGAAGATGAGGCTCCAGGAGATCTGGCAACTGTCGGGAGTGAAGGAGATTCTGGATCACTTAGCTGGCAAGGTGAAGTGGCTTTTGCAATCAGCTCAGCAATGAAACGTGACAGCTCCGACATTGCCGATTGCGACAAACAATGAACAGCTGGCGATGGCCCAACACGTGAAGATCCTGATGTAGAAACAATTCTGGAACTTGAGCCCAACGTAGTATCAGAGGAGGAAATGGCATTAAAATTCAAGGCCGGCATACACTGAAGTCCCCCAGATTGACCAGACATAATTTGCATAGCTACTGCCGAGGATGTCTTTTTGTGCCCCGCTTTGTTGGGCATGATGAATAAACAGTCAGCAATTGCTAGTTAGAAAGAGCAAATAACAAAATATATGGCTGAGAGAGTGTGACCAGGCTGAAAATTTTTTCAACAGAGACCAGCAAGCAAGCCCAACACAGGGTGTCCTTGGGCAAGCCACACACTCTCCAAAACCAAAAGCACTATCCCAATACAGGAGGGGAGGGAAAACAGCTGAAACTACTCACTAGCTGGGCCCCATGGCAGGGAGCCTAGCCCAAAATGGCAGCCACCGCAGCTCTCTTTCCCCCAAGACCGTAGTAAGGGTGGGGGAGGGGAAGGAAGCTCCAACTTGTCTTGTGCAGGGCCGCAGGGACCCTAATTCCAAAGTGGGGAGGAGGAGGCAAGCCCCTTGTGCTCACCTCCCCGAAACTCGGCTCTGCTAAGCAGAAATGGCGCCGAGCAGGACGTCGCATGGCCTATATATAGACCTATTCCAAAGGTGGGGGCCAAGAGGGGAGTCATCCCGCCCCCAGGAGCAGCTAGCCAATCGGCTGCCCTGGAGGACTGGGGCGACTATAGAGAGGGACTATCCGCCTCCTAGAGCATCGCTCAGGAGGTGGAAGTCCCTCCTTTCCCCCCTCGGCCGGCCAATTGGAGGCCAGTGCCCCCCAGCAAAGCATGCTGGGGCATGCCAGACCTCCGTGGCATCAGACCCCCGGTGGCAACGCTGCCTGCCCGGTGAGTCGGGTGACAGCCTTTGCTTTGGGAGCGGGCTGTATGGTTGTAGCAGTCCTGGCCTGATTGCAACTGGAGCCTACTCCTTCTAGGCTGTGTGCTTTGACCCAGTATCTCCTCCATATATCTGAAACTTATGTACAGGGTTCCAAATAAAATGGCAAAATCTACACGTTTAGTTGAATGTTTAGTTTAATCCATATCCGTGAATTCTTTATCCATAGATTCAACCATCCACAGCTTGAAAATATTTCAAAAAGATAGAAATTCCAATAAGCAAAGCTTGATTTTGCTATTTTATATAAGGGACACCATTTCTTGCCATTGTATTTAATGGGACTTGAATATCCAATGGATTTTCGTATGCATGGGCGGTGGGGTCCTAGAATCAATCCCCTGCAGACACCAAGGGCCCACTGTATATTTCTGCTTCAGACAGGCTGCTAAACATGTGAAGTTCTCAAAGTGGGGACAATAAGGAGCTTATTGAAAGGTCAGATGAGCCTCTTTACCTCTTCTGGCTTCAATTCTGGGTCTGGGAAGCCCCCGGATGTTATCAGAGCTAAATTGTCATCAATTTAACCATGATGCTGTTTTCCAGATGTATCCCGGGTCAAAGCCTCATTCAGCTGGTCAATTTTTGAAGTCGGAAGTTCCCCGAATTTGAAAAAGTGCAGGCTGAAAAAGGCTTTGACCCAGAATGAATCTAGGTGGTGGCATCATGGCTAAATCAGTGATGATTTAGGTCTGATAACATCCGGGACCAGACTCACTGATAAGATCCTGCTCTTCTCATCTGTGTATTCTTTGAGCATAGGGATCCTAATTTCTGAATTGTCTGAAAATTGAAGACACACTGGAAGCACTGGGTTTCTTTTTTAAAATTTGGGCACCAGGCTATAGGCCCACTGGCAGAATGTAAATGAGATGCTGGTGGCCTGAGGGCGAAATCAGCTTGTTATGGATGGAAACCAAATCCATCCCATCTGTTAATCGTTGACCAGAAGATGTACCAGAGATCTTCACCTGAAATCCTGGATAAAATGTGTTTTTCAAGAAGGTTCTAGATACTGCTTCACACAATGCATAAGAAGTATTAGTGCTGTGTAAATGACCAACAGAGTTCTGGCCATAATCTTCTGCCTGCTGTTAGCAAACATGAGAAAGAACTTAAATAAACTTAAATAATCAGTGTTCTCTCTTCCAAATAGAAGTTAAAAAGCTGTTTCAGTAATTCCTCATTGTTCTGAGAAGCACAGAAATAGTGATAATTAGCAAAGTTCATTTTTGAAAATCAAATTATTAGAAGGACCCAAAGAAATAGTATTGTTGTTCGAAATTGTGGGGTGTTGATGGTTAGAAACATGAGAGGATAATACTGAACGACAGTAAATAACAAGATGTGAGAAGAAACTGGAGCATTATTGCTATTAACAGAAATCATGTTGCAAGTATTGGAGCATTACAAAACTGTTGCCCCTACCCCCATTGGAGTGGGCTGAGATCTTTTGTTTTTATCCCACCCCTCCATCCACCATCATCCAGAGAGGGGGAAGGAGAAGCCAGCTCCATCAGCCTTCCCTGAAAGAGGATCCCACCCCTCCATCCACCATCATCCAGAGAGGGGGAAGGGGAAGCCAGCTCCATCAGCCTTCTCTGAAAGAGGTTCCCACCCCTCCATCCACCATCATGCAGAGGGGGAAGGGGAATCCAGCTCCATCTGGCCTTCCCTGAAAGAGGATCCTGCCCTTTCATCCACCATCATCCAGAGATGGGGAAGGTGAAGCCATCCCGACTGAAGGGAGTGAAATGGCAGGCCCAATGCCATTGGGCCTATCCTTAAGATATAGAGCCTTCCCTCCAGTCCATCTGCCTTGGTCCAGGCCTCAGAGGGAAAGATGAACTCCAGAACCTGATCCCCTTTCCCACAACCATTCCCTTCTCCTTTTATGTTTTGTCTTCTTAGATTGTAAGCCTGAGGGCAGGGAACCGTCTAATCAAAAGATTGTATGTACAGTGCTGTGTAAATTTACAGTGCTATATAAATAAAGCTTAATAATAATAATAATAATAATAATAATAATAATAATAATAATAATAATAATATTGTAGGATAGTACACACAGTCTCTGTTTCATATTGGAGAATAGTAATTTTTCTTCTTTTTAAACATTCATATGGTTTTCCATTTGGCTAGGAACGAACACCTAGAAACAATCCTTCCCAAATGTGGCTTTGATATTGCATTATCATTCAGAAAGTATTTAAAGAAGGTATTTCAGATTACTATCCACCCACCCATCACACACACACTTATTGTTAAGGGGTTATCTGTGTCACTGTGGAAAGAAGATACTTTTAATAGACACCTCCAAGAACACTGCAGAATTTAATTTATCAACTTCGGTGAGCCTTGACATGGGAGAAAATGGGATGCTGACAACAGCAGTGGAGGTTTCTGACAAACAGCACCAATGACAGTTGGAAATGATTACTGTGGCTAAAAGTTGTTGAAGCTAGCAAATGTATAAAGGCTGACAGAACTGGGATATTAAAGAATCATCAAACATGAACCAATTAAAAGCAAAGTAAGCAATGTCATTCTTCGATTAAAAGAAGGACAAGAAACAAAGTTATTCATGTTTTTCCTATTATTTACATATATTGGGTTCATCCCACTCTTTGGAATCCATGGGATCTGGGTGCATAACTGTTGACTTAAACCACATTTCTTTCTAGAGTCCTATACCTTCTCCTTTAAAAATGGTTTTGGCAAGTGTGTATGTATGTGTGAGTGTGAGGCTTCTACATTCTTCAGAGCAATGAATACTTCAACACTGCAAACTTTAATGGGATGTTTGGTTTTGTTTCATTTTTCCCCTATGTACCTAGGATCTGAGTTACATGGTGTAGTGTGAAAAATCTTTAGCACAGAATAATAACCCCTTTTTCCAAACTCCAATTATAGATTTATTTATTTATTGGCAGGTGGAGCTTTGCTTGCCTGCTCACCTGCTGTTCTTTGAACCTTTTTACAAAATGTTACCTGCCAGTCTTAAAGTAACAGACATCACACACACTCTATCTTTGTAGTGATGGTGGGGAAAGTGAATGTAGGTATGATTTCTGGAAATCTTAATTGTTCCTGTATCATTGTGTGCAGTTACTGATTCCACCTTTTAAAATTGAAACTGATAGATCTCAAGTCTGTTTACCGAAATTTCCCAGGATGAAAACAGTAACTCGGTGTTAGGGTCCCTCCTTGGCTTGCAAAGGCCAGAAATATGCCTCTGGCTTATCTGGGCCCGGGAAAAACTGCTGCCTGAAACACTGAAGAGCTGCTACCAGTCAGAGCAGGCAGTCGTGAAGTAGATGGATCAATGATTTGACTCAGTGTAAGGCAACTATAAAGGCCTCTTGTTCCGCAAGGAAACTTCCTATTAACCCCTGATGTGTTGAGCTATTGAGACTAGGGATGTAATTCACTAAAATTTCTTATTGAAGGATGCAGTGAGAAATTTTAACAGTTTCAGCAATTTTCTTTCAGCTGAAATAAAGTCTAGTTTTATGTTATTCTCAGTTTGGGACTTGTAAACTTTCTACAAGGTAGTTTTGCAAAAATAAAAAACAAAACAAACAAACAAACAAAACCACAACCCACCAGTATTCTCTGAAAACACCAAGATGCTTCTCCCTATGCAAAAATGATGTTTCCTGTGTAACAGAAATTTCAGGAAACTTAAATTTCTAGGATTTGCACAGCAATAGGATTGGCAAGAGGACCTAGTAATTGAAAATCCATAAGTTTATTTCCAGTTGTCGACAAAGGAAAACAATGAACTCAGTGGAATTCAAGTTCCAAAAAGCTGAGGCCCCGAACAAGACAAAATGGCTCCTTTTATATTATTCAAGACAAAGAAGCTTCTTCAATACACCTGATTGGCTAATTACAATTTAAACATACAGAATTCTTACAATCAGAACAGAAATACATGCATACATTAAAACTGCATCATCACTCCTTACCCCCTCCTGTAGGAATTCAGTGGCTTTCCTCCTAACCTTGCTTCTGAATGTCCTTACCTCAGTAGTTTATGTTATGTCTTTTTTAGTGGTGCCAGCTTCCATCCAGGTCAAGATGCACTCATTATTCCTTTGCTCTAGTTTCCCCTAAACTCCAAGCCTTTATTTCAAAAACCATCTCTCTGGCTGACAAAGGTGACTCCATCTTTCTATAAGTTTTTTATTTCAACAAGGAATTTCCACCACATTCCCCCCCTCATATTGTATGATACTATCAACTATTAACTATGTTTATATGACACTCTAAACTCAGAACAAAACAAACCTGTCTAGCAGTTACCAAAATATTAATATTCTTACCATCACCAGGCAATAACATCTTCCAGTCGGTCCAATTTCAGAAAGACAGTGTATAGCATTAATTAAACACACATATTTTCATTGCTTTTAACCCTTTGACACTTTTGTTGGATCTGATTCTCTGGAGTTTACTCTTGACACCAAGCTAATCTTCTAATAGTGATGTATTGTGTATTTGTTTCATGATTTAATAGGAAAACTCCACTATAAAGAATATTGTATCTGCTGTCAGAATCGCCTCTCATTGAGAAACTATAATTTTTAGCCTGATGTTACAGACTCCTGCCAAGCAACTGTTACTATGCTTCTCTGGACTACTCTCATAACAGAATAGGAATGCCCAGGGTGCCACCATGTTTCAGATGTTCCTCCACTCCAGGGGGCATCTTCCATCTCACGTTTCCTCAGGGAGATCACTATGGAATAGCTCTTGTTGTGTAATGCCATTTAATCAGAATAGATCTGGCCTTCACATTTTAAGACTATCTCCAGATGTATAAAAGTCTCCCTCCTTGCAAAGAGCATCCTGAGAAAAAAACTTACCATGCTTGACTTGAATTTTATGCCAATTCCACAGTTAACAATAGGAATCCTGACGACAAACACAATTATGTCTTTGATCATGGTGCTTGATGAGCTTATTTCTTCTTTTCAGTAGGATTGCTTTATTAACTTTATTGTGAAAATTGTGAAAAGTGTCTTTTTGTGATATGTTTATTGCTTATGTCAGGAACATATGTGCATGTATATGTAGGCTTATGTTTTGGGATGTGATTTGATTTGAGAATATGTATGATTGAACTTTATCACTTTTAGCATTTATCACTTATAAAAACTTCAGTTGTTGACAGGAAACAAACAGAAACATAAATAAAGAACACAAACAAGGAATATAGACAAGAAAAAGAGGCAATGTCTCTGAAAAAAAATATTTTTTTGATGGAGCTTCAGCTCAAACTTGATTGAAGTCCAAGGTGGTGCCCATTTCAGCTTCCGGGGTGTGAAAATGGGACATGCACCTGTATGTGTATTCTTATTATTATTTTTGTGCATCACTTATAACAAACATATAGGAAATCATAAAAGAGAAAAGGGGTGATAGAGAGCATTTGAAATCTTTCTTTCAGAGGAGCTGGCATAGAGCACCTGAAGTCCTGGAAAGGTGCAGCCTAGCTTTTCTTGATTGATGGCGAAGTAGAGCCCACTCAGCTTCCGGTTGTAAGTGGGGCTTAAACTTCGCTCCTCTTGTCTGTGCCCCCCCTTTTCCCAGGCAAAGGAAAAGCAAAAACACTGAAAAATACTAATTGACAAGTTATTAGAATGTTATGAATACATTAAAGGTATACTTTAGCCACATTTCATTAACTCCCCTCTTATAGGCTTTGCTAAGATATTTCTCTTCTAGAATTTATATCTCACTGCTAACTCTAACTAACAACAGATCCCCTGGATCATTCTGAGCTCTTTATGCTTTAGGTTTTTATCTGTGCCTGCATCTTTGGACCTTTTGAATGCTTTTTTTTTTTTAAAAAAATACATATGTAACCTTAATTTTACAGACTGCATTTACATGTACATACTGAATATGAAACTTTAACTCTGACCCAATGTACTCACAGCTTTATCTCATTTGAATCCACAACAGTTTGACAACAGAACAGGGAACAGGAAAAAACAAAACTATGATAGAGTGACTTCTTTGCTTTTTACTCAGGACTCAAAAAAAAATCAGTTCATGCTCTTTTTTTAGTCACTCCTCTCAGGCCAAAATGATCTATTCTAGCTTGGAATTAGGATACAATTTCACACATGCTGGCTTGAATTTAACTTGATTAAACTTTAACTAAGTCTGGCAGTGGAAACCAGAATTTGAATTTGTAAAATGTTTCCAAATTTTCTCTTGCTACAATATAGTAGAATACCAATCTCTTAAATACTTTCATATCGTTCCTTATTCCATTCCAGAACCACATAATAATTCAACATAGGATCAACTGGCTCGCCATGTTATTTTTTCAAAATAACAAAAATTATAAATTTCAATGAGTGTAAATCAAATTGACAATCACTAATTAACCAGAATATAACAATTATATTCTGGATCTCTGGGTTCCAAAATCACAAAAAGACACTTCGGGTGCTTTCAAAAATACATTTAGATATTATAAAAATAAAAATTCAAGCTAAAACAATATACAAAATCAAAAACCTCTTGGATGGGCCATTCTCAAAACTTAAAAATATATAAATAGTTCTCAGCATCTGTTATAACAAAAAATCATTTCAAAAACTTTAGGCCAGGAATTTAAAACAAAAAAAACAATTATTGCAGTCAATAATCAAGAATCAAAACAAATCAAAATATGCAAGAGCAAAATCAAAAATTAAAACCAGGAACAAAAAAATGATTTAAAACAAGCCTGCATAAAATGACCAAAATAAGTCCCAAACTGTGATCATTCTTATCAGTCCAGGATTCTTCTCATCAAGCTTTCTCCACACTTTAAAAAAAACAACCATATTTTTCTAACAATTTTTCAAATATATGTTTTAAAAAATCTGTCTCTGTTCTGTATGAAGAAAAGGCTGTTTTCTATGCAAAATAGTCATGAACAAATTTTGCACAGAGTAACTCTCCAATTACATAATTTTTGCAGGAAGAAACTTTTTTCTTCATAGGAATTAATATTCTTTCCATCACTAGCTAGAGGCTACTAAATAGTAAAGGAAAGATAGAGAAATTCAGATGACACTTTTATCACGGCACTACTTTGCTACATGGACTGGCTTTTCATGCAGCCTCCACATACTTTTGAATTTTCCTTGCATGTAGTCTGAAATTTAGTAGATTTTGTCACTTTGCTTCTTTTAGTGAGAAAAATCTAATTTTCTTTTTAAAGATACTGAAAGTTAAAGGTGTCAAACCAAAACAAAACAGTGTCTTTAATAAACTGTGAGTGTGCAGCAGCAAGATGAATCACTATTCATGAGGACCATATTTTTACACCCCACACTCAGATTTTAACAAGAAATTGAAAAGGTGAAGCAGCAGCAACCCATACTCCACCACACTCCAGCTCTTACTGGCCCGATACAGATGGGCCTTTGCAGCGCCCCCGTCACGTGCTAGGGGTTGACCGAGGGTGCACTGCCCATATTGGCCTCACCCCAGCATGTGATGGGGGCATCAAAATGGCGGTGCCCTATACACGCAAGCGCCGCCATTTTGATGCAACAAATGCTTAGTGTCCGCACGTCATGCCCCCTAAGGATGTCACAAGTGCGCCATTGGCGTACTGCGATGTCCTTATGGCGCCACAGAAAGAACCAGCTTTCTGTGGGTTCTTTTTGCTGCACGAGGGAGCCACGTGGTTTGTCCACTGTGGCTCCCTCATGCAGCAAAACAAGGCGCCGGCAGACCACCCTTTTTGGGCGGTCTGTATAGCGCCACTGCTAGGAAGTTCCTCCTAATGTTTAGGTGGAGCAAGCTTGTTTTCTGCATCTCCATAGAATAGAATAGAACCTGGAACAATGGATACAAGCTACAGGAAAAGAGATTCCACCTAAACAAGCAGTGTCCAAATTCTGGCCCTCCAGGTGTTTTGGACTTCAGCTCCCAGAAGCCTCAGCCACCTTGGCCAGTGGTTTGGGATTCTGGGAGCTGAAGTCCAAAACACCTGGAGGGCCAGAGTTTGAACATTACTGACCTAAACATTAGGATGAACTTTCTGACAATAAGAGCTGTTTGAACACACTTCCTATGTGGTGGAGTTTCCTTTTTTGGAGGTTTTTTAAGCAGAGGCTGGATGGCCACCTGTCAAGGGTGCTTTGATTGTGAGTTCCTGCATGGCATCGGGGTTGGACTGGATGGCCCTTGGGGTCTCTTTCAACTCTATGATTCTATTATTCCAGAAGACCTGGCCAAGTCACATTTATCCTCAGAGGAAGGCATCTGAATAAATCTTTCCAAGGTTTTAATTTTTAGGTAGAATCTCTTTGCATCCATTGTTCCAGGTCCTATTTTCTGGAGAAGCAGAAAATAAGCTTGCTCCATCCTCAACATGAAACCTCTTCAGATACTTAAACAGGGCTATCATATTACCTCTTAACCTTCTCTTCTCAGGGCTAAACATACCCAGTTCCCTAAGTCTCTCCTCATAGGGCATGGTTTCCAGACATTTCACCATTTTAATCACCCTCCTCTGGACACACTCCAGCTTGTCAACATCTTTCTTTGACCTTGTCTAGTACTCTACACCACATTAGTTCTATTCTAGCTTAAAGTCTTCAGGTCTCCAAAAACCTTTGTATCATGTAACAGAAAACATTATTCCTAAAGTATAAAATGAAGCATATTTTGTGAATTGCCCAAGGTCTTGCAGAAAACCTATGGCAGACCAAAGAATGAAACTAAGTGCACTGTTGTCTCAGTTTGAGTTTTGCTTCAGGGGTCTGCATATCCTGTTATTCTTTGTTAATTTATTCTTATGACAACCAGTTCATGCATGCACTAAATTATGTTTCTATAGTCCTCACTAGGCATATGCATTTAATGATATGATTAAGTTTTTGTGGGTCATTTTAACTAATGCTGAAAATAACCTTTTTTGGTGTGTGTTAAGACACTTAAAAATATTACATAATAAGTGCAGAACTAGTCAAATTGTTCCCAAGTGTATTATATCATTCAAAATTTAATAGTATATAACCTTTTCTCTTCTAAGAAACAAATGTTTTAAAGATACCTTAGCTTACTCAAATTACAGAGGCAAATTACAGATGCTTGAGTGATACTGAAGCTTAAGCTATGTAGCATCTTGAATTTTGTGTTTGTAATAGGCAAACTTGGTTTCATTCCATAGTAAAAATTAAAATAATGTACAGTTTGTCCATGTTCAAATGACAGAAATGAAATGTTCATAATAAACAGCCTCATGAATTATCAAACCAGTTTTTTTTGAATGGCTTATATTTAATAATCTGCAGCAATCAATATCCTATATCCAACAATGTTATTCTGCTGCTGCAAGTAGCATAGCACTAGCACAAGGCTAGTTCTAGTCTATTGTGGCAGTGGGTGAAGAGGGTAGTGATTGCCTCCCTACAACAAGGCAGTGTTCCAACTTTCCTAAAGGAGGCAGTTGTGAGACTTTTGTTAAAAATGCCATCCCTGAATCCCACTATACTGAATAATTATTGACCAGTCTCCAAAGGTATTGGAGCATGTGGTGGCTTCCCAGCTACAGGTTTTTTTTTTGGATGAAACAGATTATCTAGATCCATTGCAATCTGTTTCAGGCCTGTCTATGGAACAGAAACAACCTTAATTGCCTTGGTGGATGATCTATGCAGGGAACTGGACAGGGGGAGTGTGTCCCTTTTAGTTCTGCTTGAGCTCTTACTGGCTTTTGATACTCTTGACCATATGTCCTTCTTGGCTGCCTCTCTGGGAAGGAACTTGGAGAATGGTTTTACAGTGGCTCTGTTCATTTTTGGAGTAGTGAACCCAGAAAGTGGTGCTGGGGGACTCCTCAAACCCCTGGCCATTGACCTGTGGGGTCCCTCGGAGCTCAGTGTTGTCCCTATGCTATTTAATATAAAGATGAAACCATTGGCAGAGGTCATGTGGAATTTTGGGGTGCAGTGCCACCAATGTGCAGATTACACTCAGCTCTACTATTCCTTTCCACCTCAGTCTATGGATGCTATCCTGGTCCAAAACTGTGCTTTATTGTGTACTGGAGTCCAATGTCATTTTTCAAAATTGTTCTTGCTTTTATAACATGAAGGATCTTCTGAATGATCTTCTGAAAGTGCATAGCTTATGTTAGCTATGGTCTCTGATGTGCTGACAGAAACATCTTGAGGACCTTTACAGTTGGAGCCAAGAATCTCATTTGTTTGCTGGACAGAAAAGAAACCATTTGTGAAATAAGATTATTGGCTTCAGAAATTTCTGCAGTTAGATTTTATATTACCCTTAAAGAAGGCCATTGAACTATATATAGGCTGAAGCATGTTTCCTTTTTTTCAGAAATAAAAACAACCATCCATTCAGCACATGGAAATGTGTCTCCCATTTTCCCCCTGTGTATTCTATTTCCCAGCCTAGTGCCACTGAGAAAAAATTCAATCATCCCCAGTCACCATAGCAAAGGCAGCAAGCATTAAATGCCATGGATTTCAAATAGGGCTTACATGAAATACTGATTAATACCACATACAATCAACATTTTCTGTTTTTTAAACAATAATCTGTTGCAAGAGTTCTTTTCATAATATGTTTCTGACTCAAAATTTTGATTCAAATGACAGCTTTAAATTATTACTGCTCATAAAAGAGAGAGGAAGAGAGAGGAAGAAGAAGAAGAAGAAGAAGAAGAAGAAGAAGAAGAAGAAGAAGAAGTCATGCCAGACAAACCTGATCTCTTTCTTTGATAAAATTACCAGCTTGGTAGATGAAGGGAATGCTGTGGATATAGTATATCTTGATTTCAGTAAGGCCTTTGACAAAGTTCCCCATGACATTCTTGCAAACAAGCTTGTAAAATGTGGGCTAGACAAAGGAACTGTTAAATGGATCTGTAATTGGTTGACCGGCCGAACCCAAAGGGTGCTCAACAATGGCTCCTTTTCATCCTGGAGAGAAGTGACCAGTGGGGTCCCACAGGGCTCTGTCCTGGGCCCAGTGCTATTCAACATCTTTATCAATGACCTGGATGACAGAATTGGAAGCATACTTATCAAATTTGCAGATGATACCAAATTAGGGGGAACAGCTAATACCCCAGAGGACAGGATCAAGATTCAAAATGACCTGAATAGACTAGAAAGCTGGGCCAAAGCTAACAAAATGAAATTCAACACGGAGAAATGTAAGGTATTGCACTTAAGGGCGGAAAAATAAAATGCACAGATATAGGATGGCTGACACCTGGCTGAATGAAACTACATGTGAAAGGGATCTAGGAGTCCAAGTAGACCACAAGTTGAACATGAGTGAACAGTGTGATGCGGCAGCTAAAAAGGCCAATGCTATTTTAGGCTGCATCAATAGAAGTATAGTGTCTAGATCAAGAGAAGTAATAGTGCCACTGTATTCTGCTCTGGTCAGGCCCCACCTAGAATATTGTGTCCAGTTCTGGGCGCCACAATTCAGAAAGGACATTGAGAAACTGGAGCGTGTCCAAAGGAGGGCGACAAAAAATGGTGAAAGGTCTGGAAACCATGCCCTATGAGGAACGACTTAGGGAGCTGGGGATGTTTAGCCTGGAGAAAAGAAGGTTAAGAGGCGATATGATAGCCCTGTTTAAATATTTGAAAGGATGTCATGTTGAAGAGGGAGCAAGCTTGTTTTCTGCTGCTCCAGAGAACAGGACCCGGAACAATGGATGCAAGCTGCAGGAAAAGAGATTCCACCTGAACATTAGGAGAAACTTCCTGACAGTTAGGGCTGTTCGACAATGGAATGCACTCCCTCGGAGGGTGATAGAGTCTCCTTCCTTGGAGGTCTTTAAACAGAGGCTGGATGGCCATCTGTCAGGGATGCTTTGATTTGGATTTCCTGCATGGCAGGGGGTTGGACTGGATGGCCCTAGTGGTCTCTTCCAACTCTATGATTCTATGATTCTATGATTCT
>NC_056524.1:230306062-230369530 GCF_019175285.1 Sceloporus undulatus | reverse complement strand
AAGAAGAAGAAGAAGAAGAAGAAGAAGAAGAAGAAGAAGAAGAAGAAGAAGGCATATTTCAAATTAATGAAGTAGCCTTTAGGATTTTGAATCCACTGGAGAATTGTATTGGGATCCATTTTAAACAATAATCATTTCCCCTCTTTTCTTCCTGCCCCCCTCCCACATCTCCTCATATGTCTATAAATCATTTAACAATGATCATCTAAGAACTGCATTAAAAATGATATCCTAAAACCCCTCTGAGATTATCCTCTGTTAGTATTCTGTTACAGTACATACTGCCTATAATGGACAGATGTGTTTTCCAGCCATATCCAGTAACCTTTTAAAACAAAATAATGGTAATAGGAGCACCATATACAACACTGTGCAGGGTGCAGCTAATGTGGTATGTGACCCCTTTCCTCCTCCTTCAAATTAAAGGCTATCTCAAACTTCACAATGCAATGCTTGTTTTATAGGTCCATTTACTCCATTCCCTTTCTGTAGATGATCAGCAAAATGTCTGGTTGCTAAATAAATACCACTCCAAATATTGAAACCTGTGGATTTTAGGTGGCTGCAGAATGAACAAGCTTTCCTGCTTCAGTTAGGTTCAGACTGATGAAAAAGAATATTTTAATTTAAAGGATTAAGATTACTTCTTTGCTTTCGTTACTACTTTTCTTCACTGAAAGAGAAGATGGAATTTGAAAACCATGATCATAGATACACTTGCATATTTTTCTTTGTAACTTTCAAAATTCATGTGTACAGTCCACAGCTAATTAGGCATATGGAGCTTGGAAACAATATGTTTTTAGATAGTTAAAAATGTTTGGTAGTTCAAAAACCAACAGCAACAAAAAAAACCTTTACTAAGCTTTGCTGAAGTCCTTACATATTCACTGACCCTAAGGTTGCCAGGTGAACTGAGAAGCAGGTTTCTTCTATCTTTGATAGTTGTTGCAGCATCTGCTGAATGTCCTCTTTTTACACAACTATTAAAGGTACAGAGGCCCTGCCCCTTGTTTCACTTGGTAACCCTAATTGTCCAAGTGAGCTATTTTGATGATTTTACTTAAAAAGAAAGCATTGACAAACATCACAATTGGAGGTGATAAATAATAAAAATGAGAATTCTTTAAAGAAGAAAGAGGTAGAATGGATATTGAAATTTAAAACTATAACACCAGGGGGGTTTGATGAAGATTTGAAGATAACAAAGTTTAATATAAAAACTCTAGAATAAAGAGTTGTAGAGATTTTTAAAAAAATAGCTTGTTGTCTCAGCTAGGCAAAACAGAACTGAGTAACCTTGGGGACAGATTACATTATAATCCTTCTAATTGGTTTTCTTGGATGAAATCATTACCCCCCTGTGGTGGCTGGGTTCACAGCCACCTGAGAACTTCTCCTGAACTACAAAGGGTTAATCTGGGAGGAGATACATGCTAATGAGAGATGACATCACATGCTAATGAGCAGCTACATCATAGCTGACGTAAGGCTCACTTGGCCAATCAACAGTGCCAGAGCGGCAGTTTCAAAAGATTCCAAAAGAGGGGTTTAAATACCCCTGTAGGACCATGTGTCCTTTGTTCTCCATCTTGGCTGTGTTTGGGGAACCCAGAGGTCTGTCCTCTGAGCAGCCGGAGGACCGGCTCTGGCATGCAGGTAGAGTTGGCAAGGAGCCAACTCCCTGATTCCAAGAACTCCACAAGGACTGCAAATCCCATCATTGTGTGAGTAGCTTAGGAACAGTGTTAGTCAGTACGTCTAGGTTTTTGTTATGTTTATCTAATAGCTTGCCTGAAATGAATATCTTTGTAACTATGCTTTCTAGACCTGCATAGCAAGGTGGCTCTGCACGAATGATATCTCTTTATTCTATGCTATTTCTTTAAAATAAACTTCTTTCTTTTAAAAGCATCTGCTATCTCTTTGGGCTCCTGTACACGTGCCTTATCTCGGTTACTGATTGCTGTGGGTTAGCAAGAAAGGAAACTAGATCTCTCTCTCAAGCAAGTCTCAGTGTGTGCTTGGGAAATATAGTTTATTGTGCTTGGGAAATATAGTTCATTGATAATTCACTGAGTGGTGGCAGCGGAAGATTAGTTCTTTTAAGGGACTCCCTGGGAGTAAGGGCCACGCACAGGGCCATTGCTCTCAAGGAATCATCACACCCCCCCCCCCAAAAAAAAATCCATAAATATAAACCCAACGGTAGATATATTTCCTTCCTTCTAATACTCAGAAGGTCCACTTAGGACTTATTGCACCGCCTCCGGTGCCCAATTTTGAGCCAAATTCAGAAGTTAGACTGATTTTATTGCATGGACTTTCCCCTCAAAACAGCTTCCCATTGCCTCCAGTGTCGAATTTGGGCCCTGTAAGTCACTTCAGAGGCCATTTTTTCCAATTCCAAAGCTTCGGGTTTAGAAAAAATGGCCACTGAAGTGCCTTACAGGGGCCTGAATTCAACACTGGAGGTAATGGGAAGCCCTTTTGAGGGCAAAGTCCATGCAACAAAATCAGCCTAATTGCTGAATTTGGCTCAAATTCAGAAGAGGTAAGTCAGGCATTAGAGGTGGTATGATAAAGTCCTTAGAATGACAGTTGACTGCAACTCCAGAATTTTCTGTTAATAGAATATATCAGGTACGTATACATTTATATGTATAATGAATATTATTTGATTTTAAAGAAATTATGTTTTTAGAGGTGGCTGACTGCTATATTGTCTCAATACCACAATTATAGGACCACCGGCAAGGAGCAGCTTTTTGACACTTCTTTTCTGGTGGGCTTCAGGCTGTCGTCTGCATGCCATGGCTCTGACACAGCCTGAAGGCGACACTTTTTACCCATCTGTTTCAGGCCCTAGTTTTCTTTCATTTCTTTATTGGGAATACATGCTTTCCAGTTTTTTGTTCTGTTGACATCCCTGTAGCAAACACAGAATGAGTACATCAGCACTGTGATTGCCAGGGTCTTTTACTACAGCTGCGGAAGGAGAAAGGAAATGCACACCTTCACAGTTCCCACGAAAGGATATACACATGCATAAATGAAAACTTTGCATACATTATGCCACTAACAGGATGTGAGGTATAGTTCAGTCTAGAAGTTAAACAACAAGTGGTGAATAGCAGGTTTAGAAGGAAGAAAGAATCTAAAAATTCCTGCATGTTTTTGTTCAAAGCTATTATTGACATCCTGCCTTTTCCTCAGATTGGGTCTGAAAGCAGTTTTGTATGGCCTGTTACAGACTGCCAAAATAAAGCTGCTTCGGGTCTCTTTGGAGATATGCTATTTAAATGATACATGCCTCCTAAGAGTCCAGAAGCCGAACCAAAGCCATGCTCCAGTCCTAAGGACTGGAGTGCAGCTTTGGTGCAGCTTCCAGACTCTTAGGACACATGCATCATTGAAACACCATACCTCCAAAGTGACTCAAAGAAGCTTTATTTTGGCTGTCTGTATAGGGCCTATGTCTTCAAGTTGTTTCTGACTTAAGGTTTGCCATTGCCTTCCCCTAAGGCTGAGAGCATGTGAGTTGCCCAAGGTCACTCAGTGATTTTCATGACCGATCTGAAAGTGAAACCCTGGTCTCCAGAGTCTTAGTCCAACACTTAAACCACTATGCTATGCTGGTTCTCTTAACATTTTTTTTCAAATCAGCTGAAAAACATTTTTACTTTTTAACTACACAGAGCCAAGTAAGCATTACCTCTGCATAAGCATGCATAGAATTATACTGATTGCTGCTTAGGTAGATTTACAGAAGCTGCAGGATTTTGGATTCTGTTTAATATCCATTACACCTGTACAGACTTAGTTTAATATAAGCAGACACTGGTGTGAAATCTTGAGAGTGCAATGAAGTCATTCTGCTTGGAATTCTTGAAAGTGATTCCCTGTGTGAAAGGATTCTCTCTAGCACATTAGCAGCTATGGTAACTGCTTCTGTTTCAGGCACCAGCTATGGAAAATAATGTAGATGAACCTGGAAGGAAACAGAAGAGAAAGGAAAGTGAGAAAGTGTTGTAATAGAGAGAGCCAGGTTAGCATTCACAAACTGATCTAAGAAGCAGCATTAGATATAAACAGCTGGCCACTTGCATGATAATTAACAAATGCTAATGGCATGCACAGTAAAGCCAAGATTTGTAATATATTGCTATATAACCACTATGAGTGGTTTTTAATCTTCTACTGAAGAGTTGACTGCTGGAGGCTGTTTGATCCAATTCTTTTTAACGTTTGTTCTGTTCTTCCAGTGCAATGCTGTTCTGTCCTTACAAAACAGATTCTGCTGTTCATAGAATGCAATCTATACTTAGCTGTTTAGGAATAAGCCTGATAGATTTGAGTGAGGATTGGACCCAGATATCTGGCTACAGAAAGAAAGCTTTGGAGTTTTATTCTTATATTATCATTGCTTTGGTTTGATTGTTGTTAGTTTTCTTGGCTTTTATTGAGAAAACTGGAGACTTAATTTTGTATAAAATAACAGACAATATTATACTCATACAGCAATGAGGTTCAAAAAGATGTGGTAACTATCTATAACATTTCTTTTAAAATACAAATTACCTGTTTCTCTGGGTTCGTTAAGGCCCGAAACATACGGACCAAATGACGCAGATTCCGGCCACGTTTGGGCCACAACATTCAGATGAGGCATGCCCAAATGCAACGGGAAACCGCTCAGATGGTACACCATTGAGAAAGAACCAAGCCAAGAGGAGTGGATTCACTTCTTCTGGCAGCCCAGCCAGGTGACATGGGTTGCTATTGCCCCAATGTGATCAGTGCTGGATCAGCTGTGCACTGCTTTTTTTGGGCCATCTATTTCAGGCCCATGAGGCATTAGTGACAAAGTACTATACTAAAAATATCAATATAAATGTAGTATTCAATGAAATATGTTACTGATTCCTAATGGGCTTTTTAGTTTCTTTTAGTTTCTGGAATAGTCATCACATCCATTCCACATGGAAGTTCATGACAGGAAGTGTTTTTATTTTTAAAAAATTCAGTTTATTTGATGGAAGAAAAATCATATGTTTTGTGCTTGGAAAAACTACATGGATGGATAGATAAAAAAAAAAACAAGCTTCATTTATATACTGCTTCATACCGCCTAAGCAGTGTCTAAGCAGTTTACAACTATAAGCTAATTTGCCCCCACCAATCTGGGTACTCATTTTAGCGACCTCAGACGGATGTAAGCCTAAGTCAAGCTTGAGTCCTTTTGCTGGTCTTGAACTCACAACCTTGTGGTTTTGAGTGAGTGGCTGCAGTAAAGGCATTTAACCACTGTGCCACCAGACAGACAGACAGACAGACAGACATTTCCAAATCACTGTGGACATGCATAAGGTTTTATCTTGGTTGTCTCTTAAATGTCTTTTGGAATACCCATCTAAATTGCAGTGCTCCTCTTTGACAGATGTCACAAGAAATCATCATGTCAGGTGGCAAACTATAGGAAAAGAGATTCCACCTAAACATTAGAAAGAATGTATTGATGGTAAGAGCTGTTTGACAATGGAATATGCTGCCTCAGAGTGTGGTGAAACATCTTTCTTTGGAGGTTTTTAGACAGAGGCTAATTGGAGCGCTTTGATTGTGTGTTCCTGCATGGTAGGGGATTAGACTGGAGTTAAATCAAAGTTTTAGTCCAAGCTAGTGTAGAAGAAAAAGAAAAGAAGCAAAAGAAAATGGAAACAGCTAATGAAACCTCAAATTACATACAGGGCCTAAATACCCTAAAAGTCACCATATCCTGTCTGATCTTGGAAGCAGGGTCAACCCTGGTGAGTACTTGGAGACCACCAATGAATATCAGGTGCTGTAGGCTATATTTCAGAGGAAGGGATTGGCAAAAAGATCTCTGAGTAGTCCTTACCTAAGAAACCCCCATGAAATTCATGGGACTGCTATACATTGACAGGCAACTTGAGGGAGCATACATACATAGTCAAGGCATGACAGTCCCAATTAGAACAGACCTATTGAATCAGTAGAGCTTACACACATGTGGACTAACCATTCAATAGTTGATTCATTGGCCCTCCCTGCACTGAGCTTACCTAGTGTGGAGGGAGAGTGGGGCTTCTGGGGGGGTGGGACTTCTGGGGCGGAACTTTCGGTGGGGTTTCTGGGGATGGAGGTGCACAGGACAGCATGTGCATGCCCAAGCAACACACACATGGGAGCTGGATCAGCATTCCCATGTGGAGGCCAGAGCAAGGATGGAGCAGCATGTGGGGGGTGGAGTGGTGCACATGCACAGATCAGAGCTCCCCATGTGCGTGTACCAGAGTAGTGCACGTGGGGGTGTGGAATAGCACATTCATGCACAGATTGGAGCAGTGCACACAGGGGGTGGGGGCACACAAGCACAGATGGAGTGGCACATGCGGATGTCACGGGGTACATATCAACCCTCTTCTGGGGTGTTACCTTGTGTGGCCTGCACTCTCTTCACACACACACACCCAGTGATGCTATTTAGGATGTGCACAATTTTTCTGCCTGTTTCCTAGTCTCAAGTAGCAGTGGGGGACTCCCAAATTCTATCCATTGTAATGACCTAGTAATGGGCACCCCTAAACTTCATTGATTTAATCTTGGCCTTTTTCTACCTCTGACTTTGTAGAATCTTCTCCTTCTCCACAGGAGATGTGAATCTGTTACCCACTTGTATACAAATCTGAATCAAAGGCCCATTCTGCATGGGCAGAAAGTACGTGCTGCGCACGTACTAGGGTTAGAAAGGGGCGTCCTTTCTGGACGCTCCTAACTCTAGTATGTGCTCGGTGCGTACAAAATGACAGCACCCGTTTTAGACGGGCACCGCCCTTCTGACGTCGCAGATGCCTAGCATCCGCACATCACGCAGCAGAAATGACGCTGCGAGTGTGCCATTGGTGACTTGTGGTGCCATTTTCGCACCACAAGAAGAAGCTGCATTTTGCAGCTTCTTTTTTGTTGCATCCAGGAATCGCACGGTTTGTCCGCTGTGGTTCCCGGACGCAGCAACCAGCAGCGCCGGCAGACCACCCTTTTTGGGCAGTCTGTAAAGTGCCAAAGATACATGAAGTAAGAGTGGAAAGGAAGATATCTTTTAAGGAAATATTGGCGGGATACAAACCGCCATATAGTACGTATAGGATACGTACTAGGGTTAGGAAGGGGCGGTGCTTCCGCACCCCCCTAACCCTAGTACGTATCCTATACGTACAAGATGGCGGCGCCCCTTCTACATGGGCACCGCCATCTTTACGTACTGGACGCATAGCGTCCAGACATGTCGCGGCGCCTATGACGTCGCGAATGCGCCGGAGGCACTTCGCGACATCATCAGTGCATCGCAAGAAGAAGCTCCGAAATGGAGCTTCTTTTTTGTTCCGCGCGGGAGCCGCGCGGTTTGGCTGCTGCGGCTCCCGCGTGGAGCAAATGGCGGCGGCGGGGAAGCGCCGCAAACCTGCCCTTATATCTCAAATATACATTGAATAAAAGAAAACAGCAAATCATTTCAGAAGAAAATCAACCTTTGCTTTTCAGATGACAGCAAACTCTTTATCAGATCATGAGAAATTATGACTTGCTCGAAAACAAATGGGAGTGTGACCATATCTGATTATCCTGATGCATAACCTATACTTTGGATAGGAGACACTATCAAGACACAATGTGGAGATGAGAAAAAGAATGTTCTCCCATTGGGAGAAAAGTTTTCCTATGGGGGCAGAAAAGCTTAATTTCTATGCAGAACATATATATAAAACAGGTTTAGATTCAGAGGAAGCAGGCATAGAAATTAGCTTGAACAACAACAATTGAAGATACTCAGATCACACCATATTACTTGCAGATAATAGCAAAGACTTGGAATCATTACTGAAGAAAGTTAAGGAGAAAGTGCAAAAGAAGGGTTACATTTGAATATTAAGAAGAAAAAGTAATGACCACATATCATTTATGTATTGATGTGGGTAACAAAGCTATTGATATAGTTAAATAGTTCCTATACCTTGGCTCAGTTATTCACCAAAATTGAGACTGTTGTCAAGAAATCAGAAGAGTAAGACTTGGAAAGATAGCCATGAAAAAACTAGGTAGGATCCACAAATGTAAAGAAATATTATAAAATACTAAGAATCATATTTGGCTAGGCCATACTTTTCTTGATTTTTATGTAGTTGTGAAAGCTGGACAGTGGAGAAAGCTGAAAGGAAGAATATCAACTCATTTGAAATGTGGTGCTCAAAAAGAGTTCCAGAGAAGAAGGAGGAGTGAAAATAAAAGGAGGGAATATCAAATGCTGACAACACCATAATACTAGCAGAAGCCTCACAGACCTCTAACAACTACTAAGGAATATCAAAGAAGAAAGTACAAAGGCTGGCTTACTATTGAATATAAAGAAAACAAAAATAATGACCACAGAGAACTTACATGAATTCAGACTATACAATGAGGAAGTAGAAATAGTAAAAAAGTTCTCCTATCTGGGATCACACATTGATAGGAACAGAGACTGCAGCCAGGAAATCAGAAGAAGATTAGGAATGGGGAGGGCAGCTATGAAAGAACTAGTAAAGATCCTAAAATGCAAAGATATACAACCGAGCACAAAAGCTAGAATCATACAAGCCATTACATTTCCTATTACCATGTGTGGATGTGAGAGCTGGACTGTTAAGAAAGATGATAGGAGAAAATCAATTCATTTGAGATGTGGGGCTGGAGAAGAGTGATGAGGATGGACAGCCAAAAAGACAAACAAATGGGTCCTTAGATCAAGTGACAAATCTGCCTGGAAGCCAAGATGACAACATTCAGGTTGGTGTACTTTGGCCGCATCACGAGAAGACATGAATCATTGGAAAAGACAATAATGTTAGGAAAGGTGGAAGGGAAATAGGAAGAGAGGAAGGCTGCATGCTACATGGATGGACTCTATTAAAGAGATCACCAGTATAGATTTACAGGGGTTGGGCAGAACAGTGGAAGACAGGGGGTCTTGGAGAAGTCTCATCAGCAGGGTCGCTATGGGTCGAGATCGACGGGAAGGCAGTTAACGAAAATTTTCATGCTTGCCTGCATCGCTGCCAAAACATCCTCCAAACGGAGCTAAAGGGGAAAAGAAGTCCCTGTGTCTGATCGCCAGGAGCACTTCCTGAATCGCCATGGAAATGTGTCTTCCTCTAGAATTCCTGAATCGTTGCAAGGGAAGCAAGTTTCCTTCTTTTCCCATTTAGCTCCATTTGGAGCACATTTGAGCAACGATGCAGGCAAGTGTGAAAATCTTCAGTGCTGAGAAACTGTTGAGAAGAATCCTGGACTAATCAGAATCTTTGCTGTTGAGAATTTATTCTGTGCAAAATGTACACATGGTTGTTTTGCACAGAGAACAGCATTTTCTGTCTAGAAATAATATTTCAATGCAGAGCTATTCATTCCTGCACAGAAAATGTGCAGGATTTATTGGGGTTCTATTCTTCATAAAATTTGCATTTGGTTGGTTTGCAAAGAAAACAGCATTTTTTGCACAGGAATTAATTACCAGAATCTGATATGACCTTTTATATAACATAACTTTGTGTATGCCTAGCTATTTAGCAGAAGTGCCAAGAAACCCAATTACTGAACTGAGAAGATGCATAATGGGACCCTAGCAAGAGTGCCTGATGTGTATTGATGCTCAATGCTCATCAAAATTGATGTGATACACACACCAGGACATAAATGATGGGCATCAGTCCCATTGTGCATTAGGCAGTAATGCACATTTGGCATTTTGCTGGCTCCACTATGTAATGACATAACATCACTCTACTGGATATGGGTGTTACACAGCTGTGCAATTCTAATTCATGAAGGCATAAGTCTACACACAAAACTCCAACAGCATTCTGGCCAGTAATTCTACATTGAAATATTATTATCCTTTGTTGAAAATGCTGTTTTCTACACTATTATTTTCCAAATACTGTTTTCTGTGCAAATAACCATCACATGTGAATTTTGCGTAGAATATGTTTTGAAATGCAAATAGTCTTGAAAAAACTGTGCTTTTTGATTACATTCTCACAGAAAATTGCTGGAATTAATCATTGCTACCTTCGAGAACAAAGGGATATGGTGGCTTAGCAAGATGCTGCATGGCCACCATGTTGAAAGTTCAAGACCTAAGCACTGTGTGATGGAGTGAGCTCTCATCACTAGTCTCATCTTCTGCCAACCTAGCAGTTCAAAAGTATGTAAACATGCAAGTAGATAAATAGGTAACACTTCAGTGGGAAGGTAATAGCATTCCATACAGTCATGCTGGCCACATGACCATGGAGTTGCCTTTGACAATGCTGGCTCTCTTGGCTTAGTAATGGAGATGAACACCACCCCCTACAGTGAGACATGATTTGACAGTCACATCAAAGGGGAAACATTTTCCTTCAAGAAGAAACTTGAGGTGCATCTACGCTAACCGAAAAATCCATCTTACCTTCGGGTTATCCTGATCTGCAGTGACCATAGGTTTGTCTACACAATCACCATACACACTGAGGTGAACTGAGGAGAGCTGGCTACATAGTGTCATTTTTGAACTCACCCTGTTACAATAAATCACAGTATTCATGGCCACATGGCTGTCCCCACTCTGGTTTTCCCCTCCCCCATGCATGCAAATGTATGTATTTCTGATTTACTCTCCCAAACCTCAAATTTCCATGGACTGTGATCAACACACATGTGAATATCTGGATTTTCTGCTCAAAACTGGGATAAATCCCCACTTTCCTCCCTCTGGATTAAAGCCTTGAGGCAATCAAAAGAATTGGATACTGCCCCAATAATCTTGTACATCATTAGGACAGGTCACTGTGAGAACTAGGTGGGATTGTTTTATTTGGCTGATGAAGATGCATCCTTAGTGAAGAACTACATCCTTAATTAATTGTCTAGAATCCTCCTGGTTTAACACTGTGCATGGACTTCTAGGGTCCTTGTGCAAAGAGGCATCCACTACTGCCTCAAGCAGTGATCCTCCCTTCCAAATGATTTTTCTGTGTTGAATTGCACTCCTTCAGCCAATTAATAGTGAGAGGAGAGGAGAGGATGTCTGGGCAGCATCTGTTTGTGGTTCTGTGTGCAGAAGAAGAAAGAAGACATTGTCCTCCCAGATCTCCAGTGAGCACATGAATTCACTGGAGATCTGGGAGAAGGATGTTTTCTTTCTGTTTCTGGATGACAGAACTGCAGCCACATGCTGTCCAGGTGACTTGACCTTTCCCCCTGGCACAAGTTGGTCATACAGGTACATTCTAGGATATAACAGGTCAGTTGCATTGCAGGGAGGGTCTAGGAAGTATTCTTTAAAATTTATGTAGGATCTTTATTTGCCACCCTCATTTGTTACTTCTAATTATCCAGATGATGAAAATGAATGCCCCTTCACCATTCTCCCTATCAGTTTTTTTGGTACACTACAGGTATAGTCTTAACAGCAGCAATGGATCAAAAATTATAGAATCTTAGAACTGGAAGTGACCACAAGGATGTCATTGGAAGCCACATAGCTAATTGTGAATAGAAAGAAATCAAACTAAAGTTCTCTAGATTGAGTTTACAATTGAAATTTACAATGATTTTAATATATGTTTCCTTATAATAACATGTCAGACACAACAAAAATTACGGTGGTTGGTATGCAGCTGTTAGCCACCATGTGCACTTTGCCTTAGATTCCTATGGTTGGTCACAATTGCCTTTTTCATATTCTTTATCCCCCTGCTTTGCTATTTCCATTAAAAAGGTACAGATGTTCATAATTAGAAACTTCATACAGAAGCTAACATTTATAGAAACTATAAATCTCACAATGTCTAGGTCACATGCTAAGTTGCACACTATAAACCACTGATTGCAACCTTTAGCCTTTTCTAAAAAATAAATCACAACTTTTTTCTATGCACCTAGACATGCCTCATCAGTTTAGTTGCACACATGCCCAAATAGTTTCACTACTGTTAGCATTTGACTGATAATGTATGTTAAAGCAGTATTCATATTTGTGTGTAGGATCCTATCAATCGTCTTTAAATGGATGGCATATTGCATTGTATTGATCTATGTGCTTTGCAAATTGCAAATAGTAAGGCACTATTGCATCTCAGCTGTGCTTGTATTAGACACATATACACAAATTATAATACCAGAGTGAAAGAAACATATTTATATAGGGACATAAATGGCCAACAGAAAATGCTCTTGCTCATCTCATCTGATCCTTGTGGTATTATTGGACTGACAGGAGAAAGAGTAGTTGTATGCACAATTGTTTGCACTCCAAGTATGATGAACTGTATATACTGTATATACAAATATAAAATTACAATCTCATTCCTTCGTAAAGTTTCAGTTGCTGTTTCTATATTTCATAGAATCATTTGTTGGAAGTATAGTGGTCATCCAGTTATACATTCCCAGAATACAGTTGGCCCTCTGTTTGTGCAGGGGATCCGTTCTGGACCCCCCCCCCCCACGAAAACAGAGACTCACGTGTATTCAAACCTCATAGGCCTCTGCACGCACACTATTAGAAATGATGGAGGTTTCCCCTCTGCACATATAATTGAGGTCACAGATTTCAGATCCACAAGTTAGGAGGGGCGACTGTAATTGACTCAGTTGCCCCCAGTGACATGGACCATCCTATTGACTATCCCATTGACTGTCCGATTTTTTGTCTTAGTAATCATTTTAATTATCTTAATTGTATTTTATTATAGTTATTGTTATGTTTGTACTTATTGTTGTTGATTTGGAGTTAAGGAGGGAGGGGGATTTTGTGGTTTTATTCTATTGTATTGTATGGATTTTATTGTTGTAAGCCGCCTCAATCTTGTTGGAAAAGTGGGGTAGAAATTATTATTATTATTATTATTATTATTATTATTATTATTATTGTTGTTGTTGTTGTTGCATTGAGTACAAAGGTTTGAAGAGAGCTCTATAACCAGATTTTGAGCACTATCAGGAACGCTGATATAATAGGACTGCTAGGCACCAGAACTCTGTTATTTTATTTGTCCTAAAAGAGTTCCTTGAGACACTGCTGGATGCATGGAAATATTCAGAGTGGGACTTACATGTGCACTCCTCCATTATCCACTTATCCCTCCATGCATTCAGGAAAATAAATGAATAGGGCTTCACAAATATTAGTTTTAGGGCCTATCTACAGATGACACTTACAATGTGATTATCAATCATGGACCAAGATCCTGGATCAGGACACATCCTGTAAAGTGACAGGCATTTTTTGAGACCTCGTGAGTGTATTGATTAATTGTTCCTTCCCATAGCTTGAGTTTCTTTCATGTGGTGACAGTTTGCCAAATCTATCCAAATAGACCTCTGCATTATCAAAGTAAAGGACAGCTATCACTAGGGAACCCTGGTGGCAAAATGGTTAAATGCCAGTACCACAGCCACAATGTTGTGAGTTCAATCCCAGACAAGGCTCCAAGGTCCACTCAGCCTTCCTTTCATAAAATGACTACCCAGCCTGTTGGGGGCAATTAGCTTACACATTGTAAACTGTTTATATATCAATTTCACATTGTTTAGGGAGTGCTAGTTCACTGATAAGTTGTATAGAAATGTATTTACTATTGCTATTGCTATATCAACAATTAAGAAATAGCCCTGGCCATTCATCGACTGTAAAGTGAGGTAGAACATAAATAATTCTTTGCCTTTTCAAGTGATGGCTGAATGGTATATACTGTGGAAGGACAGTAGTATAGACAGGTGTGCCTCTGTCAGCAACAGTATGGGTTGATAATGTATAGTGCCTTTGCCATGTCTTGGTGGCTACTCAGTAGCACTGTGTTCTCATGGGATTGAAATGGAGCATACTCTACCATTAGACAAAGTCTGGTGGCCACTTATTGGCAGCAAATACCATAGATCAAAGAGAAGAGGTTAGAGGGATGTGGAATGCTAGAGTTACATTAACTTGCTGTATTTCTAAATAAGTCTGCTACTATCAGGTAAAAGCAAAGAAGTCTGCCTCATGTATCACCAATGTAGATTCGGCTGTGGATCCAGTTGGCTCCCAAATGTAGAATGGGCACATCATCTTGTAATCTGCTCCAGGCAAGAACAAATGTCCCCTAGTCATGTTCTAACCCACCTGTCCTTACCTCCAGCACCACTGTAGGACATCTGCTGGTACAGATTCACATCTTGGTCACCATTCAGACAACAGCCCACCTCAGTGATACTGAATAGCTTACAGGTAAAGTGTGAACTCTATTCTAGCTTGGAATGGATATGTATTGACAAGAACAAGGCTTTTGTACATGTGTGTGTTCTTGGGGGTGCATGTGTGGGAGGGAGGAACAGAATTAAAAGAGAATAGAATTATTCCTTTAGTGAATTTCAGAATCATGAATGCTTCAAACGTACAGTAAGAGTTGAATAATTGATTTAGATATTAAATAATAGCCATTTGACCATGTTCTAATTTAATTTACCTACCCCCTGCCATATATATATATATATATATATAGAGAGAGAGAGAGAGAGAGAGAGATCATGATCATATTAACATTTTGAGCAACTTTAAATTAGTTCAGCTAAAATGTTGAGTTAGGTTCAGATTGCATTATTGTTTGCCCTGGATAAAAATATTATTGAATCAACCAATGAAATTCACAGTCAGCCTGTAGCTACTATAAGTGTGGAAAAAAGAGGCCAAATTAATTGGACAAACAATTTTCCATGAGTAATTTACCTTAAGCTGGTGGTCTCTAGCTTTATTGTCCTGTCTTTGCTGAATGCCTGGTAGCTCCTGCCTTTCTTTAAAAGATATTTATTGTAAAACTATAACCGCTGGGTTGTTTTCTCTGTGCATTGCAACTCCTATATGCAGTAAAGGCCAGCAGTGAAGAAAATAACAGTGCAGTTAACCTCTTTAACACTGATAATAAATTAGCACTAATAAGTTAGGTGCTTAGGTAGCAATCGCCCTGACATAATGAAATGAGCAATCTTAAACAAGTGGAAGCTGCCAGTGCTACTGTGCCTCACAGTGAGGAACTTGGACAGGCATTAGATTTTCTAGATAATTTATGAGTCAGGCTTTCAGTAAGAGTCTGACTCCCATTTAGAGCCTAAACGCGACATCATCATTCGCTAAATTTCCCAGAGTGGTCTACAGAAGCTGCAGACAGTATATTTGAAATTAAAAACCTGTGACTGAGAATCAGCACCACAGTTCCTGTTTGAATGGATTCAAAACACAGGGTTCAAAATAGTTTTGAAACTGATACTGTACAGCAGACCGGAGCTTATAAAGATTGCTTTCTTGTAATTCACTACCTAATCCTCAAATCAGCTTGACAATTTTTAATTTTTTTCCCATAATTTCTTTTGCATCAGTAAGCTTAATGATGTGTTCTGCAGAATCTGACAGTTTGCACAATCTTTTTGGGGCATTTTGGGGCTCCACTCCTACCTCTCGGGCAGATTCCAGATGGTGAGGCTGGGGGACAGTTGCTCTTCTAGGAGACAGCTGACATCTGATGTCTCTCAAGGCACCATTCTGTCCCCCATGCTGTTTAACATTTACATGAAGCCGCTGGGAGAGATCATCTGGAGACATGGGGCGCAGTGTTATCAGTACGCTGATGACACCCAAATCTATTTCTCTATGTCTCCGACTGCTGCAGTGTCTAAGGATGGCATCTCTCCTCTGGATGACTGCCTAAAGTCGGTAATGGGCTGGATGAGGGAAAACAAACTCAAATTGAACCCAGAGAAAACAGAGGTAGTAGTGATAGGATCTTCAGGTCTGGAGAAGGAAATGTGTCGATCTGTCCTGGATGGGGTCACAGTCCCCCTAAAGGATGAAGTACACAGTTTGGGAATACTGGATCCATCTCTACAGTTGTCATCTCAAGTAGATGCGACGGCCAGGAGTGCTTGGTACCAACTTTGGTTGATACGCCAACTGCATCCCTACCTGGACCAAAAGGACCTTGAAGCAGTGGTACATGCACTGGTAATCTCTCGTTTAGATTTCTGTTATGCCCTCTACATGGGGCTACCTCTGTACCAAATTCGGAAGCTTTAATTGGTTCAAAATGCGGCAGCCAGATTGGTCACTGGAACACCTAGGTCTGACCATATAACTGTTGGGGATGATGGGAGTTGCAGCTCTTCTCCTGGCTTTCACTCTCACCCCCCTGGTCAGCAGAAGAACAACCAGTTTGACCAGTAGCTCTGAGAATTGGCTGAAGATGTCTTCCAATCTTCTCTGGAGTCTGCTGGTTCTTGTTCAGCTCTCAAGACACCAGTCAACACAGTAGTCTTCTTAAAAAGATCTACTTTTATTCTAATATATACACTATGCACAAAACAATTCACTACTCACAAAATCCACACTACTATACTCCTCAATACCCACAAAAAGTATTGTCATACATTATTGCTTATATAGACATTTGTCTCTCTATTCATTATACAGTTGCCACCTCCTGGGCGTGTACATACATTATGATTGACATACCATACTTGGCTCAATCTAGACCTCACATTGCATCATACATTACTGTCCACTCAATGACTTTCAGGTGATGTCAATTTGCACCTTTTCACTTTGTCATTGCCTCATATGTCCTTGGCTTTCAGGACCTTCTAATTACATTACTTACAACACCTGTGTGTGACAATTCAATAACTTTTGCTGTGTCATGTTACTTTCAAATACATTCATATACATATTATATTTCTTGTGACTATATATTCCATGTGGCTTTTTCCTGACAATAACACCAGTACTAAAATCTCTTCATTGGTTGCCAATTACCTTCCGGGCGTAGTACAAAGAATTTGTCATTACCTTTAAAGCCCTACATGGCTTGGGCCTGAGTTATTTGAGGGAATGCCTCTTCCTGCACAATCCACTCCTGCACTCTCAGAACATCCGGGAAGCAACTATTGGAATATGCTAATAACAACTTTCCACAGAGCGTTTACTGCCATAGACCTCAAACTGTAGAACGACTTGCCAGAGAAGATCCATCTTATTACCACCTTAGATGCCTTTAAGAAGGCACTTAAGATGGATCTCTTCTGGCAGGCCTATCCACCCAATCTCTTATAAGAGACTTGGAAATACTCCACCTCTATTTATAATTATATGTATTTTAAATGACGATTTAGTCAATACATTGTATTGGTAATGGTATATTGTTTTATTGAGTGTCTGTTATATGACATTATAATTTTAATCTTGTAATTGTTGTTTTTATTGTTGTAATCCCACCTTGATCCACAGGGAGAGGCGGGAAAAATAAATAAAAATTATTATTATTATTATTATTATTATTATTATTATTATTATTATTATTGTGGTTTATTTTAATGAAGGAATTTTCTTTCTGAATATTTTGGAATTTTGACTTTTTCTAACTCACGAACCAGCAGCTTATGTTTAATTGGAGTAGGCAAGCAACAGAAATGATTGCTTTTGACAGGTGAGGGGGATAGTTTTCATAATATAACATTACATTTTTAAAACTGCCTTGTATTATTTTAATGATTGATATTTTTAATACTTTAATAGTTAATTATATTTTAATGCTCACTTTTGTATGTTTTTAACTGTATTGTTCTTTGAAACTGTAAGCTGTGTTGAGTCCCAATTTTGGGGGGAAAGCAGGATATAATAATAATAATAATAATAATAATAATAATAATAATAATGTCTAAATATATCTACTTAGAAGTAAGCCATAGTTCATGGGGCTTAGTCAAAGGTAAATGGGTATGGAATCGTATCTTATTTAAATATTTACATTGTCATACTGTTACATTATGCAGAACATGAATGTTAGGACTAAAAAATAACTTGCCAGTATTTTCCATTAGAAATGGGGACTTTGTTTTCATTCCATTCTTCCATACCTGAAAGAGGAGGAACAATTATTATCTTTGTCGTTCTCTTGTTTTTAAAATCCATGCAGCAACTGGCATATGTCAATCCACATGGAACTGTTTTCTACAATCCTGATCCTTCTCAAGGCCATAATATTTTACAGGATCTGTTAGAGAAAAATCCACCCTTTAAAGAATTTTAACCACTAAGAAAAAAAATAGGCTTCAATGAGGGATATGTAGCCTTTTCCTCATCTTCTTGAAATTCTTTGTGGGAATGAGGTTCATCTTTTCATGGTGTGTTTTATATGGAATGGAAATCAGTTGACATTTAGAAGTGGCCCTTTTGTGATTGTTGGGTGTTTGACACTATTTAATGGCTGACATGGAGCTGACATGGAAATCTCCAACTGCCCTTGGACTTTGGACCAACCAGATGTTTTCTTTTTCTTTTCAGAATTAATACTTGGTACAACTCTTTAAAGGCCACACAGTTTCAGACTAAGTGACTGTATATTTACATATTCATGTTTCACATTAGTAATAGTACCTGCAGAATAGCTTTCTCAGTTATTTCGGGGAGGCTCCTTCATTTAACTTTCAATTAACATGTGAATTATACTGCTAGCTTTCTATAAGCATAGACTCTTTGATGTGAGAAAGCCACCAAGAATACCTAAATTTCAAAATGGGACAGTCCCAAAAGAATTTGAATACATAATTTGGCTTTGAACTTTCTACAGGGATAATCTTCAAATCTTTTCTCAATGTAGAAGTCTATGGCTTTATGATTCTGGGTGCTCTTCTACACTTACCTTCAAAATGGTACAGTCCAGGAAGAGTTGTGCCAAAGACAGTCCTGAGTACACAGTTTCACTCTAAACAGTCTGTATGTGGATTACCTTCAGGGTTTTTCTCACTATACAATTCTATGGCTGTATGATTCTACTGTGACAGGAACTGCAGTTGTTAATTTGGTCTCCTGCAGCTCAAGGAGCTCTCATTTCACTGACAAGATATCATGACACGTCTATGCAAAATGCATACTGTGCAATTGAATGGCAGGCTTTCTTGTAAAACATTTTTAAATAAAATTTTGTAAAGGAAAGACTAGCATCCTTCTTTGCATAAAGATGTAAAGCTGAAGTAGTAGTTTACCTCCATCCCTCCACCTGATTCATTTAAACTGCAACTCAGGACAGCTTTCATTTTAATTGTGCTTCTGTGTAAGTGAGCATCAATAAAATGAATATGGCAATAATTAATATTTTCACATTTGAGCTGCTCCTAGTTATTATTAATTAGATTATCATAACCCATATATGCCACACAAGGATATGGTTTGCGATTCGTGACTAAGTCTCAATGATTGTGCTAATTTATTATGCTTTCAGAGACTGAAATGGAAATTTGTAAGCCAGGGGGCTCATTATGACTTCTTTTTCTTTTGTATTTCACATTCCCATGTTGTTATTGTGCATCTACTTAAGGAGACAGAATAATAATAACATAGAGCTGGAAGGTAGGTCTCATTGTATCTGTTTAATGTTACTGGCTAATTGAAATGGTGCAGAAAAGAGTCTTCAAGCAGGTTCCTCTCAAAAGTTGCTTCTTTTGTGGTTTGTAGAACTTTCTAGGTTTTCCTCATTGCTTGGTTGCAAAAAACATCTGGTTCAGCTTTTAAGAAATATTTGTAGCCATTGCACATCAGGGTTTAATTACTGCCTCTGAAACATTAATGGACGCCATACTGTACTAATACCTGTAGATTTTATCTTCACTGTCTTATATCTATGAAGTGTAACTGACAAATGGGAGCCTTGTTTAGCAGGGACTTTAATAACAGCAGCTATTTACTGAATAACTATGTGCTGAGTGAGTTCAAATGATAGGCAACACTCAAAAGGATTGGGATTTGGTTTTGAACTTGCAAACAGACATTGTAGTTGTGTTATGTTTTAGACCTGTACTCAGAATGCAGTCTGGTGGATAGTTAAATGGCATTTCTTGTCAAAGGCAGATCTGTCATATGAATGTGAAATGTGAACCTTTATTTAGCGATTTTAAGTCATGATCACTTCTGCCATGATAAACACTGTAACACTGGAAGAGGTTATAACCATGTGATCAAACACAGACAACTCCATGTCATAAGGAGCATCACTTTCTTTTAGAGCCTATAAAGTGATAACCCTTCTTCCCCATATCCTTTCTCGTCTTCATTGTAACGTTTCTTTGGAAACATCAGCAGGAAGGTCACAGAATGTTGGTTGACATTACAGCCTGACACAGCTGTTCCAGTTTGTAAGTAAGTAGGAGTTCTATATTAGCTTGGTTGCCCTGTTCTATTTATTATGTCAGGGAAAGAACATGCTGCATTTCAGTTCTCTCTAACTAAAGCATTCCCAACCAATGTAAAAAATGACAGATGAAGTGCTTACAGTATTTGTACAGAGCTCTGTGTGTCCATCTGAATTCCACAGAGCTTTGGATCATTGTGGTAATGTTTAAGATGTTATGAAAGGAACAAGGGAACATATTCAGAGGTAGAAGTTTTGGTCACATGGCAAAGTGCAATAATACCCAAAACCCACAAAATAGTGATACAAAAGAACAAAACACCTTGAGAAGATGCAAGCCTGTGACTAACATCAACATTTTATATACTGTATATATTTATGTCAAAAAATTGACCCAAAAACCCTGAGTTGACTTATACATGGGTCAGTATGAAACTTGACCCGAGCCTCTCCCCAGCTGGGCTGCCTCCGTGGGGAAAACCTAGCTAGGGAGAGGCTGGGAAGGGTGATCAATCACCCTGTAACCTCTCTCCAGCTGGGCTTCCTCTACAGGAGAAAGTCCAGTTGGGGAGAGGCTGGGAAGGGCAACTGATCACTCTGCAGCCTGTCCCTAGCTGCCTCCTGAAGTTAAACCTTGACTTATTTGCAGATCATACCAATACCCATAATTTTACCAAGGACAATCTCAGAACATACCCCACAAATTGACATTTAAAGATTGTAATTGGAGATTGAATGAGGAACTATTAAAATACCTAGATATTGTATAAAATGCAAAAAAGACAATCCTAATTTTTTAAAAGAAAATCTGAATAGAGGAATGAAGCTGGCGGTGATATGGGATACTTTTAAGAAACTATTAAGAGGGTTCTTCATACAACAAAATGCTGTATTACAAAGGAAAAATAAATATAAAAATGTATATGTTCAATAAACTGATAAGAGCTGTTTGACACTGGAACACACTTCCTCGGAGAGTGGTGGAGTCTCCCTCCATGGAGGTCTTTAAACAGAGGCTGGATGGCCATCTGTCGGGGATGCTTTGACTGAGACTTCCTGTATGGCAGGAGGCTGGACTGGAGGGTCCTTGGGGTCTCTTTCAACTCTATGATTCTATGTTAAAATAAAGAGAAGTATTAAAGAAGAGCCCAGGTAAGAAAGTGCTCAAGGATATAAAAATGTTAAAAAACAAACCAGATTTCTTTGGAAATGGTTGTGGAAATAGAGGAGAAATTTAAAAAGACTAAACAACACAATTTTGAATACTCAAAGGAACTGGGTAAGTGACTGTCATCAAAATTAGGAAAAGAAAAAGAAAAGAAGCAGATAATCAAAATTAAGGAAGGGGAAGAAATTTATACTCAACATGAAAAAATTAAAGAAGTGTTTTATAACTACTATAGTAAATTGTACAAGGAGTAGTACCCAACAGAGAAATCAAAATTAAAGGTCTATCTGGACCAGGATGAGATACTAACACTGGATAAAACATAAAAGGAATATTTAAATACAGAAATTACAAAGGAAGAGATAATAGAGGCCATATTACAAAGTAAAGAGGGTATATCTCCTGGGCCAGATGGGTTGCCAGCAATTTTTTAAAATACAACATTTAAAAATGAGCTAAGTACTCCCTTACAATTAACAATAAAATATAAAAGATGAAGGAACACCAGATTCATGGAAAGAGGGGAATATAATAATAATTCCTAAAGAGGATAAAAACTTAGAAGATCAAGCAAATTACCATCCTATATCTCTATTCAATGTAGACTACAAGATTTCCCCAGCAATTCTAGCAAACAGACTGAAAACATTGATAAAATCATTAATAGACAATGATCAGAAAGGATTCCTGCCAGGTAGATATATGAAGGATAATATAAAATAAATTTTAAACATTATTGAATATTATGAGAGACTTTGGCGCATTACAGACTGCCCAAAAGCGGGCGGTCTGGCGCCGGCTCCATTAGCTACACCGAGAAGCCCTAGCAGCCAGACCGCGAGGCTTCCTGGTGCAGCTAAAAAGGAGTGCCGAAATGGCACTCCTTTTTGGCACCCGGAAGTGGCGCCGCGAGGTGCGAGGCGCGCACTCGCGGCATCACTTTTGTCGTGCCACGTCTGGACGCTGTGCATCCAAGACGTAAATATGGCAGCGCCCATGTGGACGGGCGCTGCCATTTAGTACGTGCTCCACGCATCCTAGGGAGATAGGCGGTTAGGAACGTGAGAACCTTCCTAACCCTAGCGCGCCCCTTTCTAATCCTAGGACGCGCAGAGCACATACTAAATGGCGGTGTGTAACCCGCCACAGTTATAAAAAATTGGGATTTATATTTTTTGACCTAGAAAAAGCATTCAACTCAGTTGATTGGATGGCACTATTGGAAATTACAAATAAAATGAATGTTGGGAATTTTTTAAAAAAATATGGATTAGGGAAATATATAATAACCATAGAGCACATATACTTGTTAATGGGGATAAAACTAAGACTTATAATAGTCTTCATCAGCATTGCATAAATTTCATTTCCAGATAAGTATATCACTCTGCCGTTCCATACTTCCAAATCATAGGACAGCTTGGATTAACAATAGTAGAATCCCTGGTAGAAGTCAAAACGGCCACACATTACTCCAGAGGTAGCCATCTTGAAAGATTTCTACCATGGTTCTATTGTTGAAAGCATTCAACTATTGAAGGATATTGCCATCGATCAAATGCTATCTTTGCTAAAAGGGCTACGAATAGTTATTCTTACAGGTTTTGGATTGGATTGTTTCTGCAACAGCAGGATATTGCCACTACTGATATTCTAAAGACTTCACCCTCATCATTTGGACTATCATTTGCCACTGCTGATATTTTGAAGACTTCACTCTCATCAATGGGACTATTAATCGTCAGTAAAAAGAGTTATTTCCTACAGCCGGCTTAATGGTTACAGTTTATTTAGGACTTGTTTATCACTGTTGAGCTTTATTATTTGCTATACATATACACATATATATTTTTCAAGAAAATGTTTTGTCTCTATTATAATTATTTCATTTAGTATTGAAGATTTATAGTTTACTTTATTGTTTCCCTCCCTTCTTTGTTAGTGTAACAAAACACCTGGAATCTTTTGCCATTGCTGGTGAATGTGTAAGTTTGCCACAAAATATTAGAAAATGATTAATGAAATGATTAATGAGATATTAGATATAAAGATGGAAATGAAGCCTGAAATCTACTTGCTTGGAATATTTGATGATGAAATACAATAAGAATATGGAAAAATCTATTTTCTTTAATTACTGCGGCTAGGATAGCCTTTGCCCAAAATTGGAAAAAGAAAGAAATTCCCATGAAAGAAGACTGGATGTAGAAACTATATGACATTATGGAAGCAGATAAATTAACACAACTAATGAGAGATAATACATTAGAGAAATTTGATAGAGATTGGGAATTGATAATTAAGTTTATGAGAGAACAGTGGGGGGGAACGGCAACAATAAGAATTAAATTGGATAATAAAAAGGGGTTTAAGGGATAGACTAGAAGAAGATGACAAGGAAAATATGATTGAAGTGTAGTAGCAAATAGGATATAAATAGGAGATAATAGGAAGATCAAGAAATATTGCAAGGGTAAGGATAAATTGGAAGTTAAGAAGTTGGGAAGAATGTTTTCCTTTTAAAAGAAAGGATGAAGTGGTAAATTTAAAAGCAGAAGGATTAGATATAGATGGAAGGTAAGAAGGTTAAAGTATGTAGTGGAGGGTAAGCGTATGTGTGTAGGATGGAGGTAGGTAGAGTGGAAGGGGCTGAGAGGGGAGAGAGGTGATAGAAGAATGAAAGGGTGGATGAGAAAGAGAAGGAGGAGTAGAAGTGGGATGAGGTGGAAAGAAGAGAAGAGAATACCAAGATCAAGGAGGGAGGAAGAAAAAAGAAGAAAGAGTGAAGAGTATATGAAGAGAATGTAAGATTTGGAGTTTGTTTGTATGATAATTCATTGAGATATTTTTTAAATGAAATCAATAAAGAATTATTGATTATACAAATACATTCCCATCCTCCAGCCCCAATATCCTCATATCATCATGCCAACATGACAGAAACCTGCATATGGATTCTGACACATGTCTTTTTTGGTCCTTGTGGAGGTTGGTATTTTTTTTTACCCTCCACAATGACAAAAACCCACTGGTGGAATTTGGCAGAAGGTATAATCAGTCAGATGACTTTATCACACCAGGCTGTTCTCCTGTTTTCAAATGTACTATGCCAATGGGACTACTCTCTTCTTTATTACATCTTCATAATCTTTCTAATATTTCTGGCATTACATCTTTCATTCCTGCTATTACCTTATCACATACAGCATGTGGCGCTGCTCACCCAGTACCACCTACTTCTGCCAAGTATGTGCCTAGTTTTGTACATATACAGAGATACCCTTCCCACCGAAATTAACATTTAAAGTAGTCTTATCTTTAAAATGCCCCTTTTTTCCTGGGAGCAGGGAGGTACACTAATCAATGGCAGATGAAAATGATTACTCTGTGATTAATCTTTTCTTCTCAACTTGGGAACTCCTTTTGTCCCTAATCACTTTCAGGAAAAGGGCAAGTTTGCTCATACACCACCCCAAATCAGGATTAGAGATAATTGATTTATCACATTGCAAAAGCTAGCCATTGCATTTAATATCAACATGTATGCATGTGAGAGCTGGACAGTGAAAAAAGCTGATAGGAAGAAAATCAACTCATTTGAGATGTGGTGCTGTAGAAGAGTACTAAGGATAATGTGGACAGCCAAGAAGACAAACAAATGGGTTTTTGAACATGTCAAGTCCAAACTCTCTCTGGAAGACAAGATGACTAAACTGAGGCTGTTGCACTTTGGCCACATCATGAGAAAAAAATGAATTGTTAGAAAAGGTAATGATGTTAGGAAAGATTTTTAAAAACAGTAAAAAGGGAGGAAGGTTCTGTACTAGACCAAGGAAGACACAGGTCCAGGCCTGCAGGAGTTGAGAAGAGAAGTTGAGGATAGAAGGACTTGGAAATGTTTAATCTACAGGGTTGCCATTAGCTGAAGTAGATTCAATGGGGAGGTAACCAAAACAAATGCTAGCACCTCAGAAGTGGGAAAGGAGGTCATTCATTGAGGCTCTGTGTAAATGAAAAGATATGCCTGCCAAATGGTCTTCCACTGAGATAACGTGATAATTCCCAGCAACAAATGCTATTAGCCAGCAGTTATTGTGATTTATTGTCCCATGTGATCAAGTCCTGAATTTGCCTATGGAGCACAGCCAGATGCTTTCCCAATCCTATTCACCATTCTCCATCAGCCAAGAATTGTCATTCAGAGGGCGACTGAAGAAAAACCAAACAGTCTTTGAGGTGGTGATTGGGGAACTGTAGCAGTTCCCCAATCACTGTCCTAAGCAATGTAGGATCTGTTAGAAGCATGCGGGTGGTGGTGGTGGTGGTGGTGGTGGTGGTGTGCATGTGCGAGTAGGATCTGTTAAAAGAAGAGACTATGTTGTGGTTGGCTCTGTTTAGAGTTTGGTTCTACAGCAATCACGGGTATCTTTTGGAGGTCCAGAGGCCATTGAAGAACTTGCAGGGAGGCTGGGCCATGTTGCTGGATTTCTGGTATACAGTAGTGGCCAAAAAACAAACAAAAACAAAAAAACTACTACACTTTCAGGAGTATTTCTCTTTTAAAACAAGGCAACTGGGGAACACACACCTAGTTGTAAAGCATCTTTGCACTTCCTGGATACTTGTGGAAGTGCCAGTCTCCTTTAAATCAAGGCATGCACTTTCCATACACTATGTTTTAAAGAAGGTGGCCACCAATTTGATGGCGGAAAGGGTTGCAGAGAGGCCTACAAAAAGAGGCAATGGGGAGCCCATGTTGCCCACATTGTCTTTCTTACCCCTGTACTACAGCCTTTGAGTATGGAGCTCTATCCTATCACTCAAATAGCTGGTTCTAATCAGGTTTTGAGTCTCTCTTTCTGACACATGGGGGTAAGAACCCTTTTATGAGAAATTAGTTCCTGTTTTTCAAGGCTGAGATCTGATTTCCTTTTCTACAGTTTATGAATTTTCAAGGGTTAATGAATCCTTTGAAACTTAGCATTATTCTTTTTCTTATATTTAGCCATGCTTTTCTTTTCCTTTTTTGACAGTACATTTGCATTCAAACACTCTTCTGCCCCTTTTTTCTGATTGGAAGTTAATGCTTTCCAGAGGCTCTGTGATAGATTGAACTGTGATGGTGTTTGTTACGCTTTGACTCTCACATGAGGACTGCTCCAGCAACTCAAAGACTGACCTCAAAATCCTTTCCCAAGTCTTTTTCTGAGTCAAAGAACTCAAATAACATCTCATTCATTAGATAAACTAGCCGATCGGAAAATAGGCATGAAAAATACCCCAGATTACTCTGATTCAGAATACAGTAACTAGTCTCCCTAGAGAAGCACAAATAATTCAAACCCTGAACCTCAAAGAAAACTTGAATTTTGTGGGGGCAGCCTGACAGCTTGCAAATGAATGTGGCCTAGTGTTAGCAATGAACTGTAGGTTAGACACAGCAGCAGTTTGTTAGCATAAAATGTCAGACCTGCTGCATTACAAAAATCTCAGAAGATTACTGGCTTTATACCACACTTAACAAGTTCCAAAATGTGCTGTTCATAGCCCATTTGATGTAGGATCTAGGCCAATGCAAAATGGAGTAGAGCTCAGTTGATCAAATAGAACTTTATTTTAAAGAATGGCCTTATTCTCCTGCTGACTAATGTGACATATCTCACTTAACACAAATGAAAAAAATACATCACCACTGCCGCCACTGCTACCACCATCAAGGGATGATGATCATAATCACCATTATGCATTCAGATTTAAATTAATTTGTCATAATAACGCAGATGTCAGAATTTCCAGTGAAAATTGTGCTGTTGTACAAAAGCTGTATTAGTGATATGAGAACTTTGACAAGACACATTCATGATGTGCTTTTCATTAAATTTTAAACACCCATCTACCCATATTTTATAACAACATCCTACTTCCCAAATACCAAATTTAACAAAAGGGAGGGTGAGGAAAAGAAAAAAAGAAAAGAAAAGGATGATTAGAGACATCAGAGAGGAATTATGGGAGGGGGGCTGGGAAGACAGATTGCTCTTTCACCTACACACACACACACACACACACACACACACATTCTTAGACATGCTATAATGAATGAGTCAACAGAGTGCTCTGTGAGCAATAAAATACCTAAGCAGCTCATAGATGATGGACAGGGAAAGTTACAAAATTGACAGTTATTTTACGTGAACAGTCATAGGATTGTAAGTGGAGCTTGAGTTTAGTTCTTCTAAACTCTGCCCAGATAGCAATTCACTCTTAGTATACAGAAAATTTAGTTCCAGGTACCAACCAAAAAAACAAGCAGAAATGATCAGAACTGATCTCCTCTCAGCTGTGTGTGTGTGGTGCATGTATACTAGAGAGGGAGAGAAAGAGAGAGGGAGAAAGAGGGAGAAGGAGAGGATAAATGCATATGTGTTAATATAAATATAGTGCCAACCTCGCTGTCACATAATTTTATAGAATGTACAGGAAACCTGAAATGTACAAATGTGTATTCACATATTTCTAAATCTCTGTTCTGGAGGCTACAACTCCCTGCTGTTTTCAGGCTTCTCTGTGACATTTCTATTTCAGAATCCAATTTCATCCAGTCTCCAGAATGGAAGTGGTAAAAAATGGGACAAATGAAAGATGAGAATAATGTGGTATGTGGTTAAAAATCCTTTCCATTTCAGAATACAGTAGATTTAGAAAACAAATACCGTTTCATGTGTGCAGCTAGTTCTACAATTGTTACAACTGTGCTGTTATTGAAGCCAACAAGTATTTTAATTGTCACCAAAATGGTAAAGTGGACTACACATTTTATGCAGTTAATTCTCTTTATATTGTCCCATGGTAATGTAGTGGGTATAATGATTATCGCAAATTGATTCCTTGATCCAGGCCAGGTTTATTAGAATATGTTGATCTAAAAGCAGACAGCCCATTCCAAGTTTCAGGTTTTCTACTGAGATCTAGGAAGGCTGCTATCATCATCGTTGTCGTCATCATCATCGTCATCATCATTTTTCATAGTTTGGAACTCAAAGAAGCTTACAAGAGTTTAAAAAACACAGTTAAAATTCACAGTATACAAAATTAAAAAATTAAAATCAATCAAAAACAAACAATTCAACAACAAATTAAAGTTTAGCACAATGCATGAGGTCTGTTTCCCATTTAAAAAATCAATTTCCTCTGAGGAAAAAAGCAGTTCTCAAAAAACATCTCACCTGTCTGCAGTAATATAGTCAGGAGGGCTACAGTCTAGCTGCTCTGGAAAGGGAGTTCCAGAGCCTGGGAGTAGCCAATGAAAAACTTCTCTACTCAGAAGACCTCAAAACAACTTCCTGTTCTTACAGGAGACTAGAGCCTTTCAAATAACCTGGACCTGAGCCATATCGAGTTTTATATTTATATAGGGTTTACATTGGCTCCATTTCTTCTGGGAGGCATGAACTCAAAAGGTGATTGTGGAGGACTCCTGTTCAACTCTTTTAAGCTTATTGCACAGCACTTGGAAGAATGGGAACAGAACAGAAACAGAATGAGATGGAATGGGAGGGGAAAGAACGTATGTTATTGCACAGGAGAACGCCGCTGATGCTGCCAGATTCCCCAAGCCATTCTTCAGCTGTTCTTGGAAGCCGATTTTGAACTGTTCTTCAAAATCAGCTGCCATGGAACAGCTGGGGAACAGCTTGGGGACTCCAGGTGGCATCAGCAGCATTATCCTGTGTGGTAACACACATTTCCCCCTTGTTCCTTTCTGTTCCATTCCGTTTCCCTTCCTCCAAGTGCTGTGCGATAAGCTTTTTGTCTTATACATTCTCCCAGGGCTCTGTTCTGTTCCTCATGCTTTTTAAACAGATGAAACTAAGAAAATGTTGTCCAGAGTTTGGGGGTCCAGTGTTGTCAGTATGCATCCAACTCCTTTCCACTGCAGTCTAAGGATGTTGCTTTGGTCTTTGGTGATGACATATAAAGTCCTTGTTACAGAAAAAAAAGCAGTAACTATTTTAAAACTGTTTCCTTTAGGCACACTCAAACTCTGCTTTGTTTTGGAGTGGCATTAGCCACTCGAACTATTCACTCAGCCAGTCCCTTGCTGGCCTTTTAAAAAAGCCAAAAGAGTACTACATACAAGCCTGTCTATATCCTAAGGTTGCACAAGTTGAAAAATATCTAATATAAGTGGACAAGTGGAGGGAATGTTACATATAGCATCTATGCCAGTGTGGATCTGAGCAATTTTATCTAAAAAGAGCCATGCAAATTATTTCCAGTGGGTCTTTGACTGATCTGGATTCTCTACTAGTGGACTCACTAGATTGCTAGCTTGTGGCCTTAAACAAGGAAGGAACCACAACAACAACAACAACAACAACAACAGCAATAATGCCTCTAATGAGTCCACATAATTACTTTAAAGAACCCCAGGCCTCTAAAACAGCAGTGAATAAAACTTTATATTTGTCATTTGTTATCAGGAAGATGCACCTAGTGAAAGATTTCCAACAACATTTTTAGAGGCCAAATGCTTCTGTACATTTGGATTTGGACAGGGAATGGGATCTAATTCTTCATACATCTCCTGTCATCAGCTTAGTGTGGCCCACAGGGAAGCCTATGCCCCACTACAAAGTAAATATAATTCTGACCTATCTTACAAAGCAGAACTTGGCAAATTTACTATTTTGAACTGCAAGCCTCATAATCCCCAGGGAATTGTTGGAACTGAAATCTAAAAGTGAAAATTTCCCCAGAATTTGGATATGCTATGTTAACTGTTAAATATTGGCCTCATTAAATGTCTGTGGAAAATACAATTTTATCAGATGTGACTTTCAAAGGTACAGTGATGACCTAAATTATATTTCATGCAATTTTTTGTAAATAGAACCATAAAGTCATTGGACTGGAGAGTTGGAAATGGCCTCATGGACTAGAAATTCCAACCTCCTTCTCAATGCAGGATCTCTAGCTGAAACATCCTCAGCAGGTAGCAGGTTGTCAAATCCCTCTTTAGAAGCCTCAGTTATTATTTTCCTCTCATCCTTTCCTTCACTGTCTTCCTCACCTCCATCCACCTCAACTGGGTGCAGAGATTCTAAATTGGAAAGTTTCCCTCCCAGCCCTGGCTTCAGATTCAGCCACTCACAGCACCCCTGGCCTTCTAAGTCTTGCAAGTATGTCACCTTGTAGTATCTGCCAGCAGGATGTCTGGTCACAGAACTCTAGGTACAGGCAAACCAACTATCAGATGCTAATTCCATCCAAGGTAATCCTGCATTCTCAAGCAATTACTCCTTTTTCCCCAAGAGATTATTGCAAGGGCAAGACTGAAAATTTGGGATTTATTTTTTTTTTTTCAGATTGGGTGTTATCACATATCTGTCCTCAGACCAGAGGCATCGCAACCCGATTAGCTTACTTGCTGTTCACCGCTATGATCTTTGGAATAGCGGTATATAAATAAAACAAATTATTATTATTATTATCTTAGACAGATCTGTCCCTGATCTGTCCTAATCCCACCTTTCGCAAAGAATGGGTAACAAAGATCAGGTCATGATGCCTCCAGTCTGAAGATGGAGGTGTGCAATAACACCCAATCTGAAAAAAAAAATCAGTCTGCTCTGGGGCCAGGCAGAAGCCTGTGCCATAATCTTCCCGGGGAGTGGGGGTGGTGATGATGGTGGAAACAATCAATTTCCACTTGGAATGGAGCATGCACATATATCTGATTAACAGAGGCAAAAGGTTTCAAACGCAAAGGCTAGCTGTTATGCAAACACTTCTAATCCTACTGATTTACTAGTAAAATCCCCACCAGAACATTTATGGTGTTGGTGGTCTGACAGGCTAAGTCTGCTTCTCTGTCCCCAAGTGCACAAGATCTGGGAATTTTTCCCTCCTTCTGGCCAATGATTGGTTACAGGGATGTATCTGTGGACCATGGGACTACCCTTGCACACCTAGAAAAAAGGGCCACAGAGATGGCAAAAGGCTGATTGTCTCTCCTCATCTACAGAACAAAAGAATGATGGTCAGGTGCACTTACAAGGCCAATAAATGCCCAATAGGGTAGAGGCACCCATGAGTCTCCAGGTGTTCTCACTCACCACAGAGAAAAGTATTGCACAAAGAGGTCCTGAATACTTTTGTGCAGAAAACACACACACACACACACACACACACACACACACACACACACACATATATATATATGCTGGCATAAAGAAGGCATGACACCAACATAAGTCATCAAGAGGAACCTGGCCCTAGAGAGCTGTTTAACCCACCAGCACCACAAGAATGTTTGGCCATGCTGGTTAAGCCAACAGGATCATAGGTTCCACAGAGTCCAGAGGGGAGGAAGGGAAAAGACCCTCGATGCATTTCTTCCATTTGTTTTGGCTTGTTCTTTCATATGTGGAGACACACGGAGAAAAAGGAACTTACTTCTCCAAAATCCCAGACATCGCAAATGTCAAAGGGGTCGAACAGCTCACTGTTTGGAGACCAATTTGTTGTGAAATACTTGCCAACAGGCTCCTATGATGAGCTCGCCACCAATATGACTTGAAAGCACACAGCAACAGCACACAACCCCTGGTTTACTCAAATACCACTCTTCCATCCTATAAGCTATGTAGTAAACTGCATATAATGCTGCCTGCAGTATTGTCAGGATTTAAGGGAATGAAAACAGGACAAAGAACATTACTTTTTTTTAAAAAAAAAAATCTTCCCCCAAATGGGTATAAGATACGCTCAAGAAATAATTCCAGCTAAACACACAGAAGCAACGGTCGCCCGCCTCGCCAGGCAGACCGTTTTGCAGCTAGACACAGCTGGACTACAAGCCCCAGAGTGCTCTGGGGCTTGCCTGGCTCCCTATTGGTGCGCGGGGGCGACCCTTCTGCTCCGCGATGCTCTGGGAGCCAGTTTCGTTGGTGCGGGGCTTCCGGTCCTCCAAGGCTGCCCATTGGTGAGCTGGGCCTTGGAGGCGGGGCCCCGCACAGCACGCAGGGAGGGAGGAGCCTAGGCCTATATAAGGCCATGTTGCTGGCCCCTTCCCTCAGTCGGTTGCTTGGCTTCGAGCAGAGCGGAGCCAAGCTGTGGAAGGGAGCAAGTCTTGGTGCTTCTCCCGCCCGCCCACCGCTGTTGTTAGGTGGTTTTTAGTCACAACTTGGCGGCAGCATAGGCCAGGATCTGCACGTTGTGGTACCAGGGCTATGGAGCTCTGGTTTGGGAGTCAATAGGTACCCGGGGGCGAATAGGGCAGGCGTTTGGCCATTGTGGGGGCCAGAACGCAGGAGCGCCTCCCGGTGACTAGGGGCTTTGTGAATTGGTGAACGCAAGACAAGGTTTGCGGTCAAGTTGTGTTCCTTAGCCCCTAGGTCATCCCAAGCACCAGGTGGGTGCCTGGTTTGGATAATCAGACTACATCGGGTGGTTTGATTGCACAGATCCTGACCTTATGCTTTGTGCCAACCCTACCAATTGTTTGCAAATAAAGTTGTGGCCTTACTTCCAACATGTTGTACTGTGGTTATTTGACAGCAACATCTGAGGCAATGGGAGTTAATCATACTACTGGGAACAAATATGACATAGCTCCAAACTCAATAAGCACACAGGAAACAGGAGTCAAAACATGTAAGCAGGCTATGAGAGAAATAGTCACACAAAGGCCAAATAGTAGTACTAGAACACAGATGGGAATTCTGCAACTCTCCATATGTTGTTTGGCTGCAATACCCATCATTCCTCACCATTGACATTGCAGGCTGGGTCTATGCGAGTTGTAGTCCAATCATTTCTGGAAGCCTGCAGTGCTAGCCTTGGGATGCATGAGTTTCCTCAGTGTGCATGGACACATGCAGACACATAGGCACCCTTCACACAGATCTGAGGGAAAAGCCAGTCCCTGCCAAAGGAGGTGTGTTTCTGTATCTTTGTATGTTTGCAGAAGAAACTCAGCAAGGAAAAGCAAGCTGCCCCCCTGCAGGCTTCTTCTTGCTGAGATTCTTTAGCACATCCACAACACCCACAATGACATGCTCCCTCAGTACATATCTGAGGGGAAAGCCACAACTGGTTTCCTCCTCAGACCTATGTGGAGTGTGTTTGTGCGTGTTTGCTGAAGAAATACAGCAAGGAAAAGCAAACTATATACTGACAGAGGGGCAGTACAGACGAGTGGCTGGAAGCCACTCCTTCCTGTCCTGGAGCCACATGCTGCGGCACCAATCCACACCCCAAAGAAGCTGCTCTGGACAGCTTCCTGGAAGGGGTGTCATAAATGCCGTGGTCCAGCGCCTTCTGTCCAGCGCTGTGTGGATGGGCACACACCTTGATGGTGGCTGGGTGGCAAAACTAGGTCTAGGAGCATCTGGACACTCAGTCCTAGTTCGCGTACAGGCCGGCATAAAATGCCAATCTATACTGCCTCTAAGTATGTACATTTGTGGAAATTCAGCATGCATGCATTTAGGCTCAACTTGTATCTCTGCAAGGCACACACATGCTGGTAAACCCATGCCATTGTGCAGCAGCTGACTGTGTGAGCCAGGAACGAGTGACACAATGGGACCAGAAAGTCCTCTGCCATCTAAACAACCCAAAATGGCCTGGTGCATTTTCCTGTTCTACATCATTCCTAAGTGTGAAGCAGGCCATTTCTTTTGAAATTCTAAGTTAACATGAAAGTGCAGAATACTTCCTACAAAGAAGTGTCCTAAAGGCAACTGACAGAGATAATATACAATGACAATTTTTTTTATTTATTTATTTATTTTTTGCATTAACTTATTAGTTTGTGTTGTCTGGAACTCATTGTGAATACATCTCCATCTTCTTTCCTTTTTTTGCTTGCTAAGCCAGTTGCTATAGCTGTGGAGTTTGGTTTATCTGACTAAAACTCTGTGGGACTAGGATTATGATTTAGAGCTGTCTGAATAAGCATTTGTTACCCAGATTCCTAAAGCAAAACCAAATAGTTTTCTTTTCTCTAATTAAAAAACTCAAGCCAAAAGTTTGAAGCCTTTTCAGTCACACCCCAGGTATTCTCTTTTTAAAAGGGTCACTGAAGAGGAATTTGCGCTCAAAGTTTCCTTCACTTTGCTTTAATTAGTTTGATCTCTCTTAACATCTATTAACATTTTTATACATGTTTCTCTTTTGAACAAGATAGACCATTTCCGAGATAATACTTGAGAAAGAACTGGGGAAAAATCAATACACTTAAAACGATGACAAAGAGTTATACCATTTACTATAATGTGCATTACTATTGTGAAATATTTCACTAGGCAGAAATGCTAGCTGGAGAATGAATGTCTATTTATCACATAAAGGTAAAGGTGAGTTTTTCTTCAACTGAAGCAACCTTGAATTGCCATGGTATATTTTTCATCAGCTTGTGCCATTGACTATAAATTGATTTAAAATAAGAACATTAAAATAGTGAGAGAAAGAGTAATCCAGTTCTAGGTCATAGAGAAACAAGAAGAGTGAGGTAATATATTTTACTAAATTGATCCATTATTGTAACCAATATTTGATGTATGTTAAAACTGTCTTCAAAATTAGGAGAAAGTCATTTTAGTACTAAATGGAAGAAAGTGAGATAGTCAAATCTTTGAGGCCAAGCACTTGAAATGAAAAAGGTTTGACATATTTCATGAATGTATTAATAGACAATTGGTATAGCTGATAAACAAAAGAACACCTGGTTAAGAAATCATTAGGTAGATGTATGTGAGCAAAATATGGTGCACAAATTGGTATTGTGCTAAACAGGAGTGAATTCTATACACTACACAAAGAAACAGAAACAGAACACAAGTAACAATAGCATAGGCCACAATTTAGCCAAAGCACGTACTCCACTTTTCTTGCTGAAATAAATGGGACTAGAAGTGCTTAAATTTGGCTGGACTGTGGCTGAATTTATTGTTAATGATAAAGCCCTGTGTATTTCCAGCCCTCAATCAGATGTGCTATCTATAAAAAATGTAATGTAAATGTCACAGTACATGAAGTTATATTTATTTATCCAAACATTTGTCCTATTCATTGTCCCTGCAATCAAGTAATTACATAGAAAAATTGCTCAAAAAGCTAAAAAAAGGTTTTATGAATAATATAGTAATATTTAAAAATGCTCCTTAGTGAAGTTTCCCTGCTGTTGTTGTTTTGGAAGAATAGCAATAAATCAGATCTATGGACAGAATAATGCAATCAGTTTGGCTCAATTATTTATTTAAAAGTGCAGATACTTTTAAAGCAAAACCATTTTATAAGTTGAATAAGAATGCTGATGATCTACTTTGTTAAAAATAAAAGAATTATACAATTCACATCTTTTCTTTGAAACAGTTTTGTTGTTGCTGATGTTAAAATGTGAGGTATGGAATAAATAGTCAAATAAATATTTAATTGACTTGCTCATTTACCCCACTTCATTGATATATATAGTTGGTGTAACCTGGTTCAGTAAGTTAATTAGTTGCATTTCATAAATCATAACAGAGGTGAGCTAATGCTGTTGTTCTACTTATTAATAGTTACAGGAATAGCAAAGGCAGTGCAATATGTCTCAATGTGCCCAACCCATAAAGGCACAAAAGACCTCATCATTTTTGGGGGGGTGTTTTCTGGGTGACTGAACTTGAGTTGGGTTGGATGCTTTTGGAGCCAGTGCCATCTCCTTAGGAATATAGTTGGGAATTGTTTTTGCAGTAGATCTAATATACTTCACCACATCTACAGTTTGTTAAGTCTGAATACCAACATAACATAACTAACTAACTAACTAACTTAATATGTTAGTTTTCACCATAATCCCAAACTCTGCAGTTGCACTGCAGTTCACATACAGGCTCCTTCCTAAATGGAGTCCTCTCATTACATTTCAGTGAAATACTCTGCTGAGTCTTGGAAGATGCACATGTTGAGCAAGTATTTCCAAAACTGAAGTACATTAGGCTGTATCTTCTTATACGGAGAAATGGCCATCCTTGGGTTGTCATGTTCTACTTCATCTGGATTTTTTTGTGTGCTAACCATGTGCAAACCTGACTAATATGTCCAATATGTTTTCAAGACTTAGACATTGCTGCTTTCCCATCATGCAGTGACTTCCAAACAGTTCAAAGTAGCAATATGTGTTGAATTTGTTCTTATAAATAGGTTTTCTTTTAAGTTATTCTTACATCTCTTCTTAGGGATGACTTTTAAAAAGGGATTATATGGGATGCCAGGAAAGAATGGTATGTGGCAAACTAATTCTTCTAAATGGGTTCCACTTGGAAGGGGAAACTTGCTCTTGACTTTGCCATATCATCATAGGACAAGAAATTCCCCAGAGGCCATGGCCATTTTGATGCTCTAACAGGTCCTATGAAAGAGAAGCCTAGTCTGCCTACAATTTCATCAGGCTTGTAATTCTCATGCAATAATAAAACCCCAGGACTTTATTAATTCATCTGCTTTGGTTGCTGAGGAGATGATATTAAAGCACAGCCATTAATTCATCATTTTACCTACTAATATATTACTGTCTAGAGGGATTCATTGTTTCACTCCTCAAAGTGAATTAGCCTATGGCATATTGTAAAGGCTTCTGCCCAATTAAATCCATCCAAGGTCATGCAGAGCCAGTGGCACAGCAAAAATACAGTCATTCAGTGGAATAAGAGATGTGCCATTTTATTCTTCCTATCTTGCTTATAAAGCAGACCGAACTATTTTTTAAAAAATGAAAATATGCTACCCCTCAACAGAAGCATATATCACTGAAGTAGCCCAAACATCCAAAATAATTAATATAATAATCTGTTCTTTCATTATCCATCTTATTGAGAAAGACAGCTCTTTCTCAACAAAATTCTCAAAGGCAGAAAAATAGATATAATCAGTAAATGTGCAAGTCACAATAAATTATCCACATATTCTGGAGTTTGTTAAAATTGAAGTGCCTAGGCTAGAGTGTGTATATTGTATGCATGTATTTATAGACGTATAGACAGAGAGATATATTAAGAACTTGTAAACTGTATTTCAATAATATAAAAACAGAAAAGTGTTAGAAAGAAATAACGAAGTCTATCTTTTCCTGTTTGCCAGTCCTTCAGACACTTTCTTGTGACTGTGCCTCACTGAACACAGCAGCAGTACATTTCAATAAAAATCCAGACATCTTTTAAAGACGTAGCAGGGCTCCCAGTGGTTCTTTTTCTTTAAATTAGACTTGGACCAGTATGAATTAGTTCTCCTGAAAAGTTAGACCAGCACAGTACATTCTGTTTGACTAGCTTCTTCTGCTTCCAAATAAACTGTTTTCACATTGAAATCAATATATTGAGTTTCATGTTATTTTTTATGTGCATAGGTTTCTTTATGAGTGGGTGTAAACATGACTGGAGGGGTGGGTGGAGGTCAAAATTTAACCCTTAACTAGTATTTAAAATTCATTTAAGCAATCCACCCAAGAAGATTGCATTCTGTGTATCTAGTTTTGAAATGCACTGTGGAGGCCTCCAAAATGGATTTCCAAGGCAAACCTTCTTTCCTAAACTTCATATGTGATGCCTGTGGTCTCATAAACAAGAAACTAATCAGTTTTATCTGCTCCATAATTGAGGCATAAACAAAGTTTATTATTGCATGGGCAAAATGTTTTCCTTAATTATTTGAAAATCTGCTTCTAAATTAAAACATTAGCTTTGCAATGAATATGAAAATATGCCTTTTAAAACAGGACAAAGCAAACTGATGGAAAAGGATCAATTGATCATTGTGTGTGTTTGTGTGTATGCTCAGCTTTACCTTCTTGATATCTTGTAATTAGTAAATTCCTGAACACCAGCTGGGAGGGAGAGGGAGGGAAGACAGGCCTGTTGAACCTTGCAATCCCTTACCATGGGAACATGTGTCTCTATCCCACAGAAGAAGGAGAGGGAGTGAGGGATGAACAGATTCAGGAGCAGCAACATACTGTAAACTAAGGGGCTGTGCAGACCGCCCCTAAGGAGTGACCTGCAGCCACCTTCAGCTGTGCTGGATCAGGGCTGCTGCAACCACATACTGCAGCCCCAATCTAGTCTAAGTGGCTTCTTTTTGCTCCCTGGAAAGGGTGAGATAGCTGTGGCACCACGGCTTTAAGGCACTCCTTTGGGGCTGTGTCATGTGGAGTGGCACATGACATCACGGTGCCCAGGGTATGTGTGATGTGGATGCCATGCCCCGACTCCGCCCCCGGCTGGCCTTAATGTCTGATCTGCACAGGGCCTAAATTGTTTCCATACTAGTTGCAGCAGTAACAACAACAGTAATAAGTATGCCATCAATGCAGATTACAACTACTTCACACATCATTTTTTTGTCATTACTTTTTCCAGTTCATCACTTAGTGGCCAGCTATCTGATGAGACTAAGGCTGCATCTGCACTGTAGAGATAACGCAGTTTGACTGCATTGGCTCAATGTGATGGAATTAGAAATTTGTACCTTTGTGAGATATATAGCCTTCCCTGTCAGAGAGCTCTGGTGCCACATCAAACTACAAATTCCAAGATTCCATAGAACTGAGCCATGGCAGTTTAGGTGTTGTCAGACTGCATTGTCTCTACAGTGTAGATGCAGCTCAAACTTCTCTAGAGGTACCTGTGCTGGTCTTCAGTTGACAGTCATGTAGTTTTTTTACCAGTCATCCCTAGCTTTGTAGAACCCTGTCGGAGGTTACATTCCACTGACATTGCCTTTGAAAATACAGGGTCATCTCCATGCCATGATGAGGTGGCATAGTGGGCCTTGTGGTGGCAGAGGAGAATGCAGGTCAAAAGAAGAGGAAGAAGTAATTTCTGTATAGAAGAAAACAGTAGCATACCTTAGACCCAAGGCAGCTTACAGTAAAGGTTAAAGCTATGTTTAGTACAGGAGTTAAGAAGTAATCAAGCCATCACATGGAAAACACCAATAATAATGATAATAATAAACATTTATTGACATATTGGACAAACTGTATATCCTTCTGGTCAGTGTACATTAAAAAAAGACTTTTGTAGAGCTGGAAAAAAATGGCAATGTTAGATAACCAAGGGCTCAAAGAACTCTTCTGTGATAAAAGTTTACATCACTAATATTTGAGGCTTTTTTAGTTTAGGGTTAAAAGGCTAGCATGAAAGAGATATATTCTCACTGCTGTTCCTCAGTGTTCTGCCAAGTCATTTCCTACTTATGGTGAGGCTTTCATGAAGTTTTCTTGCTAACATTGGTTCAGCAATGGTTTGCCTTTGTCTTTCTCTCAGGCTGAGAGACTGTGATCACCCAGTGGTTTTCCATGGCTGAGCAAGGATTTGAATTCTCTTCTCCCCAGAGCATAGGAGATCATTTTGAAGAGGTAAAAAGGTAGTTTCTTTTGAAATTCAGGTCCAAGACAGACGGGTCAAAAGGGGCATGGTGGCGGTGATACTAGGGTTCTGGACCGCACAGCAATCGCACAAGCTGGAACCCTCTTACGTAATCGCAGAGGCCTGATGGCAGCATCTCATCCACATGGCTGCCGCCATTTTCACGTGATGGATGCATAGCATCCACATATCGCGGCATGTCCGTTATGTTACGAGTGCACCATTGGTGTACTCATGATGTAACCGGGGCGTCGGTAAAGGAACACAGAAAAAATGGGTTCTTTTAACTCTGGAGGGACGTCACACAGTCTCGTGGCTGTGGTGTCCCTCTGGAGTTAAAATGGGCACTTGCAGACCACCATTTTTAGGCAGTCTGTACTGCGCCTCAGTGAACCTTCAAGATCATCAAGAGGGGGGAAATGCGGCGCTCTTGTTACTAGCAATTGCCTGCCCCCAATTTACCACAAAACTTAGGTTGGAATACCTAGACTAGAAAATTTGTTAATTTAATAAAGTACTTTAACTTATCTTTTGTTGCTCAATTATCTGGGCCTGTGGGGTATTAGGCCCCAAGATGATTATAAAGGCCTGAACATTTACATCATCTTTAGCAAAAGTGAAATTGTTCTACCAGATTTCTCAGTGTAGGCTTGGCTTTTAGGGAAATGAACAACATTAGTAATACTAGCAATATTAGTGGCAGCACAACCATTAGCAGTAGTAGTTCACACCCTCCAACATTTCACAAATGGGAATCAGAACACTTGTGATCAAACAACATCAGAGAGAGAATATGGGACATTTAAAAAGTGAATAAGTGGGATGATAGAAGATTAAAATGGACTAACCTTGACAAAGTGAGATGGTTTGAGGGTATGGTAGCTTCAAACATCTAATAGCTCAATATATTTTATGAAAAAAAGTTGATGTATACATAGTACAGTAAAATAACCTCCATTTAAGATTTCTGATTAATTTACTACTTATAAAAGAAAGAGGTTAAATTAAAACTGACTCCACTGTTTGTCCAGGTGTCTATAACCTGAGGTCTAAAAGTGTGACCAATATAGGAAGGTTGAAGCTGCTAATGGAAGTCAGAAAAAAATAGTTTGGTTTGAGGAAGTCATGAAAGTCAGAACTTCATTTATTTGTTACTCCACCCAGGGAAATGTGGGTGGAGTACATACACACAAAATACATACATTGTACTCATCTTGTTGTAACATATGTCCTACAGGTTTCAGTCTACATGAATGTAATCCCCATTTCATTCTTTTCATCACGCCTACTATACAAGGTTTAAAATGATCCTTTGTCTTAGAAATTTAGTTCTTCTAGTCGACATCATCCTTTTTCCAAAAGGCCTTTTTAGCTTTGTGATTTCAAATAATGTCTTCTGAAGTGCTTGAGTGATAATGTAGTAAAGTTTCAATAGCCAAAACCATTATGTACATGTGGTGCTCTGGCAGTTTGAAAATATTTCTCCTTGTTTGCTTTATTATCTCTTTCTGCTGTTCCTGGAAAGAAATGTAATGGCAATTGCCAGTACAAATAAAAACTACTGATAGGCTGGTCTTGTACAGGAGTTTTTAGAGAAGAGTTCTCTTTTTAAAGAAGTAGCACAGAGCAATCCTCTGTTTAAATCAACATCCAAATCATATCTCAGCTAAAAATTAAGAATTCCAGAGAGAAAAAGAAGCAGAAGCTTTCAATTATTACCACCGGGTTGGCAAACTTAGCAGTTACTCTTGAAGGTCACAGTCTTCCTTGCAACAATGGGATGTAAATATTGCTTTCTATTTAGGAAAAAAATGTTTGCTGGGCAACTCCTCCCCTCTTCCCCACATGTATATCTGTGCTGATGATTTTCCCTGGTGTTCTCAGTTTACTTGGCGCACAATTTGAGGATTGTGGCATCCAGCAAAACACAACAGTTTGTTGTTGTGCTGCTCATCTTCTTCTTCTTTTCTCTAGAAGCCTTTGATTTTTTTCGGTCATGATACCTAACCAATCAGAAAATGCCAGGCATCTTGGAAAGCAGGACTGAAGATTGCCCAGCATAGGCTTCACCCATGTCCACTCCCTTGATTTTTAATCCAAAGCCAAGGACACCCAACTTCAGATCATGTGAGTGTTGGGACACCCAATACTCCTGACCTTGCAAATATTAGCAAGTTGTAGTGGTTTGAGTGTTGGACTAGGGCACCGGGTGACTAGGTCCAAATCCCGTCTCAGCCATAGAACCCCACTGGGTGATCTTGGGCAAGTCACACTTTCTCACCCTCAGAGGAAAGCAAGGATAAACCCCCTCTGAAAAAAATCTGCCAAGAAAACTGTGTGATAGGCTCACCTTAGGATCACCATAAGTCAGAAATAACTTGAAAGTTCACAACAAATCCTCCTCAACCCAATACTACCTCGTAATATTTTATTCCAACAGTCCTGCTTGGGGGCTGCTCCCAGACTTTGGAATTCCCTCCTTAGGAATACCAGGATTGCCCATCCTTGCTCTCCTTCCACCAGTAAATGAAAACATTTTTATGTCATCAGGTTTTTAAAAAGTGAGAGGGGTGTGCTTTTAATGCTATGTGCAGTGTTCTTAATGCAATTTCATAAACTATTTGTTTTTAACAACTCTTTTATTTTTACTTTTAGTGTCAATTTGTATTGTTTTTAATCTTTATTGTTTTTAAATATGTTGTTAGCCCCATTTAATCCCATTATTGGAAGAAAGGTAAGATATTAATTAAATAAGTAAATAAATAAATTAGTAGAACCGAGAATGGTAAATTCTCAGAGAAGGATCCATTGAACTTGCTAGAGGTTCAAAGCAAGACTGAGTTGTTAGAAAATGAATGGGATATGAGAAATAATCAGGTTTAAACAGAGAAACCTATGAACCACATACTGCAACCACAATGGTAGAAGAATCTGTTTCTAACTAGAGCCAAAATCATTGTGTATATGTACTCAAATTAAAGGTTTGCGAACTACAGCCATGGCAACTAAGAATTCTTTTTTTGTATGTGCAGTACTTATAAGTATCAATTACAAGGTTTGTATAAATTATAGGGATGATGAATTTTTGAATTGCTACAGTGTGTTTAAAGTGTCTGCAAGAAAGATATTAAGGAGGCTGCAAACCTGCTGTAGGAAATCTTACACACATTTCTAGATAATTAATACAGTGTGTGGAAACTTGAAATCAACACTGAACGTGTTTCTTCTAAGCCAGTAATTTAAATCTGCTTTATAGGAACACATTAAGTTAACAGTTATTAGATAAGGAAATGTTAAGATTATTAAGATAATAAAAACAATTAGTGTCGCTCTTCTAAAAAAAGCAGGCTTTTACACTGGAAAGACTGTAGAATCAGTGAAGCAGTGTTTTTGTCAAGACTTATAATTAGCTCATTCATTTCTTGGATCTTTATGTATTGGGAAAAGCTTTAATGAAAAATGGGCAATACTCAAGTACTGCTATAACTCACAGGAAGCTCTTAATGGTTTAAAGCTGCTGTTAACTAACATGGTGATATGGGGTAGAGTCATACATGGATAGATAAAACAGAGTAGGTTTAGAAAGGCTCTAGTGCATGGTTTCTGTGCATGGTTTCCCACTCTCCAATTATAGCAGTATGATTCCACTTTAACTGTCAAAGGCCCAGTACAGACCACCGCTTTGCAGCAGCCTGGGGACAATTTTAGGGTTCCAGAGCACGCAACATCTGCACGCTCCGGAACCCTAACATGTATGGATGGCACCATCTTTATGTGACACCATCCATATGTGGTGCGCGTGCATGATGCAAGCGTGGTGCCACATCCGCACCACCAGGCATCGTGCTTGCGTTGTGGACACATCTCAGTGCAACAATGGTGCACTGATTATGTCATCCTCATGCACCAAAAAGAACCCAGTTTTTCCAGGTTCTTTTTTGTCTGGACGCCGCACGGTTTGGCTGCTGTGGTGTCCCTCCAGGGGGAAACTGGCTACCTCCAGCCCAGACTTTGAGACAGGTATGTACTGGGCCATAGTTCCATCCTATGGAATCCCAAGATTTGCACTTGATGGATGTTATTTAGAATTCTCAGCAAGATTGCTTTCGTACGTCACTAAACTGCAAATCCAAGGGTATTGTTGGATGCAGCCACAGAACTTTAAAGTGGAATCACAGTGCTATAACTATATGACGTGAAAGGGCCCTTGGAGGTGCACCACTATCACTTTTTGATGGCTGTTCCTGTCTCAGTTATGAACAGATGGAACCATTTGACTGAGTATGTCTGTGGGTGAGTGCATGCTCCAGTCATATATGGTGACATTGCATGTATCAGAGTTGCTGTCAGAGTTCACAGTGCAGAATGTGAATTGATACCTGGAAAATGGCTTTCATGTTGCACCACACATAATGAATTTCATTATGGCAGCATTTTTCAAGCTGTGGATTGGTTGCTACCATTTGGTTCCCAAACGACTAGTAGGAGGCTCTCAGTGCTGCAGCTGCCAGAACGTATTTGTCTGCATGGTCATGTGCCATAGCTACACCACAGCCTTTATGCTGAACTTCTGCCACCCACAACAACTCTCTGCATGTAGAGTCTACACACTTGAGCAGGAGCAGGAACTGGTTGCAGGACAAGGCTGTAGAACACACGGTTGGTATGAGAAGAAAGGAAACAAAAAGAAATGGATGATGCCTTCCTGGAATGGATGACAATACATTCAGAAAGGAGAGCTGTAGTAATAATGGGAGATTTCAACTATTCTATTGTTTGTTGGAAGTTAAAATCTCCCAAGAATATAATGTCCAGCAAATTCCTTGCTTGCCTTGCAGACAATTTTATTAATAAATAATAATAAAATTGTTATTTATATACCGCTTTTCTAAAAATCAAAGCGGTTAACAACATGTGCAAATACAATCTAAAACCATCAAAATACAAAACATCATATAAAACATCAGAACACCAACTACAGCAATAAAACCACATCTCGTGCCAGCTCAACAGTGCTGACGAGGGGGGGGGAGCACATCGGGAGTCAGGAGTCAGGGGTATGCCTGCTCGAAGAGATGTGTTTTTAACCTCTTCTTAAATTGGTTTAGTGAGGTGGCCGAGCGGAGCTCATCGGGAAGCGAGTTCCAGAGATTGGGGGCCGAGATAGAGAAGGCCCTCCTAGTGGTAGTAACTAATCTGACCTCCGGAACTCTTAATAATTGCTTCCTGGTTGATCTGAGTTGCTCAGAGGGAAGCAAGGACTCAACTATTTTAGATCTGATCCTAATCAGGGATGACCTAGTTGATGGGATGGAAGTGGTAGCATTTTCAGGTGGGTGTGATCATGTTCTCCTGGAATTTGTTGTACTGGAGAAAGGGGAAGCCAAACAGTCAGACATGCTATCTCTCCTAATCTGGAAGGGGACAGGGTCAGCATTCAAAATGACCATAACAGATTAGAGAGCTGGACCAAAATGAGGGGCTGTACAGACCACCCCTAAGGGGTGCCCTGCAGCTGCTTCTTTCTTTTCCAGAATGGAAAACTGCACACCACAGTCCCAATCTGGCCTTTCTTTTGCTCAAAAAGGAGCTGTATAATGTGGCTCCTTTTTGCTCTGCAGAAAGGTCACCATAGTTGCCAGCACCATGACTTTTGGTGCAGACGTGTACACACTATGCCAAGGGAGTGCCATGACACCTCCCGCTGTGCGGTGGGGTGCGCAGCATTACGCCGGCATGGGGGCAGAGTTGGAACACATGGCATGTGGTCACCACACCCTCACTCCACCCCCATGCTGGTGTTTAGTGTCTGTTGAGGCTGTGAATTTCATTAGGGAGAAATGTAAGATACTACACTAAGGGAGGAAAAAAATTGTCTGTTGAAAATATATAAATAGATATTTTACACAGGAGGAATTCTGTCCTGCAAAAGTCAAAATCAGCTAGAAACAAATCTTGGCAGTGTAAGAAGAATGATAACAAACACTATAAATAAGCCAACACCATGAAAGAGCTTGACACCTTGTAGCATTTGGTGTCTTCTTCAGTGGCTAATATGGAGATCACTTGTCACATCAAGTCTTCTCATTCTTACCAAAAGTCAAAATCAAAGCATTAGTCTGAGATTTTTCACATGGCAAATGCCTTGCTTCTTTTCCAGTTACAAATTATTTCCTGATTCTTTTGTTCAATGGTTGCCACTTTTGATTCAGGCCTTATTTTTCACACACCCCTAATTTTATTATTATTGCAGTTATGATGACGTAATGACAATGCTGGTGATAACAATTCATAATATAGAGGAAAGGAATAAGTGAGGGCAGCTGTTTTTAGAGGAACTGAATATAAACGCAGAAAGAAAAAGTAATGAAATCAAGTCTCCTGAGGATAAGGTGAGATAGAGTGATAGTAGGGAAAGCCTTCAGTCCCTCTTCTGGGCAAACCAAGGCAAACTGTCTCCAGGAGGGAGTTGTTGGTTTCAGTTTTAATACTTTAAAATTAGTGGTGGAGCTAAATGCACAAATGGCATCACAGTCCAGGGGTGGGAATTTTACTTGTGCTTGTGCTCCCCTCTGTTTTTTGTGTCGCTTTATTTTCAGTTGCCCAAAACAGAAAATAAGTTCCTCTGACTCTCCTTTGTCTGGGGGACTTTTAGAGTGGAATGGGTCCCCCAAAATACTGAAACACCCCTTCTGGAGAACAGATCTTGGTTCAGCTGCCTAAGACATGTCTCATCACTCCACCATTACCAAGCAGAAGTTAACTATTAGGGATAAAGTGAGATGAAATACTTAAATCTTGCTATTCTTATCTGTTTGCCATACAATCAGAAACCTCCTTTGGTTCATTTCACCCCCTCCCAATTTGAATATTTGGCAAGCTCAATGATTTTCTCTGACCTACATTAGGCTGGCATTATACTACAGAACTAATACAGTTTGGCATCACTTTAACTGCCTTGGATCAATGCAATGGAATTCTGGGATTCCCTCCCCCCCCCAAGTGATAGTAGAAATAGAAAGCATTGTGAATATAAAAAATAGGTAGAAGTCCGAATATAGTATTGTTGTCATTATACAACTCAGAAAAATGGAAAAAAGAGGGAAAAGATTTGATAACAAATTTGATTACAGCAGCAAGATTAATTACTGCAAGATGTTGGAAAATGAAAATAACTGTACAATTGGAGGAATGGTATAAAGAGTTATGAAAATTAGCAATTAATGATAAATTGACATGCAGATTGAAATTAAAAAAGGGGCTATGGAAAAGAAGTGACTTTGATGGAATTTGGAAAGAATTCATTGAGAAAGTATTCATAAAAGAAGATTGAAAATTATCTCCAAAAGAACTAACATTTTGGATGGAATATAAGGGTGAAAATAGCTCCAGGGAAGGGGACCACTGAGGTAGGGTATAAAAGATACTCAGATAAGTTGGAATAGAAAGTGTGTGTGTGTGTGTGTGTGTGTGTGTGTGTGTATATATATATATATATATATAAAAATTATGTATTGTATAAAATTCATTGTATGAACTTTAGGCCCAAGACAGATAAATAAATAAATAAATAAATAAAATTTTATTTCTATCCCGCCCCTCTGAGAACAAGCAGGGTGGCTAACAAAGTTAAAAATACAGCACATATAAAATCCCTGGTGCCCTCCCCTCCTTAAAAAAGTATTAAATCCAATGCAGAATTTAAAAACAAACAAACAAACAAAAACACATACAAGTTAAAAACTGACCAGAAGGTCAACAAGATGGGCTGAAAGGGTGGTGGTGATACTAGGGTTCCAGACTGTGCAGCAACTGCACTGTCTGGAACCTAGTATGTAATGGTGGCGGCCTGATGGCGGCGTCCTGTTCACACAGGCACCACTAGCTTGACATAAGGGATGCTCAGCATCCGCACGTCACTGCACGTCTGTTATGTCATGAGTGCACCATTGGCACACTCATGATGTCTGCCTGGCGACCGAAAAACAACCCAATTTTTCCAGGTCCTTTTTACTCCGGAGGGATGGTGCATGGTTTGCCAGCTGCAGCGTCCCTCTGGAGGGAAACAGGCCACCACCAGCCCACCCTTTTGGGGCAGTCTGTCCCAGGCCTTAGTTTCAATAAAAATATTATTAAATTTTTTTAAAAAAGATTTCTGCGATTTGCACTTTGTTGTGGCACCAGAATGCTCTGATAGGGAAGGCTAACTATCTCACAAAACTACAAATCCCAAAATCCCAAAGCATTGAGCCATGGCAGTTAAAAAGCAGTGTCAGGCTGCATTAATTCTGCAATGTAAATGCAGCCTTAAAGAGATATACGTATTGTTGGCTATTTGTGTAGTGTTAATCATCCATACAAAGCTTTATCTGTTATGAATATCTCTTCTTTCTAAATTGTGTTGACTGTTCCTTGTGCTTACTTTTTGTTACCTATCCCTATGGCTTTTTTGTGCACACCTTCCACATTTTAGAAATAATTCTTCTAAGTGATGTTGATTGCTGATTGTGCTTTTTACTGAAAGAATGCAGTATACCATTTGCTTGCTGCCATTCATAACAGCAAAGGGAATGTGAACCCCATATTTATGGGCACAAAGGATTGCATTTATTCTTGAGGAGAGGTAAAGGAGTAAAGACTCACAGGATAAGGAAAGACAGCATCTGGGTACTGACAGGTAACATGACCCTCTCTAAGATTATAGAAGATTATGACTTCTTTCAGTAGCTATTGCATTTCTTCCAGAAAGAATAAAAGCAGTGGATTAGAGGTAGAGGCAAACTTTTTCAGTAAGGTGTATAGGTCCACAAGTTCAGTTTGAAGAATGTCACACAAAGCAGGCTCTGGGGTTTTCTCACACATCAGAAACACAGGTCTGAACTGGCTTAATTATAGTTCAAACTCCCCGTGCCATTAGCATTCCCTTCTTCTTTGTTTTTCTCATGCTCCTGATTTAGAAAGAGTCTGACAAAAGCATGTCTCAGACGTAAGGACAAAATTAAATATTAGGAAACTCAAGAGCTAGTCACATAAATACTGACTTCACAATAGCTGAGTGAAAACATTGGCCAAAAAGTCTGTTAGCAGAATCCTCTCATACTCTGTGGAAAAATCCATTTTCACTGTGGTAAGAGAATCGGATACAAAAGAGCATGCCTCTAATAATAGCATAGGACAGAGAATTCTAGCAAGTGTATTTCATAATACAAGTGACTGCTGCCAAAATTTGTTTTTCTGCAAAATATTTAAAAGTACAAGAGCCCTGCACTTTTCTGCTCCTGGGCATCCAGATGAAAATTGTCCCAACATATTTTCTGTTTTATACAAGATACTTTTTATCTGAAGTCGCCTCCATTTTTCTCCATTTGTTTTTATCGTCATTAAAATTACTATTATGATTAGATTTTAGTTGAATTTTGTTTTAATCTATGTTGTGAAGACTAAGTCTAGACATGATACAAGCAACATACATGGTTCCTCTCTTGTGTAAAATGGATGATATTGTTGTTAAGAGTACAGCAATATTTAAATAGTCACCAGCACTAATGCTTCATTTTTCTTTCCTTTTTAAAAGATTTAAATTCCAACTTTAAGGGCCATACAGTACTTGTAGGACAGTTCATATAACATAAATAATATTAACATATTTTTAAAAATGTAGAACCACTAGAAAACCCACAAAAATGTACCATCCAATACCAACAATAAAAGAAGCTCTAACAATTTAAAAATATTATTTTTCATAACCTGAGCCAATTTCAAGTGAACTGGTAGAAAGATATGTAAATAGTCAAGAATTAAACACACACACACACACACACACACACACACAGAGCAAATTTTCTAGGATACAGAGTTCCATATAGATGGCACAACCAGTGAAAGATCCTGGTTTTTGTTTGTTTGTTTTTTGTCTAACAGCTTGCTGGACCTTATTGGCAGGCCAAAGAACATGGCCTCAGGGGTTGATCTTAATGATAAGACTGGTAGCAATGTAGCTTTGGATCTAGATAATGTAGGGCTAAAGATAATAGCTAATGCTTTAATTTGGTGTGAAAGTTTGCTTGCACTCAGTATAGTTGGTTCATACTATATTCCAGTTGCCTGGCACAAGAAGCAGCTGAGGAGTTGTTGAAATTTCCAAGCTACCTTAAAACATGCATTACAGTAGTCTGGTCTGCATGTAATTAGAGTCCCAGATAACTGTGAAAAGTCTATCATACTGGCAGAACCATAGTCAGCATCTTAATCTTATCAGTGCTAAAGTATTATAATCTTTCCGAATAAGAACAAACTTTCTAGGACCATGTGAATTTCCTTAGTGGGCAGCAGGCAGTACTTTTATTTAAAGGATGATTTATTATACAGCCTTCCAGCAAAAATTCCGTAATAATTTTCCAAATAGGTTACCCTCCATTACGTTGTGTTTCAAAAACTAGCCAAATACATGGGTAATTGCCCATGCAAAATGTGTGTCCCTTAGGAGTACGTTCCATTTAAATCCCTGGGAATGTCTGCAGATAATGTTTACAAAGTCTTCTCTTTGTCCTAGAAAAGAGAGGGGGAAATGTTTATACATATCTAATAAGTGGAGATCATGGCATCAACAAACGCCTTGGAAAGCTTTCTAAATTCAAGAAGGAAAGCAAAGGAAGCAGTGGTGCCTGTCAGAACACCAATGAATAGTACACTTTTCTTCTGTGGTTATGGTCAGAATGCAACAGTACAGTAAATTTCACATATTTTTCATATTTGGAGTATAGTGAAGGTCTACTTTATGAGTTTTAGATAAATCACTGTAATGTGATACTTCGGTCAAAAGTCAAAACTATCTTCTGTTATGGTTTAAGTTTCAGGATGTTGTTGCCAGGCTGATAAAGCAAAACAAAAGATAAAAAGTAAGTGGACTTATTTTATTGCACCAACATTCTAGCAGAAATACAAATCTGATATAAAAAGAAAACTAAGCTCTTACATTCACACAGATCTCCTCCAAGTAGAACAAACATACCTTTCACTTTTTGTTGTGCCAGCTTTATTGTAAATAAGAGTTCTGCGAACTCACCCTTCTTTCTTCCATTTGAGTTTCTTTAAGGAGATTATTACATGTGGCTTTTAAACCAGGATTAAAGCCTGAAAAAAAACCCTACCTTCGGTGATACATATCACATGTCGGCATCGCCAACATGCAGCTGATGTGTCCCTGAAATGTGATTAGGGCATCCCTCTTCACTGACAGGGGAAACCCTTCACAATTGCATTATATCCCAGGTGCACCATCACTGCCAAGGCAGTTATGATATGGATAATCACAGTGTCAGTGTTCCCCTCCTGTCCCCCTGTCTCTCCTCCCCCCTCAATTCCCAAGCAGCCTGGTTCACATTATTTCTTTTTCTGATTTCCTTCTTTCCTTTCCTTTCCTTTCCTTTCCTTTCCTTTCCTTCCAAAAATTGAAATTGCATTAGCAGAATTCCAGAATTGCATGGAAAAAGTGAAAATAAAAATAACTGCCTGAAAGGCATGCTGGGTAGGGCATAGGGCAGGAAAGTTGGGTTAAGGGGGAGTCAGGAGGGGAGGGTGATGGTAGAAGCAGTGCCAGCTGTGTGATTGACAAGACATAAGATAATGGCTGCACTGAAACCACTATGTTTCAATTTTTTAAAAAAACTGATGACTTTGCAGTGAGAATGGGAATCATGTGGTAATGTCCTTTAAGCCAATTGCTGTAATATCTCTATTACTTTTCCTTTCATAAATGACAAAGATTTTTATTTAAAAAGTTTTCCTTTCACACTTATTAAAGCATCTTCTGTCTTCTCATTTAAATGTACATACTGATATACATTAGATTTTTTTTTCACTGAGACTATATTGTGTGTGCATTTTGATTTTACAAAATTGTATTTAAACTTGCCAGAGTGACAGCAGCATAAGGTGGACTATTGTAAAATTCTGAAAAATCTGCAACCTTATTGTACCATAGGCACAAGTAAACTTTAAAGGGGACATTTTTGTGTGTTTTTAAAAAGATTCCTTACCCCCTGTGTGCTAAAGATATGTGAAGGATTTATCATCCTGAAAGACAGATTTAAAGCTCCAAATAGTTCATTGTAATTCTCAGCACCAAGTGCCTCTACAAAAGAAATAGTACACTCCAAACTTTCAGGCATGCTGGCAACTTTATCTCAGCAAGGGAGAGTTTTGAAAGAATGATGGTCAGTAAATCCTGAAAGTGGGATTCAGTTGAGGATTACAGTGTAGATAATTGAGACAAGACCAATGTTTCTGCCTAAATTGGATAGTACAAGTGTGAAAATATCTCTTGAAGCTATTGATGTGAATACTAAATTCCTTAACTGCTGCAAATCTCAGTGCAGGGGGATACTGTGATGCTTCTTGGAAAAAGCAATTCTGGCCTTGATCCAGCCACAGTTAAGGACATTGGAACTGGTAAATGCATCTTTACCTGAAAATAACTCCCTAGAACACAACAATATTTATCTTTCTGTAAGTACTGATAGGATTGTGTGGGTAATCCAACTGAATTCAGTTTGAGAAATTTAAGTAACATATCTTCAACTGAAATTAGCAGCACGTTGAAAATCTCATTTTGTCTGGTTTGCATCTACTATTGGTAATTCAAAGGGCATTGCAACAATAAAAGCAGTACTTTGATCAAGAATCCTGAAAACAAAGTATTTGATATCTGTCGTCCAAGAAAATAAATCATTTTGCAGGTTCATTCCAAACTCCATGTTCCATGTCACAAGAATAGAAATGTGTCTCATTTGACACATTTTATTTGTATTTTTTAAAGTTTTAAAAACCCCTTCTCTGAGAATTACAAGGAATGTTGTTTATTTTGGTGTAACCTCTATCAGTCCTTATTGGGAAGGATGTTTCCTGTTCAGCATCTCAGACATGAATGAAGAAACTAATTCACAAAGGCCAGAATTCACTAATGCAGTTATGAATGCATAACCACCTTAGTTCCATAGCTAAGTAGTACCTCCCAGCCTGACTTTCCCCACCTTATTTAGCAGGAAGCAATCACTGATATTGACAGGGGTCTCTTTCCCTGTTGATCAGAAACTGATGCAGTTTTTCCTTGCACTACAGACTGTTCATGGAAGGGGGTCAGTAAGTACTCCCTGATTGATCCCTTGACTGCAGTGGCTGCTGCCTAGTAAGTGGGACATTCACAGTCCCTTGGTATCTTAAAGGGGCCATTCAGATTACCCATTCAGGAACTGAATTATGCATGTGAAGTTCATATTCGCCCCGAATCTCCCACAAGCGAATCCAAGGCTTCCACAACCATTTTGGAGCAAATATTCAACTTCATTTGTGAATAAAGGTATGTAATGTTTCATCTTTCTCGCCTAAAACTATCAATTACTGGAGGGGATGGGAATGAGCCAGAAATCCTGTTGGTATGTTACACATCTGTAAACATCTCTGTGAAAGGAGCTGGACCTTTTTCTGCTTTCCTAGTGAAAAACATCTTCATTTGGTTCAGCTGCACATGCATTTTGCATTTGATTGGGCATTCAGATGTGTATTGCGCATCCCCACAGTGCCATTCAAACAAGGGGGTTGTGTGGCACAATAAATGTATAGTGCTGCATGCAGAGAATCATGCTTGGGAACCCCAGTATAGCATCTGAGGCTGTATCTACACTGCAACATAAAGGCAATTTGACACCACGTTAACTCTCATGACTCAGTGCTATGGGAGTCTGGAATCTGTAGTTTTGTGAGAAATTTAAATTTGTTGTCAGGGCTCTGGTGCCGTAACAAATTAAAAATCCCATGACTCAACAGGATAGTGTCATGCTGCATTAATTCTGCAGTGCAGCAGCAGCCTCTCATGTTCTGTTATGATGTTACATTCTTTAAGAGAGTGGGGTCTTCTTGGTGGTTACCCCATGTTGAAGAATTCGGAAACAACTTGAAGGCACACAACAATAACAAGTAGTGCACACACACAAGTCTGAAGCCCCTTATTGTAACTTGTAGTTTTCCTTTTTGTAAATCACTTTGTGAGGAGTGGCTTGCTTCCTGAAAATGGTTTATCAATATGTTGAGTAAGTAAGTAAGTAAGTAAGTAAATAAATAAATAAGAAAATGTATCTCTATTTTGTAATATCCCACAGAAACAGAACATTAGACTGATAAATATTTATCCAAGTATTGCATCTATGTATTAAAACAAATTCTATTCCATGAGATTTCAGGGCAGCACATAAGTTAATTGATTTACATAATTTCAAATGGGGCTGGGTAACTGTGCAGTGAGCTTGGGCATTTTTCTACACCATGCCTGCCTGACAGGTCACATGGATGCATTTCAGTGGGCCTAAAGTGAATCAACCCCACTTCCAGACCCCATTTAGACCACTTTTCATCAGGTTATGAAAATATTTATTTTGTGTTTTGGGGAGATGTGTGTGTGTGGGTGGAGTAGAGGGTGAAGGGATGCAAACTGCCATGGTCTGAGTACATTGTGGGCAGTTTGAGACAAAAAATTACTTGAAAATCAGCCTGATCCTTCCCCCCCCCCCCCAAAAAAAAAAATCACACAATTGTCTGGAGGCTTTAGTGGGCTTCAGAGGCTGAATTTTAGTGTTTCAAAGGCCATACTTCGCTGATCTCTGCTTTAGAACAATTTAAAACTATAAAACTAATACACACAGAGTAAATAAAATACATTAAACATATCACAAGTTGAAACAGCTAAAAATGTTAAAAATATCTTGAAGTCATGTAAATGCACATTTGGTGGTGGGGGGGGGCAATTCAGCTCCAAAAGGTTTAGTAAAAGCCTTCAGTTGGTTCTGGAATGAAGCCGACATACTAATTTAGGGCTGGAACAGACTGAAGAAATAATCCAGTTTGAAACCACTTTAACTACCCTGGCTCAGTGCTAGGGAATTTTGGGAAATGTAGTTTATTGTGGCACCAGAGTTCTCTGATAGAGAAGGTTAAATGTCTCATAAAACTACACTTCCCAGAATACTCAAGCATTGAGCCAGGGCAGATAGAATGTTTTTAAAATGGAATATTTCTGCAGTCTGTTTCAGCCCATTGCCACCAAAGAATAGGGTGCCTCAGGAGTGGTGGCCATCTGCCTCATCCTCCCACATTATAACATTCCCACTGGTGGGAGACAGAGGAGACTGGCACATATTAGGAGAAGCAATCCTTCAAATATTAGGGTTCCAAACCATTTAGAACATTGAATGTCATCACTAGTATCTTGAATCCTATTTGTAGTGGGGAGCATAAATGCAGACAGTAGCAAACTAGAATGTCTTCCAAACTTTGGTCCCAAATTGTTCCCACCAAAGGTCTATCCAATCCACCATCCTCTTTGATATGATAGTCAACTCAGCAGCAATGGAAAGACTGAAAATAGGTTATTTGTTCCACTCCATCTGATCCCAGATACAGCACATATCATACGAACTGCAGATCAATCCTATGAAATCCTGTGTTGAGGCTAGGCCTTGGAAGATTAGCTTAAACAGTTAATTTGTTTAGTCAGTCTTTATTGCACTCCACAAAATGAATGTTACTGTTAATGTTAGTTGTGAAATCTTTAATTTGTGTCATTGCTTTTTATGTTAATTATTATTTTAATTGTTTCATTTTAAAGAAATCACAGGCATTTTGGGAAAGAGAGCTCTTTTTCCATTAAAAACTTTGCCAGTCTGCACACAAGAGAATCTCTTCTATGCATAAGCTTCTCACTCTTCATACGGGAGCAAAACCTTCCAAGGCTACAAACACAAAATTTATTTAACTAAAAAACATTCACAGGTTTTAAATAACTCCTTATTTCCAATATTCAATCTCTAATCAGAGATAATGGCAGAAGAATAAGGGAATAATGAGTCAAAATGTGCTATTAATTATGCCAAAATTTAATGAGCATGGGCTTTCTAAAGTGAAAAGCAAAATGTGATGTCATTTTCCTTCATTATTCACCCCACATATATTAATATATCTAATTCTTAACACATTATTTCCAGGCTGTGGTTGAAGGAGCAGCTCATAATGTCATGCCTAGAAGTTCTTAGGTAGGGGAAAGGCAACCTTTCTTTATACTGAATCATAGGATGTAATAATAATAATAATAATAATAATAATAATAATAATAATAATAATAAATTTATTTATATCCCACCTCTCTACAAAATGCAATCGAGGCGGCTTACAAGATTAAAATATACAGTCCGAACCCTCAACCCACCCACCCATAAAATACAATTAAATAATGTAGAATTTAAAACATAAAACATACTTAAAAACAATACGATAACTGTGGTGAAGTTAGGTCAGCAGTTAGATTTTCTTTCTGATAGCCAGAGAACTATTCAGGAAAGGCCTGCTGGAAGAGATCCGTCTTTATAGCTCTTTTAAAGCTGTTCAGAGTGGTAATATGATGGCTCTCGTCCGGTAGGCCATTCCACAATCTGGGCACAGTAGCTGAGAAGGTCCTCTGGGAGGTCGTAGACAGCCTTGTAACAGATTTTCCCCTGAGGATCTAAGTGTGCAGGGAGGATTATATGGAAGGAGGCGGTTCTGAAGATAGGTTGGACCCAAGCCATTTAGGGCTTTAAAGGTGATAACCAACACCTTGTATTGGGCCCGGAAACTGATGGGTAGCCAGTGAAGTGATCTTAAGATCGGTGTTATATGGTCTCTTCTGGACGTACCAGAGACCAGTCTGGTTGCCATGTTTTGAACTAATTGAAGTTTCCGGACCAAGCACAAGGATAGCCCCATGTAGGGTGCATTGCAGAAATCAAGACGTGAGGTTACCAGCACATGTACTACAGTCTCAAGGTCCCTGACTTCTGGGAAAGGGTGCAGCTGGTGTATCAGCCAGAGCTAATAACAGGCACTCCTGACCGTCGCATTCACCTGATTTGTCATGTGAAGCGACGAATCTAGGAGCACCTCCAGACTGCAAACACAGTCCTTTGAGGAGAGTGTGACCCCTTCTAGGACTGGAGGTTGTATCCTGATGCCTGGGTTTGGAGCCAATACTGTAAGTACCTCCGTTTTGTCTGGATTCAGCTTCAATTTGTTTTCCCTCATCCAATCCATTACTGCCTTAAGACAGTCATTGAGAGGCGAGATCCCATCTGAAGTCAAAGCTGAAGACCGAGACATGGAGAAATATATCTGGGTGTCATCAGCATACTGATAACACCCCACCCTATGCCTCCGGACAGACAAGACAGACAGACAGACAGACAGACGAGATAGATAGATAGATAGATAGATAGATAGATAGATAGATAGATAAATAGATAGATGACAGAGATAGATAGGTAGGTGGGTAGATAGACAGACAGACAGACAAACAGATGACACACACACACACACACACACAGAGAGAGAGAGAGAGAGAGAGAGATGGATGGATGACAGATAGACAGACAGAGATGGATGGATGGATGACAGACAGGGACCCTGCTTGGTCATGAAACCCTCTGGGTGGCCTTTAGACAGTCACACTCTCTCAGCCTCAGAGAAAATAGGACTCATATGACTCTTGTGTGTATGTATGTGTCATTGTGGTTTTACGGAGTTTATCTGCCTTCCTCTGACACAGCTTTTGTGGCAAAGAGGCTTCCCTCCCTGGTTTCCCCTCCCTCCCTGTCCTCATCCATCTGATAGCCAAATTTGAATCTAACTCTAAATAATGTGCCTTTAACCCCTTGTTGTGCTCTTGTGTGGAATGACTGTACTTTAACCATTTTTGGGATGACAGCACATAGTTCACCATGTGATAACAACCATACAGTTGGTATTCTCTACTCCAAAATAATTATTGTGAATGGAAAAAGTTTACCAGATTTCAGACCAATATCTTTTTTTAGGTAGGTGAGAGCCTTTTAAATACAAATGTCCCACACCTGTCCAGCATGAGTGTGGCTATTGGTAGGGGGGCATTGGAAGTGAGACCAGCAAGAAAGAAGTGTGTCACAGCACACTGTGACATTGAAGCATGGGTGTGGAGACAGCACTTATAAGCCCTGTCTTTCCCATGACTTCCTCTTTGGATGCTGGCATTCAGAGTGTAGAGATTAAGCATTGTGCAATGGGAACTGAAGACTGAACTTTCTGAAGCTTGATCCAGAGCCTGCTTCTTTTTTAGGCAGTGGTTGGGTGGACCTGCCATCCAAGTTTTTTCTCTTGGTTGGCCTCATGGGCTTTGCAGTCCTGCCCCAAAGGTTAATGCCAGTTGAGGATGCAGTGGGATGTGACCTTCCCCAATAGAGTCTTTACCTTAAAGGCCTAGAGTCAGAGTGGTCATCTCTATTTACCTATTTATTTATATTTATTTTCACTTATGTATATGCAAACTTTCTCCCGCATCAGAATCCAAGGAGGCTCACAAAAGAATAAGCTAAAATAATACAATTTTAAAACACAATAAAATTCAGCACATTAAAATAATATGTTAAAAACAATATAACACAATTAAAAACCAGGCAGAAGTGGAAAAAAATAAACCAGCCTCCCCTCCCATAAGAAGATTGATTCCTTCCTTGTTTCCCATGCACAATCTGGTGGGTTTGGCTGAATGACGTAATGCCTTGTGCATGACTGGCAGCTAGGTCTTGCTTGGTCCTATTTAGGCCCTCTGCCTAGAGTGGATGGAGGTCAAGTACCTTCTCCTAGATCTTGCAATTTATTGTTAGAGTCTAGGATTCCTTTAGTAGCTCCCACAGAGAAAATGTGCTCACAGAGCTGTAAGAACCAGGAGGAAGGCAAGGAGCTGTGTTGAGGGAGGAGGAAGATAAGCCATCTTCAGAAGGTACCCAACCCAATTAATGTTGGAGGGTTAAATAATTTGTTACAATTATACCCTGATGAGATGATGATGATGATGATGATGATGATGATGATGATATTTTATTTGTATTCCGTATTTTTACAAAGGAATCAGTGTGGATTCCAACAGTATAATTAAAACATCAAACAGTTAAAAATTACAGTTTTAAACCCCCCAAACCCCAACTCTCCCTGCAATCATAAAAACAGTGATCAACCCATAAAAAGAGATTAAACATCCAAATTTAAAACTGTCCAATAGGAATACACTAAAATTTCAGGCAGATTAGCGCAAGTAATGAGGGGAGGATGGGGGGATGTTATCAATCAATTTTGATATCGGAACAATAGCGGTGTCATTAGAGGGGGGAGTCTAATGGATCTAGCCTAGTCTGGAAAGGTCTGCCGGAAGAGATCCATAATAGCCTTTTTAAAGGTTTCCAAGGTGCTAATATGGTGGATCTCATCTGGCAGGTCATTCCAGAGCCTGGGAGCAGTTGATGAGAAGGTCCTCTGGGTCACCGCTGAAAGTCTGGTCTTCTTAGGTTGTAACAGATTCTTCCCAGAGGACCAAAGTGTGTGGGGTGGATTGTATAGAGGTAGCCACTCCCACAAGTAGTCAGGACCCTTTAAAGGTTAGAACCAACACCTTCTACCTTGCCCAGAAACTGATAGGCAGCCAGTGGAGAGATTAGAACCAGTTATAATATGGGCAGTTCTGGAGGTGCCCGTGACCAGCCTGGCTGCCATATTTTGTACAAATTGAAGTTTCTGAACTTGGCATGAGGGTAGCCCCATGTAGAGCACGTTACAGAAGTCAAGTCGAGAGGTTACCAGCGCATGTACTACTGCTTCAAGGTCTCCCTTCTCCATGAAGGGGTGCAGCTAGCGTATCAGCTGAAGCTGAAAGCAAGTGCTCCTGACCGTCGCATCCACCTGAGCCGTCAGTTGAAGCGATGAGTCCAGGAGCCATCCTTAGTCACTGCATCAGTCTGAGACACCCCACTCCATGTCTCCGGATGATCTCACCCAGCGGCTTCATGTAAATGTTGAACAGCATTGGGGACAGAATCGCTCCTTGAGAGACACCTGACTTGAGCTTTCTCTTGGCCGAACAACTGTCCCCAAGTGACACCATCTGGAATCTGCCCAAGAGGTAGGACCGGAACCACTGCAAAGCAGTGCCCCCAATACCCAACTCTCCCAGGCATTCCAGAAGGATACCATGGTCAATGGTATCAAAGGCCACTGAGAGGTCCAAGAGCACCAGCAGGGTCACACTTCCCCTGTCGACACCCAGATGGAGATCATCGACTAAGGCGACCATAGCTGTCTCAACTCTGTAACCCGTCCTAAATCTGTTTTGAAATGGATCTAGAAAATCCGTTTCTTCCACGACTGCTTGTAGTTGAGTGGCGACTGCCCTCTTCATTACCTTGCCTAAGAATGGTGAGAGCAAAACTGGCCTGTAATTGTTTCTGTCTAGGGGGTCAAGGGAAGGCTTTTTTAAAAGTGGTTTAACCACTGCCTCTTTGAGGCAAGATGGAAGACAGCCTTCCCTGAAAGATGCATTGATTATGTTGTTTAGCAGCATCTTGATGGTGTCTCCCCCCTGGACAGCCAGCCAAGACAGGCAAAGATTGAGAGAGCAAGTCGTCTTTTTCATACTCCCAAGGAGCTTTTCATACTCTCATGGAGATAGCTGGTTAGTATTTGATGTAAGGGTTTAAATTTTGTTTTTATATCTTGTTTCAAGGGGTATGCTGTTCTCTTACGACTAAAAACTTAGCCATAGGTTTGGAACACTTAAGGTGTTGCAAAATACAGAAAATTAAGAAAGGTAGAGTAGTGCACCTTTTTCTCATCCATGCCAGTTCCCAACTTGGGAGTGCTTCCTAAAATAATTATTACAATATAAACATATTCACCATCTTTTCTCCCCTACAGGTCAGTCTGTGAATGATGCCATCCCAGTCCACCTGTGCATGGCATGATGCATGTATTTCAGTGCTGCAGTGTGTAAAGTGCAGAGGAAGGGAGTAGGAGTTCTGTTTGGAAAGTGTGGTATTAAGTCTGTGTTTCATTTGCCACTTCTTTGTTCCTGAATCTTTGAATTACTGAGTTTCTAAATTTGATAGCAATTTTCACATGGACCAGGCACTCCCTCTAAGCTGTTCAATGTCTTGTACCATTATTATTGTTGTTGTTATTGTTGTTGTTGTTTGGGGGAGCAACTTTCCTGCATGCTACGACCAGTCTAGGAGTCTTTGTCCATTCTTCGGATGTCTATTTGTTCATAGACAGCTGTGGTAATGGGCACTGCCAGGACTTGATGGCTGAATGTTATGTCTTAACATGGGAATTTTGCAGAAAAGGAAATGACAGGCGAGGTTCATTTTTTGTTTGTTTCTGGAAATATAAATTGACACCTTAAAACAATGGTTCAAAGTTTCCTTAGACATGATGATGGATCTGAAAGAGCTGCCTTTTTGCAGCACTGGAAAGTATTATATATATATATATATATACACACACACACACACACACACATCTAAACTTTGCGAACTTCTTCAGCCACTATGTGCTACTACCATGTTTGTCATACACAGATCATGTCATAGGCTTAGACTGACTGAAGTGATCAGTGCTGATCTGCAGGTGTGGCCCGTTGGCATTACTGTTCAATAGATCCCATTGTGCTATGTGCATCGTGACACTATCAGTCCTGTAGCACAACATAACATTGGGCAAAATGATCTGATACACTTTTCCATAATTCACTATAAGTAGTGGTGTCTCTGAGGTTGGTGTCACCCAGTGTGTGTCTGTGGGGTGGGGCAAACTAGCTTGCCCCACCCCTGCCACCCACCTGTCCAGACTGCTGCTGAGGGGGATGGTTCTGTGGTCTCCAGAGTGCCCATTACAGGTCTTTGTGGCTGCTCTCTGAGCCCCATTGGAAAGGCCATCAGGGTCCAGCATAGCTGCTCAAGCCGGACCCTTAAGGCACTGCCCTCCAGCAGCCATCACTAATGAGAGACGTGACAGTGTAGCCTCTGGAGGACCCATTTAGGGTCTGGTGCAGCTGCTGGGCAAACAGGAAAGGGAGATGACACCCTTTCTTGCTTGCCCAATATCCATGCCAGTCCTTCTAGGTGTACTATCCCAATGGGTGATCCCTCCCCTGGGGTGTCACCTGGTGTGGTCCTTATTCCCAGCACCCTCTAGTGTATATCATATCACAGACATAGCTACATCATTGTATAGTTGTGTGTCATCACCTCTAATGCAGGATCTTGGCCTATATGTAATGTCTTATTCAGTTCCCTTAGAATGCTTTTTTTTTTTTTTTTTACTTTGGTCTCAAAAAGATTAGGAAACCATCAGTACAGTGTTCAATAGTGCTAATGATTAATATTATTTTAGGATTACCTATTGCTGATTCTTAAGCATGTTCCAAGTTTGCAAGCTGTGAAATCAGGTAACAGCTGGAAAGCCTAATTATAGTTCATAGGTAACACATTCATCTGGCAAAATCTATAAACAAAACCCTGAAAAGCAAATATTCCACTTACATACTGTAGTTAATTTTGGAATGCTACAGCCTCAATTACCAAGGGGATAGGAGAATGCTTCTACTCTGCTGCTATTCAATATACGAAGAGATGAAAACATCCACCAGCCACAAGGTTAAGAAGGGATTATAATATCAGTGTTTATGAAATTCACAGCAGCTCTATGTTCACTTGGAGAATAAAAGGATTGTGAAAATGTTGTAAGATAAAGGGTATGTATAATTGTGGTACTGATTTTGTGACATGGAGAAATAATTAGAGAAATTAGTGGCAGCTATCTCTGGAATGAACCAAATTTACTCTGTCTGGCTTTTAAAATAGCTGGACAATTTGCCAAGAAAATGTCTTTAGCATAAATCCCTCTGAAATTAATGGGCCTCACTGTTCCTATTGATTTCAAAAGGCTTGTGCAAGAGAAACTCCTGATAGATTTTGGCCCTGCTCCAACTCTACTGGAGCCTAACCTTGTAGCAATCTCATCTGGAAGCAGTAATGTGGCAGTGAAAAGCAAATGGCCAATAAATACTATAACTAGTTAGCTGGCATGGTTACAATGTGAAGCTCTAGCTATAGGTTTGTGCTGGAATATTGTATGTGCACCATCCACAAATTCATATGATTCCCACCCAGTTAGGATTATACTGAATCACAGAAGTAGAAAAGATCTAAGGAGCCACTTAGTCCAACTCCAGTTCATGTCACAGCCATTCAGGTATTTTTAACAAGGCTTTCATATAATTTTTCTATCTTCTCTTCTCCAGGCTAAACATACACAGGTCCCTCAACTGTTTCAGAATGGTCATTGCTACCAGTTCTTTTACTCTATTTTGGACATGTTCCAGCTTTTCAATAACTTTCTAAAATGATGGTGCTCAGAAGTGGACATAGTTTTTCAGTTGAGATCCTATTACATCCCTTCATTTGGGGACTTTTGTTTCAACACAGGAATGGTATTGGCCATCATGCTTGTGACTCTTTTAGCCTAGCAAGATGTCTAGATCCATTAGATATGGACGCCAAGCCCTCCGGAGCCCTTAAATCAGCCCCAGCATGGCATCAAGCCAGATGCCATCCATCTTATATTTATATTGATAAACGTAGAAAGAAAACTGAAAATCTATCAGCCTCAAGTTGTTTCCTTTCTTAAAATCCCATTGATAGTCCTGAATGTCAGGGATGACGGGAGTTGTAGCTCTTCACCTCTGGCTCGA
>NC_056524.1:230301445-230306052 GCF_019175285.1 Sceloporus undulatus | reverse complement strand
ACTCACCACCTGGTTGTGCACCGCGCTGACCAGTTTTGGCCAGTGGTTATAGCTTAGCAGAGTTACAGAGAACAGGCTGAAGACCCTGACAAATTCTCCAAGCCTTCTCACTCTTGCTTCCACAGAAGTCTTCACCCTTCTTCTTCAGGATCCAGCTGGTTCTTGTAGCTTCACCCAAGACACCAGACAACTCAGTAGTCTTATATAAAAGATCTACTTTATTCTACTATATACAGCTCCAAACTATCCAACACAACAATACTCTACTCCTCACTATCCACTCTTTCCACTACTACAACCCACAAAATACATTGGGATGCATAGTCATTATTATAGTCAATGCATGGTACCACCCACTGTTGTCTGTTTCCACCCAGTAGGCGTGTACACCATTCCCATTGGTTCTCTTGGTTCATCCTACAATTAATGATTTCATCATCTCAGCCTTGACCACTTAACAATTGTCAGGTGTGTCCAATTATTCACTTTACATTTCTTGTCCTTGGCAGTTAGGACTTGTTAATTGTATTACCATTTACACCTGTGTGGTTCTCAATTGGCTTCTGCTGAGTCACCCTGACTCTCACATACATGTTTTATTTCATTTACTGTATATCCCATGTTGCTTTTTTCTTAACACTGAAACCTCATGGGATGGTTTATGAGGGTCTCTTTTGCTTTCCTTTATGGAAACATGCACATATTTTGCATATCACCCCAAAAATATACAAACATTACATTCAATTTTAATTAATATTTCTCTTTCATTTCCCCTATGATTTAAGTGTGTTGTGGCTTTTTCAAGAATGCAGATTGAAGGCTGCATCCTCACTGCAGAAGTAATCTCTGTTGACACCACTTTAACTGCCATGGTTCAATGCTATGGAATTTTGTGAATTGTAGTTTGTTGTGGCACCACAAACCTCTGCCAGAGAAGGCTAAATATTTCACAAAACTACTATTCCCAGAATAGCATTGAGTCATGATTGTTAAAATGGTGTAAAGATAGATGATTTCTGCACTGCAGATGCAGCGTTAGTTATGCATATATTTTTGAATATATACACAGATTTGTGCACATTTTTCACCAATAAAACACATTGAAAGCCCACACTTTTTGGGAAGTGTGAAATGGATATTTCCATAGGAAATGCAAAGCCACTAAGTAGTGGTAGAAACCTAGGCCTGATACAGATTGGTGCAAAGTGCCATGCTGGGGCTGATTTAAGGGCTCCGGAGGGCTTGGCGTCCATACGCGTCCAGTCCTACTAGCGGCACCTGTGTGCCATCTTGCCGCAGCACCACCCACACTGGGGGCTTGACTATGATGTGCGGGCACCCACATGCCCAAACGGCACTTGCTGGAAGTGGTAGCATCAAGGCGTGTGAGTACCATTATGGCACTCCTAAAAAGAAGCCACTCTAGGTGGCTTCTTTTTAGGGAGTGTGTCAGTGCCATGCAGTTCGGTTGGTGCAGCACCAATGAGGGGGGAAAGATGGGTGTCATGGAGCCACCCACCTGTATCTGCCCCTACTTTCATATATGATGGCAACAGCTGGGTCCATGTTTATATCTCTTAATTGGTTTCACCATTGGTAACAAAATCAGTCAATCAGTCAGTGACTGCTAAACAGTTATTTCCCTTTTCTTAACCCTTTAGTTGTTTCTTAACTATAAAACATACTCTGAATGCTTTCAAAGTAACTAAAAGTTGGGAAAGTGTTCATCCAATGTTCTCAAAAAGTTGAAAATGAATTTGTTTTTGTAAATATAAATGGGGCTGTTTCTGTTTATATTTTAAAATGGGATGCTCCTGCTGTTTTGACTCCTTTCAACCAGACAGCTTCCAACCACAGAGCTTTCCTTTTTTTCTGCATCCCACTAGAATCTGCTCCAGAGGGCTGGGCCCTGTCTCTACCTAATGAACTGAACTGCAGGCAGCACAATCACTCCTCCAAAACCATGATGTAGATTATCAAATGCTGACGGTATGGGAAATATCTTGGCATATTTGTGCTTCTGGTTGCATAAAATTTTCCTAAAGTCTGGATTTCTTCTCTCTCAGATTTGTCACTTTTCCACAGAATTGCACAATTTTTATTCTACACACACCATTATTTTGTGGTCAAGTAACACATAATGTGGGCAAACCAGCATAGTGTAGTGATTTGAATGTTGGACTCGAACTCTGGGAGACCACAGTTTGAATTCCTGTTCAGTTATGGAAATCCAGTAGATGACCTTGGGCAAGTCACACTCTCTCAGCCTCAAACAATGGAAACACCTCTGAACAAAATCTGCCCCTCTGAACTGTGACAAAGCCACCTTGGGGACAGAAGTTGGAATGACTTGAAGACACAAAATGACAGATATTCAGAGAAAGAGAGATGAATGTGCTAAACAAGATGCATAATGCTCTTTACCAGTAAGTATAACGAATAGCAGTTGCTGTGGGCTATATTTCAGAGAAAGGAACTGGCATCCTCTGAATATTCCTTGCCTAAGAAAACCCTATGATGGCATCGCCATCAGTTGACACACAGCTTGAAGTCACATAAACACACACATGGTTAATTCACTCAATACTTTTTTCACACAGGAAAGAGCCTTATCTCAATTCCCTGTGCCCATAAGCAAACTGTTTGGTAGCAAAAAGGTCTAATGTTTTAAGTGCCCTGTGCACAAAGTAAGAGCTTCAGAGCCAAGAGCTGAAGCACTAGAAACTCTGCTCCTCAAATTCTCTCTATAAATTTGATCATAAGGATACAGGCAGGTTGTTTCCTTGCTTTTATAATGTATATGTTTGCTTTTGCATATTTAGAATATTTCCAAATGATTTATTGATGCACACAGTATAATTTAAACAAAATAAACTGGGCAGGAAGAATATATATATAATTTGCCTATATGTGTCACACATCAGGGTTACAAGCATTAGTCACTCAGTGTCCTGAGGCACTGGCAGATGTAATGTCTGATAAAAAGCTGATATACATTCCAGAAAATGTAGGCTTTATTATTGTGTAGCACACACCATTTACCTTGTTATAAAATTAATGTTTGGATGTTAGCATTCACAGGACATTATTTTTTTAAGAGGAACTTTACAATTCTTTCCCCCTAGATACATTATCTCTGTGTTTCATTGCTGGAACACAGTTATGTTCTGATCTTGAAACTCCTTGGCCTTTTCTGTGGAAAATGGTCTCTATCAGAACTGCATTGGGATTTACTTTTAGAGCAGATATCATAACCCATTGTGCATGTTCAGTGAAGGCCTGGGTATTTTCTCCCAGTTCCTTCTCATAAGTGTTAGTTAGGTGACTGTCTCAGGCAGCAAATAAGGGAGAGAGAACAGTGAATGTGCAGATGTGATGGACAGAGTTATACATGCCAAATGCCCTGCTGTTCATCATTTAAGTCATTTTATTGCACTCAATATGAATTTTAAAATGTCCTATCAGTGTAGAAGTAGAAATCAATGGTGATCAAGCTGGTTTGAAATATAATAAGAGGGGACTAGGAGAAATATTGAATGGCATCATCTTAGTGGCATACATGAGTGTGTAACCGGGGGGGGGGGGGGGTTTCTTCAATGCATGCCTTGAAGGTGGCTGACATGCGCCCCCAACCCACCATAGGGGGGGGGAAGCCCATTTAAAAAAGAAGTTTTTTTTTTTTTTTTTTGTTTTTTTTTTTTTGTGCATCTTGCCAAAAAGTGAGCATTTTGACATGGACGTCTGACTGCCCTGACATGAGTGTGTCTTAAAAGAGGCGCTTTAATTTAAAGCTATCCATACTCATCCATGTAGATGCCCCACTGCCTGTGAAAGAGATGACATGAAAACGAGGTCCAGTACATGCAACCTGTGGATGGCAGGATGCTGAAAGTTTCCCTCCAGAAGAAGAAAGTGATAATTGTCTCTTTCATCTCTTAAAGTGGACCCTCACAGACATTCCAGTACCATTTTGCTGGTGGTCTTGTGCAGCTGCAGAGAGGTTCACCAGTGTTCCATCAACATTTATTGTCTATGCTGGGCATAATGGCAAGCCAACAAAAAAGAGGGAGAGGGATGTCGTGGTCCACTGCAGACATAGCTGACCTGATAGCCTTCCTGGTCACAACCACATGTGATAGACAAATTGAGAAACTCCTACTTGAACTCTTCCACCTTCCCACCAGGGCCCTCCGTTCTGGTACTCAAGGTCTGCTGTCCCAGCCCAAGATTTCCTCTGCCCCATCTCGGATTCGCCCCTTTTCACTTGCTGCCCCTCACTCCTGGAACCTTCTTCCCCCACGAGCAAGAGCCATCACTTCTTTAGCCAGCTTCAAAACAGAGTTGAAGACCATCCTGTTCAGAGAAGCGTTCCCAGGCGTTGCATAATTGTCGCTTGCTATTTGATGTTCTTTTGATGCCTGTTTTATCGAACCATTTCCTGTATTGCTATGTACTTTATATGTATTAGCCTACTAGCCCCACCACCTTTCCCTTCTCCTTTTATGTCATGTCTTTTTAGATTGTAAGCCTGAGGGCAGGGAACCGTCTAATTAAAAAGATTGTATGTACAACGCTGTGTAAATTCACAGCGCTTTATAAATAAAGGT
>NC_056524.1:230245256-230301435 GCF_019175285.1 Sceloporus undulatus | reverse complement strand
TAATAATAATAATAATAATAATAATAATAATAATAATAATAATAATAATAATTGAACTCTGATACATTTAATGAGGTGGCAGAAGGCACAAGGGTTAAGGGCTACCAACTCACTGGTGATGAGTGTCTTTGAAAGACCAAAAACCTCAGGACACAGTACAAGAAGGTGAGGGATCACAATGTGCAAAATGGCTGGGATGCCACCACCATGTTATTTTACAAGGAGCTCCATGCCTTCACTTGCAAAGATGGCAACATATGACCCAGGAGCTTATGTGCCAGTGATGAAGTTGCCTTGGTCCCAGTTGACCAGCCAGCCAAAGTCAAAGTTGGGGAGGACTCCTCCAAGACAGAATGCTCCCAGGAGGTTTTCAAGCCCATTCAAGTTAAGATGCACCAGGGCCCTGGGGAAGGGATGGAAATGGAGATCCCTGAGCAATGCCTCGTAGACAAATTTGTCAGCCTCCTCAGTGGGCTGGCAGTGGCAGAGCCCTATCATGACCCCCAAGTAAGAGGTTGAGATGCCCAAATGAGGAATCCACCTAAAGTGGGAAGACAATCCAGCACCTATCACCAATGACATGGCAATTGCTAGCTGGATCTACCACCATCTTCTTCCCAAGCACCATCTCCCTTCCCAGTGCTAACCCATCCTGCACTGCCCCCAGCATGCCCACCTCACTGATTCCCTGTGTTCATTTTACCCACCGTCCCAGAAATCCTGTGCACATGTGAATAAAACGTAACTTTAAGGAAAACAAAAAAGTTGTATCTACAATGTTTAAACTATGTAAAACACAGCATCTGGGAAGGTGGAGGGGGAAGTAGATGGGGAGAAAAAGGGGGAGGGGATGACTTAGGGTTGGAGGGGTCCAAGGTGTTCCAGGACAGCCCACACAGTGTCCTGAATCCTCTTCATGTTCTCCTCCAGTGCCGCCATTCTCTCCTCCATCTGCTGATCTGCATGGGAAAAACAAGGGAACAGGGTGGTTAGCAGACATATGTGCACCCAATCACTGGGTGGATCCCTCTGCCCTCTCCGTCTCCCCTGGTGCAGCCATTGCCGCATGCCTGTGTTTGGGGACAGAAAGGACACTAGTACTGGAAGCATATGGGAGGGGAAGGAGAGGCAAGGGTGGTGAGGGGGGTAGGAATGGGCATCAGGGAGCATGGCAGAACCTGGGCACTTACCTGGGGGATGACAATCCTCCCAGCATGGCTGGCCTGTCCTCACCCATAGGGCATGCAGCTGCTATAAAAGGATGGTTGCTTCTTAACCAGGGGTTGTTCCCCGTAGTCTTACAGGGCCTTGAAGAAGATCCCCTTCAATGCTTTGAACTTTGTTCTGCACTATTTGAGTGTCCTCTGGAAGCCCTGGGCACAGGAGGCTTGCTGGTAGAAGCCCTGGTTAGGGCAATTGGTTGTGGTCATCCTCCTCCTTGCAGCTGCATCATTGGTGAGTGCATCCAGGAGAATGTCCACCTTCTGGTCTGATGTACTCAGTAGGCAGTCTGTATAGGTACTCTCCTTTTGGCCATTGTTGTCCTTGAGGGCTGTGGAGGGCCACATGGGCATTTATGTGCAGTTGTGCCTGAGGTGATGTGGGCTTCCCTGGCTCCTACCCCATCGAGACCTCCACAGGACAAGTTTGAATCAGAGCTCCCAATGGCTGGCTGCTGGGCTAAGAAATGTAACCATCCCCATTAGGGAAGGCTGAACTGCAGGGACTCGATACATTGTCAGAAAGTCAGTTGGTTGCTGTTTCACTGTATCCGTCAGTGGTCAGGAAAATTGGTGCTGGCTGACTCAGCCATGACTGTTTTTACCCATTCCCTATGTGAGTATGTGTGTGTGTCCCTTAGGCATATTGTTAGGAATGACTGCATAACAGCATGAATGATAGCCATACACAGAGGATGGATGATAGGATATGTTTATTGACCTGTTTAGCATGTTGTAATGGACTGGAACACAGATTGAAGTCAGAGGGAACTTCAGATCCTCCTGGTGAAAAAGAAGTCTGTCAGAGCTTCCCTTACGGCCTCCGCTTCTCGCTGTTTCACAGTGTCATTGTCTACTATGGGTGCCCCCAGGGTGGGCAGCACAAATCATAACCCCCCCCCCTTTGTCTTGCACAGGTTGTGGAGGATGATACATGAGGGGATGATGGGGATGAGATTCTCCTCTGCAACAAGTAGTGGGGTGGTGATGCACCTGTATTGAGCCTTCCACTGCATTCTTGGCATGAGTCAGTTTCTTGTTGAACAATTTCAGCTTGGCATTGGTGGTGCCCTGGTAGGGCTTCATGATCCACTTCTGAATGGGGAAGGCACTGTCAAAGACCAGGAGGGAGGTGATCTGCTGGCCCCTCATGGTGATGATGGGGTTCTGTGGCACATATATGCCAGCCTCCATGGTCTCAAAAATGATGGTGTTCTGAATTACCCTCACATTGTGGGTCAACCCAGCCAAGCCAATTCCACATCCACAAAGCACCTTGTGTGGTGGCATGTCCCCTGGAGGACAATGGAGGATAAGGCACAAGATTCTGCAGCTCTCCTTATGTGATGGGCATTCCCCAGGTACATGGTCCATAAGAACAGTAGGTTTTCCAGGGCAAATGCCACCAACACTTCTTCTGCAGTGATAGTGCCAACCCAGAACTGCTCCCAGTCCACTTGTAGCTGCCTTTGTGGGCAAGTGCTCAGATGGCCATGGTGACCCTCTTCTTCACTTGGATGTCTTTCCTCATGACAACATCAGATCTCTCTAGTTCAGGATGGAGTAGTTCCACTAGCCCATGGAAAAGACCATGGGGCATTCAGAAGAATGTCTTCCATTACTCATCAGACCAGATGGATGTGACGAACCCATCCCACTAGTACATCTGGGGTACATCCAGCAGTGGCCTGGGTGTTGGTCTGCTGGCATCAGGATGGCAGCGGTGGCAGTGCACTGCAGAATGACTGTAGCACCCACTATGGTAGCTGCCTCAGTTTGCTCTGTGTCATCAGTATTGTGGATACGTGCAGATGTTCTGCTGACTGCTCTGCCTGTGGATTGCAGAGTGAGTGCCAGTGCAGGCCACAGAGTGACATGGCATCCATGATGTTGCTGATTTTGTGTTACTGATGTCAAGAGCATAGCTGCTTATGTGCAGGGATAGGATGGAGCACAAAAATAAAATATTAATGGATGCAAGCAACAGCAAAAGAGATTCCACCTCAACATTAGGAAGAACTTCCTGACAGTAAGAGCTGTCCGACAGTGGAACACACTTCCTCAGAGTGTAGTGGAATTTCCCTTCTTGGAGGTCTTTAAACAGAGGCTGGATGGCCATCTGTCGGGGATGCTTTGATTTGGATTTCTTGCATGGCAGGGGATTGGACTGGATGGCCCTTGCAGTCTCTTCCAACTCTATTATTCTATGATTCTATGAGTACTGCAGCTCAAAGCCTCGTTTGCCCCAGCCCCATGCAGTTAGTCCATGCACATTCAAGGCAGCCTGGAGGCTGGCAGTGCAGTTGATGAGGCTTGAATGTGACTTCTGAAAAGGCATCTTCAAGCTGCTTATTCCTTTCATATGGAAGAACAGCTAGCAGGGTGTACCTGCAAAGTCAATGAATGGTAATGAAGATGGAACTGTGCGTGGAATATTCCAAGCTATAGTTATGCATTAGGCAGTGGCACTAGCTTCTGTCTCTGACTATATGTATGTTGGTAGTTACTCAAGCTCTGTCAATGTGATGTATGGTCTTGACCACCTTGTGTTGCTGGCAACAAAATATCTTGGCCTGGTCATCTGATGTTCAGCTGATGGTGTGAACAGACATATTAGGACTTTATGGCTCAAGCAGATAGGCAGAAAAGATCGGCCCAAAGCTGCTTTTTCTGAGAGCGGGCCAAGACCTTGCTGTCCACACCACCTGTTCCCAAGGCAGCCTGGATGTGCATGCCATGACTTCATGGCACATCCTGAAGCCATGCTGCTGTTTTTGTTTGTTTGTTTGTTTAAGTTTCCCCCACCATCCATGTGCACCAGCAAAGGAACATGCTCCCAGTGACTGCCTCCTGACTAGATGCAATCCCACTGAATGGATTCCTCCTTTGATTGTGCACACAGTCACACCTCTGATCTTCCACTGGACATTGGAGCAGAGGTATGCTCAGTAAAACACTGGCAATGCACAATCCTGTCCCCCCTCCACATGCCCTCTTCACCTCTCCTTCACCCTATGCTCCATCTTGACCTGTCTGGTTTTTGTATGTTGTATTGATAGCCATTGGAGGTGTCACACTTTCCTTTTTTTTTCCCCTTTCTTTCTTTCTTTCTTTCTTTCTTTCTTTCTTTCTTTCTTTTTTCTTTCTTTTTTTTTTTTTGCATTGCTGCACACCAGCGTTGGTGAGTTTATATCCAGCAGATTAGGATGGAGTGCTCCTTTAGAACCAGTCTGGCATCAGTGAGTTTATATGCATGGTCAAAGGTACGCATTTTCTGGGAAGGAGCAGTTTCTTTCGGCTTCTTTTTAGTCCAGCTTTGCCACCCTTAGTATGGCTGCTGCATAGTTTCTGGCTGCTTCAAGGGCATGAATCATTTAACGTTACACCCCAAAGCAGCCTGAAATCACTTCTTTTGGCCTATCTGTTTGAGGCCATTATGTGATAAGAAATTTTGAATTTTATAGAGTTAAGAAAGAACACATTATATGTGCCTGCTAGAGATGTAATTCATCATTAATTTCATTATCAAAGGAAGTAACAAGTATGTTTATAAATTTTCCCACTGTGAGAATCTTTAAAACTCAAAATTTCATAATTTTAAATCTAGGTTGTAATGCACTCTTGAATACACCTCAGGAACCCAACCTACTTTATGTTAATGGTCCCAGTTCACAGACGTAGTGTTTTTAGTGGCTATAAAATATTGGTTGACTATTGGGAATTGGGAAACCAATGGGAAGGGGAACAGGGCATGGCTGACTGGCTGCAATCATACATATTTTCTGAACAGTAATCACTATTAAACCTAATAGAACGGACCTCTGAGTAGACATATATAAAAAATGCACCCTGGAGTACAAATCAGGAATACAGATGAAGGTGCAGTACACAGCGCCAGGAAAAGGCGGCCGGGAAACGCCTCTCATTGCTACGCAGTGGTACTGCAGCAACCAAATTGCACGGTACCACTGCGCAACAAAAAAGGAGCATGCAGAAGCAGCTCCTTTTTGCAGCAATGATGTCACATGGCACTATGGACACAGTGCGGCTGTGATGTCATTGTTGTGTGCCATCTGTATGCGGGGCATGCGGTCACTCCACCCCCAGGCAACCCTAGCAGGTGACGAGGGTGTCATGGAAGGCCCATCTGTACCGGGCCCACATTATGTTAAAGGTCCCATTTATGTCATTTTGCAATGCATGTACAATAGTAAATCTGACATATAATATACAAGTGAAAGTTGTAACAAAATGTTGCCATGTGGAATACTGCTATTCAAGGCTCAGTCAACTGAATCATAGCAGTTCATTACCACTTTAACTGTCATGTCTACTTCCTAGGAATCCTGGCATTTGAAGTTATGTGATGCATTTCTCTGCTCTAGTGTTACCATTCAAGCAAGTGCAGTAGAATGCTCTAGCACAAGAGAAGTCAAAATATCTCACCAAACTACAACTCATAGAATTCCAGAGGATGAAGTCATGACAGTAAAAGTCCTGTTGTTGTTGTTGTTGTTGTTGTGTCTTTAAGTCATTTCCAACTGATGGTAACCTTAAAACAAACCTATAACAAGGTTTTCTTGTCAAGTTCCTTCAGAAGGGGTTTGCTATTGCCATCTTCTGAGCCCTAGTGAGAGCAAATTGTCCAAAGTCACCAAGTTGGTTTACATGGCTGAGCTGGGAGACGAAGCCTGGTCTCCAGAGTCATAGTCCAGTGCTCAGACCACTACATCATGCTGGCACCTAAGTGGTATTAAAGTATTATAATTGTGTATTGCGGATATGCTTCTGATTTTCCTTCCTACCTAAGAAGAAAAGAGGAACCCTGCCGAATCAGACCAAAAGCCCATCCAGTCCAACATCTGTTCATGATAGCATGTAGGAAGTCTGACAATATCTTATGAGTGCAGAAACACTCTTGTTCTACACTCTGCAGCAACTAATTATCTCTTGTTTTCAAAATCTGTTTGAGTGTGTGTGTGTATGAATTTGTGTGGTGTATGATGGGACCCATTGTTTCTGGTTCTGGAGGTGGTTTATAGCCACCCTGACCAGTATTCATTGACCTCCATAAGTTTATTTAAGCTATTATGACTAGCTAGGTGCTGTGTGAAGTACTTTCTTTTTTGGAAGCAGCATTGGAAAAAGTGTATAAATAAGCATGATCTGTCTTCCACAGCTTATTTTTGGAACACTACACTCTCTAATTTAGGATGCTTCCTCTATTCCCCCCCCCCTGAAACAAACCTTGAGGTTCTCCCAAGCATGCTACTACCTTTGTGTTATTTATAAATTGCACATATTTTGGCTACATAAACAGTCCTAACACTAGTAACAGAAAAAATAATATTCAGTCTGATTAGTCAAATGGTATCTTGCCAGCATGGTGTAGTAGTTCCAACACTGGTCTATGACTCAATCCGCCATGGAAATCCACTTGGTGACTTTGGGCAAGTCACACTTTCTCAGCCCCAGCCTCAGAGGGTGGCAATGGCAAACCCACTCTTAAGAAACTTAACAAGAAAAAAACAAGATAGGTTCACCTTAGGGTTGCCATAAATCAGAAATGATTTGAAGACATACAACAACAACAATCTTGAAAAGTATATTTGCAAATATCCTGAGAAGTACATCAGATTCCGCACACCAGCATATTAAGACACACTTTGCCATATATGGTTCATTTAATGTACTGTATCTGTACTGTCACAAGGAACCATTTAATGATCAAAAGAGCCAAAAGCAAACATTGTTTTTGAAGAAAAACCCTGCCACAAAGTAGCAACAAAGTATGTTTTCCAAAACAGCAGCAGGTATATGATATGCAAAAGCTGATTTTACAAAGGAATTAAGATTCGAGACTGGATTTTTATTAGAATTATGCTAAATACATTTTATTCCTTTAATGTATGAATGCTAGATCATTTAACAAGCTGTGGCTTTTAAGGGCTGTGGGACACACACACACAATATCTGCCAAATATTTTTATATTCAGAGACCTTAAAATAAAAGCAGCCTGTTGTAGTATGGTGCTTTATGCTGCTGCTGAAGCCATGATTGTTCCTGGCAAGAGATATGAGTAATTCCTCTGAACTAGGCATACCCTCTTAATTATTTATAGAGTTACAGGAAAGAGTAATGGATTGGGAAATAATACTTTCAACAGGAAAGCAGCCCACCTGTCTCTCATAGGTAATCACCCTATGCAGCCTCTGATGTTGCATATGTATGTGTGTGAGTTCAATACCATTAACACAGAGTTCTGCTTAGAATACCAAACTTAGGAAGGGAAAATTGGGATTCAGTGTGTAAGAGAAAGAAGCTTTCAAAGCTCCTCTCCATTTCTTCATGTCTCTCCTTTGTCCAAATAACAATGACATTCACAAGGGAACTCATAATGAATGAGAACAAGAAAACAAGACATGGCCAGTACTGTCCATTAGATTTGCCAATCCCCTGTGAGACACTTTTTTGCCTCCTTGAACTTCCCTTACTTCTATTTGTTCAAAAGGCACCCTGCGTATGGAAATTTTGAAGCAGTTATTCCAAGCACAGATCTATGTTGTGGAAAAATAATGACCTGCTTAAGCCTTGTGCATCAGGTTATTGTTAAAACCACAGTAGCAGGAGAAATAAAAATGTTGGCAACCCTACTCTCCTGTGCCTGTTGAGTTACCCTTGTACCCACAATGGGCAGAAGTCAATAGAAATAGGGTTTCTCCAGTTCAAGAGATGGGTGTTATGGTATGAATGTTGGACTGGGACTTTGGAAACCAGGCTCTGAATCTTGGGTCAGCCAGACAGATCACACTTTCAGCCTCAGAGGATGGCAATGGCAAGCCCACCCTGAAGAAATTTGCCAAGAAAACCCCATGAGAAGTTTTTCTTAGTGGTGCCATAAGTTGGAAATGACATGAAGGCACACAACAACAACATATGAGAGAATGTGATCAGGCATAGTTTATCATGCAAGTATAGCTTGTCTTGCAAGCAATAACTCTAAAATGTTTGCTTCTAAGTATTAATTAAAGCACGGATGGAGACTCTATAGCCCCTCTAGGTGTTGGACTATGATGCCCATTAGCCCTCAATATTAGCTGTGGTGGATAGGGCTGATGGGACCTGGAATCCAACAATATCTGGAGATCCATATATTCCTTACCCTTGTATTAAAGTGTTCCTGAGCCATATCATTATCTGCATCTGGCCATTCTGTTTATATCATGTACACTGGATTTAAAAAATAATCCAACAACCCTATACCACTTTCTTTGTTTGTTTTTTAAAAAACATATTAGCTTCATGCCATTGTGAATTAATAAACAAATATAACTTATTTTCATAATTTATTGGCTCTAGAAGCCTATAAAGAACAACTCAAGCAGGCTGTATTCATAATGTACTTAAAATACATTCCCCAAAAGATAGAAGTGGTGACTTATTATAGGCAGCAATTTACAAGGAGAAGAAAATAGGAAGGTGATTATCCTTGGTAAACTGAAAACGTCACAGCACCTGGCAGTCGGCTAAACGTGTTTGCGCCCCAAAGTTCAAACTGCTTAACTTTTGTTAAGATTTTATTATTATATTTATATGTTGCTCTTCCTTCAAGGTGATCAGGGAAGCTCCTTGTTCTCCATTTTAATTTTCACAACAACCCTTTGAGGTAGATTAGATTGATGGACAGTGAGTGGCTCAAGGCTCCATGGTGATTTGACTCTGTTTTTTTTTTCAGTTGTAGCTTCTCTCTGCACATAAAGACTATGTATCACTAGAAACATGGAAAAATAACAAACTCAGATGCCTGCTGATCACAAGACACCAGCTCATCAAACAACATCTGACTGCCAAGCATAAAAACATGCTGTGCTCTGTAGTTAGCAATTTCTGCTCCATGTGGTGTTTGAAAAACTGCTGAAGGAAGCAGTGAATAAATCTATTTAATTTCAGATTCAGGTAAGGAATTATCTTAAATAACTCAGTTTCAGTTCGAATGTAGGGAAAGGGTAATGAACTCTATTTGAAAAGTGAAGGGAAGAGCTGCTAAAGATTTCACAATATGGTAATAGGAATCTAGTTTGCATGTCACTGGCAGCCTTTGTCTCTACATGCTTTCCGTTCTTTTATATTACATCCTTATCAACATTCAGCTTTAAAAATATATATATACTCAGGTTTTTATTTTGTTTTTTTCTTTTGGAAGGTGTAAATGCACCTTGTGAGTTAATATTGCTGCTTGCGGGGTGAAGAGTGATGGATATATCAATGTCTCCCTGCAGGCAGAACGAAAATAGGCGGTACATGTTCACATATACACACACACTTACAGCTTGAAAATGGAAGTCACTGCAGTTCATGAGAAATTCCTGTAAGCACAAAAGGAGTAAAAACATTCATCTGAAGAAAAAAAGTGACAGTTTCACCACTCTTTAATTCCTCAGCTATAGTAAATGCTAATTCTGCGAAATGATTCCTGCAGTGTATCTTGTGACCAAGAAGATCTCTTTCTATTATTCTTCTATTGTTTCTTTTTATGCTCTGTATAGTTGTATATATGCTTTCACTGGGACTTTACAGTGTAATCCTACGCAAGTCTTCAGAAAAGAAAGGTTGATATAATTTAATGGAGTTTACCAACCAGTCAATCAGTATAGGTTTCTAGCCTTAGTCAGGAATTCGAGTTAAGTAGATCCAGCTTCAAGATTGGACCAGTGTGGGTGTCATTTTCAAGGTCTTTCCTACTGGCACAGTACTTAGCATCTCTGCCACTGGCTGACAAGTTTGTCTCAGTGATTAGGGCCCTGTACAGACCAGCACTTTGTGTTGGCCTATGGGTGGAGTCAGGGTGCAATATCCTGTCACTGGATGCCCTAACTCTGCCCCAGGGCATCATAATGCCACATGCCATTCCAGATGGCGTGCAGCATCATGGCATGATTCTGGCGCTACATCCAGATGATGCAGCATGACGGGGCGCCATATAGTCATGCTGCTGTGGCTATGCCACCCTTTGGAGGGTGCAAAAAGGAGCCACTTTTTGTGGCCTGTTATAGACAGGCCAAAATAAAGCTGCTTCGAGTCACTTTGGAGGTATGGTATTTCAATGATGCATGCGTCCTAAGAGTCCAAAAGCCACACCAAAGTTGCACTCCAGTCCTTAGAACAGTAGTGTGGCTTTGGTGCGGCTTTTGGACTGTTAGGACGCATGCATCATTGAAATACCATACGTCCAAAGTGACTCGAAGCAGCTTTATTTTGGCCTGTCTGTACCAGGCCTGTGACTCCTTTTTGCACCCTCCAGAGGCCAGATTGGGGCCACGGTGTGAGGCTGCTGCAGCTCTGATCTGACCAGGAAAGCGGTGGATCTGTATAGCCCCTTGGAGTGCTTTATATGAACTTCATTTGGCACTTTATCTATTGCTGTTTCTAGATAACAGATGTTGCACAAAGGGCTAGAAGCATTGTACTCCAGCTATGGCTGTTTCTGACCACAGCAATCCATACACTTGTAAATTTAAGACTAGATTATTGCAATGTGGGACTTCCCTGGAAACTGTAGCTAGTTTAGAAGCCGGTTCCTGCATTGTTAGGTAAGGCAGTTTACTGCAGTCATGTTATACTTTTGTTCAAATAACTTTACTGGCTGCCAATATGTTATCAGCCTAGGTTCTTGATAATACATTTTATAACACAGAAAACTCTGAATAACCTAGTACCAGGTTACCCAAACAAGCAATTTATCCCCCATCAAATAATCTGATTGCTAAAATCTATAGATCAAGGCCTCTTGTTAGTTTACTTGTTTAAACATGTACATCTAGTGGCAGGATTGCATAAGCAACTAACATTCCCCCTATTTACGTGAATCAACTTACCTATTTTAAAGAGAGGCTAACAGATGATGTAAATCAATTGTCAGAGAGAGAGAGGGAGATCTTGATTTTGAATTATAAAAATTGAGGAGGATGGTTGACAGGAAAGCAAGAGCAGGATGAACTAATTTTGTTATCAATTTGACAATAAGATCGCCCCCTTCCCAAGTTTTTCTGTTTATATGAATGACAGAGGCATCACTGAAATAGAACACAGTACTATGTAGCATTCACTTATAAAAGTATATTCAGAATTATCAGGGCTACCTCCCTTCTCCTCCTCCAGTGTGACTTTGAGAAAACTGTAAATGTTTATTTCTATTTAACTAGCAGAGTTTAGGAAACTCCCAGGATCCCTCAGTCAGTACTGACAAGATACCAAGCTGGTTGGAGAATATTAGGAATGTAGGCCCACAAACCAGCTTTTCTGAGCTCTGTTTACTAACCACAGTCTAGTGTTATGTCTAACTACAGCAAACACTTCTAATTTCTTCTTTACAGCCATTCTGCAGAAAAGAAGGGAGGAAGAGCATCTGAGGTTAACTCCCCTTTCAGACTAAACAGTTATAGCACTAAGATTCCACTTTAACAGCCATGAATCCTACGGAATCTAGAAATTTGTTGTTGGGTGATACACTAGATCTCACTGGCTGAGAATGCTATTTACTCCTCCCTAAACTGCAAATCTCAAAATTCCATAGGATGCTGCCCTGACTGTTAAAGTGGAATCATAACAGTATAAATGTGTAGTGTGAAAGGACCCTGATATTCATCCATATAATGTTAAATCATAGTTTTCCATCATGTTCAAAAAGGGAGCACAAGTGTGTGTGTGTGTGTGTGTGTGTGTGTGTGTGTGTGTTTGTGAGGAGGGGATAATACAGTGGACCCTTGTTATACCCTGGGGTTTGATTCCAAGATCCCCTGTGGATAACAAAATCCATGGATGTTCAAGTCCCATTTAATATAATGACATGGCAAATGGTGTCTCTTATAAAAATGGAAAATCAAGGTTTGATATTTGAAATTTATACTTTCTTTGAACATTTTCAAACTGTGGATGCTTGAATCCATGTATAAAAATGTATAAAAAAATCAGTGTATAAGAAGGGTCGATTGTACTTGACACATTTCTAATATTTTAGAACATTTTCTGCTTTGTTTAAGCTAATAAGGCTAATGATCTCTTAAGACAGCAAACTATTTAGCTTTGCTTTCCCTGCTCTTGCTGTCATTCAGTATCAAATGAGTACATTGAGAAGAGGTTAGTAGTGACACTAAAAGCATTGTCTCAGTCTGTTACTTTTGGGCAATAATATTATGAAGCCACTCCTAATTTCTGTCTTCTATCCAATTCCACCTGCCCTGTGTCTGTCCATGCATTGATCTAGATACCATTGCATTGATTAGATGACACATCATCATCACAACACTCATTCATCCTCACAATCTCCGTTACTTTGCCTGGCAGCTCATGACCTGTTAATTTTCTTTCCTGGTGTCTCATTCAGATGGAAAACCCCTGTTAAATGTTAAGGTAGCACATCAGAGACATTTAAAAGTCCCCCTGAGTGTCTTATTGAGCTATATGGGAACTGTGAGGAGAGTAGTTGAAAAAGGGCTATGTGTCAACTGTTTTTCTTTTCAATTACCAGGAGAATGCCTGTCATTATGACAGACAGGAAAGACTGACATGGGTAAAGAAATGTCATGTATATTGCAAAGACCCCTGGGGAAAGAAACAAAGCTCCTCTATGCTCCTTCCCATGAAGTCCCTTTTAACAGTGACCAAGGCTGACCCTACCATTAGGCAGAGGAATGCAACCACCTCAGGTGGCAGATGAGAGGCACCTACAGCTCCCTGGCCATTACCTTCTCTTGGAGGATAGTGCTATATGTGCTTGTCCTATCTCTTAAATTCCCTACTGCCCTTAAATGTGGCAGAGGATGTCATTTATTTGCCAGTGTTGAAATAAGAATCAAATGGTAGTTCAACTAGCATATATAAGTATATATGAAATGTTACAAAATGAAACTCCCTACACATCATGAACTTATTATTATTATTATTATTATTATTATTATTATTATTTTATGTCATTTTTATGCCACCTTTGTCCAGGAAAGGGACCAAAGGCAGCTCACAGATAAAATCGGCCAAAACTTTATAATAAACTTTTTAAAACAATTAAGATCGTATTACTAAAACAATATAAATTGCATTAAACATACAAAGATTAAAATCATAAATACAATAAGCATCCTATATAAAAGTCTCCCTGAAAAATATCATATATTAAAAGCCTGCTTGAATTTTTAAAAAATCTATGCCTGCTGGTGAAAAGAAAGCAGGGAGTGGGTAGTCTAGCCACCCATGGAAGAGTATTCCAGAGGCTGGGATCAGCTACTGAAAAGACCCCCTCTTGTTCTCACCAAGTGACCCTGAGAAGGTGATGGGACCAGGAGAAAGCCTTCCCATGTAGATCTTAGAACACTGGCAGGTTTGTGTGGGGATAAACAGTCCCTCAGATAGTCTGGGTCCAAACTGTATAGGGCTCGAGATCATGACCAACACTTTGAATTGTGCCTAGAAATGAACCATTAGCCAGTGGAGCTATATCAGCAAGGAAGTTACATGCTCCTTCTAACTGGCCCCAGTTAGCATTTGGCCACTGCATTCTGAATCTGCTGAAGTTTCTGAACAGTTTTCAAAGGCAGTCCCATTTGGAGTGATTGTATTCCAAATGGGATGAAGTCACCATGGCCAAATCTGACATCTTAAGGAATGGGTGCAGCTGGCACTCTAGTTTTAGCTGTGCAAATGCATTCCTGGACACTGCTGAAACGTGGGCATCCAGGCTTAGAGTTGAGTCCAGGAGCACACCCAAGCTCGAGAGTGTAACCTCATACAGCATAGGCAGAGTCCATATTCCCTGTTCTGCCTTATGACTGACCAGGAGCACGTCTGTCTTGTCTGGATTAAGTTTGTCCTCATCTAGTCCATTACTGACAGCAGACATTGTTTCAGTATGGAGACAGCTTCCTTAGAATGGGATGGAAAGGAAAGATGAACCAGGGGGCTTATTTGGCTCCATTTTATGAGAGGAGATGCTGAGGGGCAATCATGTCCGCCACTCTGGCCATTTCCCTATTCAAGAGATCAGCCAGGATCACTGGCCAGGGCAACCTGAAATTCCTGAAGAGCCATAAGGAATCCATCTGGATCCATAAGTCTTCTTCTCCTTAAGATGATCTGGAATCATAACGCTCCTTAAGACCATCTTAATTGGCTCCCTACTCCTACAGAGACTGGTAAGTCTAAATGCTACCTGGTGATCAGTCCATGACAACAGAACTACAGAAAGTTCTTCCATAACCACATCACCATAATCATGATCAGAACAGGTCCAGAGTATGTCCTGAAACATGCGTAGCATGAGATATTTCTTGGGACAGCCTCATTGTTGTCATGGTGGGCATGAAATCATGAGCTGCTCCTGACAGAGCAGTCTCTGCATGAATGTTAATGTTCTCCCACCTCGCCCATGACAACAAACTAAGGAGCCAAAGGCCCGTTCTGCACGGGCCTATAGTACACACTCTGTGCATACTAGGGTTAGAAAGGGGCATCACTTCCTGATGCCCCTAACCCTAATATGTGCGGAGCGTGCACAAAATGGCGGTGCCCATTCCACATGGGCGCCGCCATCTTGATGTAGCGGATGCATTGCGTCCGCACGTCGTACAGTGCAAATGACACCGCGAGTGCGCCATTGGTGCCTCGCGGCATCATAACCACGCTGCAAAAAGAAGCGCCATTTTGGGGCTTCTTTTTGCTCCGTGAGGGAGCCGTGCGGTTTGGCTGCTGTGGCTCCCTTGCAGAGCAACTGGCAGCGCTGGCAGACTGCTGCTTTTAGGTGGTGTGTAATGCTCCCAAGACTCCAACAGCACAGCTGAGACCAACTCAGCCACCTCAGGAAGAGACACCCTTGAGCAATGGGATGCAAGGTGCACCAACAGAATCTCTATTCTGTCCCTGTCACCCACTTTCAAAAACACACATTCATACTCAGCAGACAGTGGGACAGGGCACCTGGTGAAGGAGATGGAGTCTACTTCCCTTCCTGCCCACCCAGGCCTTGCCTGCTGCTCTACAGTGAACCTATGTGAACAAAGTTGGAAGAGATTTGCCCCTGCCTCCAAGCTTCATCCAGCCAGGTCTCCATAATACAAGGCAGGTTAGCATGCTCATCCAGGATCAAGTTCTGGATCAGTGATGGGTTTTTTCCCTCCATTTATTGACCTGGCATTGAACCACAGCATTTGCAGCCTAGGGGGCTTGTTGCCAAAGTTATCCAGACTATTTGAAATAGGGGAACAGTTTGGGAGCAACCAAAACTTCCTGGGTCTGATAATAGGGGTGACTCCCCTTGCCATATCCCCCCCTGCCCATTACTGTCATAATGGCTGCTCCCTGGGCTGCTTCCCCTCCTTTGCCTCAGGTAGCAAAATGATTTTTATCACCCCTGGTCTTCAAACAGGTGCTTTGGCTCAGATGGTGGAAAATCTATGGGGCTCTGGGATCAGGTGTTAAATAAATATGTCTGTTTTGCAAGCAACTTATATTGTGAAGTCGAAGGCTTTCATGGCTAGCATCCATAGTTTTTTGTGGGTTTTTCAGGCTATGTGGCCATGTTCTATAAGAGTTTATTCCTGACATTTCGCCAGCATCTGTGGCTGGCATCTTCAGAGAATGCTAACACACTCTCTTCCATGCTAGCATTCTCTGAAGATGTCAGCTACAGATGCTGGCAAAATGTCAGGAATAAACTCTTATAGAATATGGCCACATAGCCCGAAAAACCCACAAAAATATTGTGCTATGATCTGCTTGTTTTGAAACTATTTAATATGCCCAAAAAAAAAAAAAAAAGGTTTTACAGATAGGTTATGGGCTCCAGTTGAACTAAAAGCTTAAAGGCCTGCATCCCAGTTTGAAACACACGCGAAACATGCAAGTTGGTTTTCTTTTGCTTTAAAGGTTTGACACGAAATAGTGTAATAACACAAATTAAACATCCTAAAGCAGAGTCAAAGCAAAATGCATGCACTGGTTAAAAAAAGTCATCTATATTGTAAAGGAAGGGGGGAGAACAGATGAAACTGTCTTCATAGTTATGCATAAATGCAGTCTTGTTCATTTCTAGTCCTTTAGTCCAATTTACTAGAGAGGGGAAACCACCATCATTAGCTGGGAGTGGTGAAAAAACAAAACAAAACCTCTGGTCAAGTTGGAAGTGCTATATCAGTAATGGGGAAATAAAGACAGGAACCTCAGTGAAATGGGCTTTTAAGTTATGATGACAAATATTTACACTGATATTTGAACCTTTGACCTCACCAAATACATTTAAACCATAATAGCCTCCGCCAGCTGACACTGGCTTTGTAGCACACTCAAGTGTTAAAAGAGATCTTCTGTTGCTTTCTATAAAAGAGCTGTGGTTAGAAGAAAAGGAAACATCAGAGCGAGATGGTTGGAAGGGTCCACCAGGACCATCTGCAAAACAGCTCAGTTCTTCAGAAACCTTTCCAGGCTTGGAATTCTTCACAGAGTTGTTCCTTTCTTCACTTCACTAAAAAATGAAGCCATTTTGGCACTATATAGGACTGCCTGGAGCCAAAAGAAAAGAAATAATCCTCTATTTTCCTTCAGTGGAAACAGCCTTCTTGACACTGACAAGAGACTCTGATGTACTAGTCATAGATTGGAGAAACTGAAAGGTGTTTGTTTACAATGCTGTTCACTTCTGACTCATTGCAGTGAAAGGATATGGCTGTGCGAGGAGAGATCTGACATGATAACATATGGCAGTTGCTGTAGTAGTGGATTGCAAACTACCTGGTAATTGATAAAGGGAGACAATAGCATTGTTGATGTTGTTTGCCGATTAAAGGAGAAGAAAACCAGTATTGGGATCTACATATTGCTGCAGGGCCACCCTTTGACTACTCTTATTATAGCTGGTTTTTTAATACAATCCTAAATAAATTCTATTTATACACCCTAAAGATTTCAGAAGGAAGCTGCTGTTCTATTATATATTTTTATTGCCTTTTATATAGTTGTTTGCTATTGAGACATGGATGCTTTCTGAATGAAAATGTGCATGCCTTTTTGGAGGAAAAATTTCATACTACACCATGCAAAAATGGCTGGATGGCTTTTTGCTAACTTTGGAAAGTACTATATATTTGGAATGGCCTCATTTGCAATATAGTGTATGTGGCATAAATAAAATTTATTGCAGTGTCTCCTGGAGAAACATCCCAATTATTGTTTATTCATAGTGTGGCACATCATTTGAAGAACTGCAGTGAGGTGAGTTGAATTGACAAGTCTCTTTTCTGAATTTTTACCATGTATAAACACTTTGGAATTTTCCCCAAATTTAGGGGGAGGGGCGTTTAGAATAGTCTGACTAAACATATATTGTATATAATGATGTATATATCTAACAATTTTAGTCAAAAAGTTTACCTCAAAAAACTGAGTCAATGTATCCATAGGGTCAAGGTACTGTACTTTAACACTTATATAAAGTATAAAAAGAAATCATCCCCTGGTCAAAGGCAAGAGTGTAATCTGCTTTGGAAGCACTGACTCTCCTTTATTCTCTCATCCACCCATCCTTGTGTGTGTGTGTGTGTGTGTGTGTGTGTGAACAAAAACAGTTATGCCTGCTGTAATGTTGTAAGTTCTTTGATATTATTTTCTTTCCCTTCATCCTTTAGATCCTTTGTTACATGTCCTTAAGTTTTATCCTTGAATTATTCATGGGTTATATCAAAATCCACAATTTGGCCCCCAAACCTGCCCTCATCTTATACATGAGGTCAACTTATAGTTGAGTATATATGGTAGGCTATGTGATGTGTACAACTTTCACTTTGAGAGAAGTCTGGCGAGTACCCCTATTATTATTATTATTTTCTTTCATACAGAGTAGTAGGTTTGGCAGTCAATCAAGGAAGACTTACTCTCTCAAGGGCAACAGAGACTAATGCACCAAGTGAGAAATACCAAAACAGATATTCATAATTAAGAGCAACTGAAACTGAACAATCATTTACAATATTTAATCAGTCTCCTGAGCAGCACTGGGCACTACAGCTAGTAGACATAAGAAAGATAAAAAATGACAACATTGACTTTTGTGGTACCATTTTGGCTTTCATTTCCAGTGCAACAGCAAATATTGTAATAAGCTGCCCACTGATAGACTATTTTATCATATGTACAGTAATTAAACAAAGTACTGTCTCTAGGAAAAGATAGTCATAGCAACCAAATATTCCTTTGGGCCCTTATGACTTGATATGGGAGCTTAACCAGAAAACTCACCACAATATATATAATAGTGAGTGGAGGGATTACAAGATGAACAGTCTTTAAAGTGTAAATCTGATGCCATATTTCTAGTTTTCAGAAATTTGTCCTCCTCTGTCTCACCACCTCTCTTTTTTAACCCAGCAAAGAATCAACTCAATTTGTGGATTAGCTGGAAGTGGAAAAGGAAGAAAGAAGAAAAAAAGGAGGGGAAGGCAGTTGACATTTTAAGCTAGAAAATCTCTCTACAGAAAACAGATTTCTCTTTGCAATCAAGATAACTTAACAACCATAAACACGTTGTCAGAGGGAAAAATTACATTTTGCTGTAGCACAGACCACATACAGATGACTGATTTCTCTTTCAAGTTCAAGCACACAAAAGAGTTGTTTATACATTTCAGCAACTGACCCAGGCTGGCATGACAATCTTCAAGATCCGAGCAAGGATGGCTAAAGGACTTTCAAAATGTTTCTTGGCAAGAAACACAGGATAACAATCAGAGGATGTATAAATAGCTCTAAATTGTTGGAGGGAGGGACGAAGTTGCTACTCCAGATAATGTTCAATCCATGCCTGTTTAGAGAGATTCAATCAGGTTTTTTGTTTTTTTTTTTGGTCATTCTTATTGCATTGCACGATCCTCCAGGTATAGCATCTTTATGCCTATTATATCATCTTGCAGGCTTGGAATGGCCATGCCAGATAAATGGTATGGGTATAACCCTATGCAATATTGATATAATCATAAGAAATTGATAAATCCACATGTTTTGCTTTCTCCCACATTCAGGGGTTTAGATCTAAAGTTCTTTCAAATCATTTTATGAAGAAATTGCTGAATTACAGTAAATTCATATTGACAGTGAACCAAATTAAATTCTCAATCATTGCTGGCTAAATTCAATAGCTACATCTAAATTAGAGAACAATGTTTTATCAGACAGCCATTTATCTACTAAAGATAAAGATTATTTTAGGGGAAAAAAGATATCATCTCAATTCAGTGTCATAAACAGAAGCTTTCAAAATGATCAAATCTTTAACTTTTGTTTTATCCTATTTCACTTTTGTTTTACATCATCATCATCATCATCATCATCAGATTTATGAGGTAATTTGTCAAACATGGAAATTTCTTAACAAAGGACAACTCAAGTAACATTTTAACCTGATAACCCTTTATAACCACACTCAGATATTTCTGTGGTTACACACTGTATTTTTACCAGTGATGCTGTAGCATTAACACAGAATAAGATTCATTTAAGAGTTCATTTAACCTCAACAAATGTGTTTCCAAGGCAGATTGAACAAGTTAATGATGGATTTGATATGCTGTGAATGTTAGAGGGATACACAAGGATGCGACTATCACATGATGAAAATTATTACATGTGACAGAAAATACAGTATCAGAAAGAAGAAGTGTCTTCATGGGACTCGTACCTTGCTCTTTCATCCTTCCAATTAACCCGAAAGTATAAAGACACAGTTCTCTCCAAATCAGCTTGTGATAGGGCAAAATCTATCTGCTTCTTTAAGATAATAAAAAGGAGAAGTCTTTGTCATTGTGGTATCAGTGAAAGCTGTTAATCTACTTTGGGTTTTAGTCCAACTTGTAAAGGAACTGTGAAGTTGAAGGGTTTCATGGTCAGCATCCATAGGTTTTTGTTTTTTTGTTTTTTTGGGTTATGAGGCCGTGTTCTAGAAGAGTTTATTCCTGATGCTTCGCCAGCAGCTGTGGCTGGCATCTTCAGAGATGAAGATGCCAGCCACAGCTGCTGGAGACACATCAGAAATAAACTCTTCTACAACATGGCCACATAGCTCAAAAAAACCACAAAAAACTATGTAAAGGTGCTCAACTGTCTTCCCAAAATAGGTTGGATAGGCAGGATACAGACCACCCAAAAAGAGTGGTCTGCCACCGCCTCCATTTCCGCTGGCAGGAAGCCTCAGCCACCAAATGACGAGGCTTCCCGGTGGCGGAAAAAGAACCTGCAAAAAGCGGTTTCTTTTTGTGTTATGCTTGTGACACCTGAGTGCGCAAATGGCGCACTTGTGACATTGCAAGCACGACATGACATGTGGATGCTATGTGTTCATTGCGTCAAAATGGCGGCGCCCGTGTGTACAGGGCGCTGCCGTTTTGATGCCCCCATCACATGCTAGAGGTGAGGCCAATATGGATGGTGCGTCCTCAGCCAACCCCTAGCATGTGACGGGGGTGCCGCAAAGGCCCATCTAAATCAGGCCCTAGATCCTTTAAACAGGTTCAGACTAAAACATACAGTGGATTCAACACTGCACTGGTATGGAAACCATCAATATGACAAAACATCTTTGCCATGGTGCCTGCCTAGTGTTTTGGATTATAATCCCCATCACCTCCAGCTAGCATGATCAATGGTTTTGGATAATGGGGACAATAGAACAAAATAGCAGTAGAAGTTTGGGAGGTTTGGTGAGATAGCTGTCTGCCTTCTTTCCAAATTTAAACCCCAAAGCAAAAGAGTTAGGATTTTGTGTTACTATGAATTCTCTGAGTTTTCCCAGGCCAACTGAGATATTTTTAGGTATTCAGGTGGCTATCCAATCATGCACACACCCTTTTGGGGGCAAAAGCCAGCAAAAACATTTAAGACCTGCACAGAGATCATGATAATACAGGGTGATTTAAAAATAGTGCAAAGGTAAAGCTGTTCTTATTTGGCTTTGCACCATTATTTTTTAATCACCTTGTATGTGGCTGCACCTGTAATCAAGGCCAACTTGTTCAGTCGTGTTATGTTTCTTTAAAGTCAGATGTTACTCTGTGTTTCAGGAGATACTAATAAATTTTAGCTGAAGCATTCACTAAGCAGTTTTATTTTCCATATTCAAATTTGGTTTGGTTTTAACCATGTAAAAACTGCAGCTTTGTTAACAGCACAATTTTCATCTCTCCTACTTTTCTTTTCTTTTCTTTTCTTTTAAAGACAGGAATTAGGATTTGCACCTCTAGCATCTAGGCAGTCTAAAGTATACTGGAGTCACAATATGGAATAGAGGAGCAAACTACAACCAGAAATTTCTAGTCGACCTGGAGTTTATGCAGTCACCACTGATTCAGTTGCCAAACTGATCATGTTTTGAATGGATGAAGGTAAGAGGTGCCATCTCATTTTTTGCCTTGAACTGTTAACTGTCTTGAAGGATTGAAATAAGTTCAGAAGATCATCAACTACATCAGATAAAAATGGTACAATATTCCATTGACTTGTCTTGCTAAAGGAAGTGATTTTGTTGAGTAATAGTTTCTTGCTTAAACTGCATAATCCTTCACTATTTATCTCATTGTCTGCAGCTTATGGAAATCAAAGTCGAAAACAAGGGTTTGGGGGTGCGGGATATGACAAAAGATCCCTGGCTTTGCCATAACCAGTGCATCATTTTTAAATGATATAAATAACTTCATTTCTTTAAATGCACAAATGTCTGTACTACTTTTTGAGCAGGATTATTTCAAATATGTATCATTCACTTCAATAAACTCACTTTAGTAAATATATTTTATGAGATATATATGTGAAATTACTGTAATGAGCTAAATGCATGGAGCTAAATATATACCTTTATTTTGGTTTTATCCTAGGTGCTGTGTTCCAAATTCCAGATGCCTTGATGGTAGAGAAAATCTCTGTGAAGTAGTCTGCTTCATGGTAGCCTGGCAGTGTGAAGATAACAATCTGCAAAACATTTACAAGATAATTTGAGACTCAGGATTCAGAGTCCTCCAACTAGAGAACAAGATGCACAATTCTTTTACATCTTCACTTGCAGCTTACCTCTATAAGGTCCTGGTAGGGAAGGAGCTATAACTAATTGTTGTATATGACTTTGCTTGTTGCTATATGCCATCAAGTTGACTCTGGCTTATGGCAACACTTTCATAAGATTGGCAAGGTTTTCTTTTCTTGGCAAGATTTATGCTGACGAATTCGAAGACTGGCTTCCTTGAAGCCTGAGAGAATGTCTTGCCTAAAGTCACCCAGTGAGTTTCCATGGCTGAGCAAGAATTCAGACTTTGGTCTACCAGAGTCTGGGCTACATTTACACAGAAGAATTAATGCAGTTTGACATCACTTTAACTGCCGTGGCTCAATGCTATGGAATTCTGGGATTTGTAATTTTGGGAGATATTTAGTGTTCTCTGTCAGAGAGCTCTGGTACCACAACAATCTACAAATCCCAAGATTTCATAGGATGGACCACGACAATTAAAGCATTGATAATCTGCATTAATTCTGCAGTATGACAGCAACCTTAGTCCAACACTCAAATTACTACATCACACTTGGCAACAGTAGAATGCCAGAACATGCCCTTTCAGTTCTGCATAATTTGCAGCTAGGGAGAGGACTTGGGAGTTTATCACATGGGAGACTAAGAAGATTTTCACACGACATCGTTATATCATTCCTTTATCATCCCAAAGTGTAGTGGAATCGTCATAACAGATAGACGATTCCAAAAGATTTTCACATGAGGCTGTTAGTATTCTTAAAACGTTAATATATCAGAATTCAGCAATTCAACTGTTTTGAAATTGTTTTGTAATCATTTATTGCTGAATTCTGATATATCAACGTTTTAAGAACACTAACAGCCTCATGTGAAAATCTTTTGGAATTGTCTATCTGTTATGACAATTCCACCACACTTTGGGATGATAAAGGAACGATCTAATGATGTCGTGTGAAAATCTTCTAAGTGCCCAAATCCTGTGCAGAAATGGGATTTAAATCCTGAGAAAATCCTGCAAAAGTGGGATCATTTTCAGACACATCAGGGGCATTGACCATTAATGCAACATTAACCTGCACAGAAGGTGGGCAAAATTGCACTGCTTTTTACTACTTTTTGTTCTGGTTAATGTCGCATTAATGCTCAAAGCCCCCGACGACATCTGAAAACGATCCCGCTTTTGTGGGATTTTCCTGGATTTAAATCCTGTTTCTGCATAGAATTTGGTTGATTCCCTCCCATGTAATAAACTCCTTGGTCTGGTATTTGCTCAGTATAACACCTTTGCTATTCATGTCCTCAGTTCAGATTAAAACCTTTTATAGTAGCTATTGTTCCATATTCATTTTGTCTTCACATTAAAAACATCACCCAGTGTCCTACGTCCAATTCCTACAGAGCAAATTAATTGAATCAACTGCTGAAAGTAGACAGTTAAAGATATCCCATTGATTGGGTCTACTCCAGTTGGAACTAACAATGGGATCTGAGCCAAGGGATCTAAGAAACAATGAAAAATAGTATTCTAGACAATTACAATTATTAGAATTGTCACAATAATAAATAATAGTAAGCAATAAAACTAGTTTGTAAAGCCAGTAACAAGGTCCGGCAAAGCACTGGATTGGGGACACACCATGTGGTATCAAAAGGGAAGGCAGGATGCCACCCTTTGGGGGCTGTCTCTACAACCCCCTATTTAAACATCCATTCACATTTTGTCAACAGAGAAATCCTGCTCATAATCAGGTGAATTTGTGTCACCCAGGGAAGGCAGAAGAATATAGGTGTTTTCTTTTGGCATTTGCCATTGTTATTAATACTTTTTATTACTCAACTTTTCAGTATGAAGGAATGTCCAACATCTGGTTTGCCAAATTAAATATACCTCTATTGAACAGAAGGGCAAAGAGTTTTGAACATGAGAAGAGAAGGGCTGAATTTTTAACAGTGCTGTCACCCCCCTGGGCGTTTGTACACGTTAAATGTTAATCCAAGTTGCTTGGCTTCTTTCCTAACACGTCTGCAGCATTAATCTATGTCGAAACAGTTCCTCAACATTTTGAGGCAATCATCTTGTGTAAATTGATGTTGACACCCTAATTCCTAAGGAGTTACAGAAGAAAAGAAAGTATCCCATTGTATTGATAATTCCGCCTTTTAACATTATGTCAAGTCTTTATGGCAGGCTTTTCTTTTCAAGATGATTCATTGATATAATATCTGAGGGAAATATTGTTGCAAAAGCTACAGATTTCTTAAAGTTTGCCAAAGACAGCCTGTCCCAACAGGATAGGTTTTAATGTTTCAAAAGCTTCTGGATACCATTCTTTTCCTTGCATCTCTCTTGAGCCCTCTTCTTGTTATATTATAGTTTTATTTTCCAAGTTCATGAGCAGTTAGACATTTCAGGGTCAGCCTTGTGAAGACATATTTTTCAACAGCATAGTCCTATATACATCTACTCAAATGTAAGTCCTATTGAGTTCATTGTGTCTCACACTCAGGTACAGTACAGCAGACACGAATGAGCTTGCTTTACCTCTCCTTCCATTAACATAGAATCAGAATTCGGAACCAACTCAGAACTCCAATCTTTCATGACAAGTCAACATCAAAAGAAGCTAAGGTGTATCTAAAAAGCTAGTAGCCCATAAACTGTCAAAAATTATCAAACCTCATTGAGTTTTCTACCAACCAATGCCTGCCAATTAAATGTCTTTAAATAGTAATGATGGACTGCAGAGGAAAAAAATCCGAACACTACTAATGACTAAGATGTCATGAACAGAGCACTATGCAGGGACCACACTTCTTCTAGTTCAGTTCTCTAATGCTGCCCTTTCCCCACCACTCCATGAGAGTTGTTTGTGTATGCCAACAATCATTCTAGGCACGGAAATGAAGATGGCACAATTGGTAATGTTCTGTAAATTTCCCTAGAAGTGTTTTATATTTATACATGGTTTGTTTAGAGCTTAAAACATACAAATAGACAAAAATGTTTAAAAAAGAGTTCCTCACCAGCTGACATGGTGGCAACTTCATGTCAGCATCTTATTTGTGCCACAAGATGTGTTATATGTCCTTCTTCGAAGAGTCTTGTTGCTTTAAATATCCATGAGTCCAGATGGTCCCAGAAACATCCATATGGTACAGAACATGTGGCCTAGATAATAAATTTCCCTTGAGATAGTGTACACATGCTCTTGCTTTAAGATGGCCAGCTCATAATGCCTAACTAGAATTTTTATATGTTGTCACTATTAACTAAAATTAATAATACCATTTTTTTAAAGGAATGATGGTTGGGGAAGATATTCTGTACATATTTATCATTTTGGGGAAAATTTAATTTTATTTGTGCATAGGAAAAAGCTATTTTTATGTTTTCAAAAAGCAGGCATGAAACTTTAAGTGTTCCTTGCATCAAATCTATTGTTTCACACATGTATGTATATTCAGCTTCAAAAGTAATATAATGAACATTGAAATAACGTTTCATGCATGAATCACACACATACACATACACGTATACACACACTGAAGATTTACAAATGGAAGCTATTTATAAACTCGAGATAAATAAGACTTAATTAGAAGAATATTTTTCCACATAAAATAACATAATTGCTGTACATAATTCTTCTGAAATACCCAGAGATGATGGAACAGTTAGAAACATTTAGCATATTGATATATTAGCATTTAAACTTTTAGCCCATTCTAATGCAGTTGCTATAGTGTATATTGTTGACCTGAAACCTATTTATAGTCCTAACAGGAGTAAGCCAACTGAATCAATTGTTTAATCATGAGCCATACCTTATGTAAATCCACTTAATGGGCTTATTCTAGTTGGCAATACAAGTAGCATTCACACTATATTTTTTCAAACCAGACTGGATCAGTTTCCTTCTGCCATTACAACGATTCATTTAGAGAGGCTGTTGAGGAGCAAGTAAGAGGCATGCCATCAGGAATTCTCATCTACAATCGATGGCAACCAATGAAAATGAAAAGAAGCTATAAAACTTTTAATTAAAAGCATGGTTGTCAGGGCCATCACTTTGCCTAATCACCAGTGAGTAATGCTGCAACAAGGACTTGCAGCTAGAGTCCTACTTATGATTGTCACCACCTCACATGTTGGTGGAAAGGGGATGAAAATATCATCCACCTTGGACCTCAATCACCATCTTCCTTCACTTGATCCAAAAGCTGATCCTGAAGGTTACTGGGGTCTGCTGGCTGTTAAAGTGGGCTGTGATTATTCAGAATTAGGGAGACTGTTTGACAGTGGAACACACTCCCTCAGAGACTGATGGAGTCTCCTTCTTTGGAGGTTTTAAAACAGAGATGAATGGCTCACTGTTGGAGATGCTTTGATTGCATTTTCCTGCATGGCAGAGGGTTGGACTCAATGGTTTTTGAGGTCTCTTCCAGCTGTATGATTCTATGACAAAAGTGAGTTATGCACCAGTAACTCTAGTTTATGAATCTGTAACTGCAGTACTGAATACCAGCCACGAAAAAACTGTCAGAAATCATACCTAAACAATCACAGAAGGAACAGCACAAGAAAACTAATTTGACAACAATGATAGGAGTCTGTGTAGGACATGAGAGGGAGAAAAAAATGGCAATTTTAGAGAAAAGTATTGGTCGGAAAATAATACCTATGTCAACATCAGTTTCAGTGATTATTTACAAACATTGAAACATTCTAGCAGATATGGACTGTTCCTAGATTGGCCATGATTTCAAAACTGTACATAGCTAGGTATAATCAAACTGGGTAGTTTTTCTTTTTTAAAGTACCTTGCACCCTAGGCCCTGAGTAGAGCATTCTGACCCAAGTGCTCGCCTGGGTTGGTTCTTATGCTGGCCTGGGGACCTGCTACCGGCATGCTCTACATTTCTGTGTTGTTGCTCCTACTGAGAAGCCCCTTGTCACTGTATCTGATGAAGAAATTGGGTGCCTGATTTCACCTAGGTGGCCAAGTGCTCCATTTCTGTGTGTGATGCAGTAATAAGGGAACTTCCCAGGAGAAGCAACAGCCCAGAAAGGTAAGGAGCATGGGGAGTTGGGTGGTTAAACAGCCAAGGTTTGTCATGGAGTTTCCAGGAAACTCCATACCAAATTGGAGGTCAAATTGACATGCATTTAGGGCTGTTTACCTGAGATTGGGCTAGATCCACCAGATCTCTTTCCAGTGTGTCATGATCCTGCCCATTCCTAGCCCTGGGGTTTTGGGCAATGTGAGGCTGGGGAAAACACGGGCTTTTTGGTTCATGCGGACAGCCCTCTAGTGTGCTTGAATAAAAGGAATAGCTTTGTCAAATGACAACATAGCATTCCTATTTATTTTCACTCACTCTTGGCCAGCATAGATATCTATAATGTGTTTGTTCATTTAATTTATGTCCAACATAAACCCAAAGGAGCTAATACTTGCAATAAGAAAAGTTATACATTCATATTAGTATGCCCTCATATTAAATGATGCCATTCTCAGACTACACTCATGACTATAGTCAGAATGTGGCCTCTTGGTCCTTCTCATGTGGCCCACAGACCCCTTACTGTATCTCCTGTTTGAGATGTAAATCTTTGCTTGCTTTATCTTAGCATGTAAGGATTAATAATTTCAGTGGTTTTCCTACTGGGTATGACTACAAGATTTTTTCTCCTTTTTTGGTATTTTTTCATAATTCACAAACACAAATCTTTGGGCAAAAAAAGTGTGTTTTTAATGCAAACACCAGGTTTGTGTGCAAATTCTCATTCTTTGTGCAAATGCAGACATTATTGGTGAAACCCAATGTGCAAAAAACATTTTTAATGTTTGCCAAAATATTGTGCAAAAACATTTTTAAAACACAATTGAATTTTTTGAAAAATATCCCTGAATTGTGAAAAATGTTGTAGTAGTCAGCCATTTTCTTGACAGTATGTCTTAATGGGTTGAGTCTAGTGATGTGGTGATTTTTTGTCATGGTTCTCTAAAGACACAAATTGCTGATTTCTTGGCTCCTTTAATTGTTTTACCTATGAGCCGAGAAATTTGTCACATGATCCCATGGGTGTGACAATTTTTACATGGTTCAGTTGCAAAGGAAGTAAAGGGATGGGAAATTCCTTTTGAAGTCTATTGTCCCAAATTGTTTTATTATTTTATGGCATTATTGCCATAAATGCAAGTGTGTGTTCATTTTCATAATTAAGTCACCTACAAAGCTGTCTTGCCAATGAGATGTTGTTTTTTACAACAAGTCCCATAGGTGAAAGAGGGATTATGGAAGCTGTAGTCCAAAGTACTTTTTCCTTGCTCCAATTTTCATTCTCTGCCCTGCTCTCTTCAGCACATATACTGCACTGAACTGAGTTATGGACTCTAGCTATTGTTGGACTGCAAAGTCCAATACAGGGCTCCCCCGGGTTACGAAATTAATTCGTTCCGCGGCGCCATTCGTAACCCGAAAAGCATTCGCAAGCCGAAGCCCCATAGGCGCTAATAGCGAAAGCCGCGATTTGGTGCGAAAAAGCGCCGAAAAGCACCAAAAAATTTTTCGTAACCTGAAATAACCTTCGTAACCCGGAACAGTTTTTTTTAATGGATTTTTTTCGTAACCCGGAAATTTCGTAACGCGGCGCATTCGTATCCCGGGGTACCAGTGTAGTCCCTACCTGGGATAGCCAATGCCGAGGAATGCTGGGAGCTGCAGCCCAACAACATCAGCGCTTGGAAGCTATGCAGAGTCAGCCTGCCTTTGTTAATACTTGGCTGGGAGACCACTAGGGAATAATATTAGGTGTTGTAGGCTAGCTTTCAGAGGAAGGAACTGGTAAACTCACCTTTCAGGATTCCTCACTTAAGAAACCCCAAAGAAATTCAAAGACTCCCCATATATTCATGGGCTTTTTGGAGGTGCATGGATCAAGATAATCCATTTCATCCAGAAACTCCTGGAGCTGGGAGGCCACCACTGACTCCAGAACTTTGCCCAAGAATGGAATATTAGAGACTGGTTGATAGTTATCCAGGATAGCAGGATCCAGGAAGGTCTTTTTCAGTAATGGCCTCACCACAGCCTCCTTTAGGCTGGATGGAAATATGTCTTGCTGCAGTGAAGCATTCACCACTCCTCTTATCTACTCAGCCAGTCCCCCTCTAGCACCTTTCAGGAGTCAGGAAGGGTAAAGATCCAGTATGCACATGGTGGCCCTCACTTCTTCAAGGTTCCTGTCCACATCATCAGGCTGCACAGATTGAAACTTAGCCAATAAAATGGGACAAGCAGGCACCAAGATTACATCCACTGGACCTGTGTCAACTACAACATCCAATTCAGAACTAATCTGAGTGATTTTGTCCGCAAAGTATCTTGCAAATTCTTCACAGAGAGGTGTTGAATGGTCTTTGTTTTCTTCTTGGAGGCCAGAGTGTAAAAGGCCCCGATTAGTTGGAACAGCTCTCCTGTGCAGACACAATGGTGACAGAGAAGTGTAATTTCTTTGCTGCATCCATTGCCCCACCCTAGGCCTTCCAATGAGTCTTAGACCGTATTTGGTTGGATTCACTCCGAGTCTTCTGCCATCATCGCTGTAGTCTCTGTCCCGCTCATGTCATCACTATTGGCTCCTTAGTAAACCAGGGAGAATGTTTGGCTCCACTTCATGGGAGGGGATGTTTAGGAGCAATTGTGTCCACTGCCCAGGCCATTTCCCCTTTCCAGAGGTCAGCCAGGGCTTCGACAGGATAACCTGCCAAGGAAACAGGAAACTCCCTAAAAGCCATCAGGAATCCATCTGGATCCATAAGCTTCCTGGGGTGAACCATCTTAATCAGCCCCCCACCACTGCAGTGGCTCTAAGTCCCAGTGAACTTAACCCTACCAAGTAGTGATCAGTCCATGACCATGGAACTACAGAGAGGTCTCAGCTCCCTGATCACCGTCATCCTGCCCAGAGCAAAAAACAAACAAACAAACAAAAAAACAGGTCCAGAGTATGTCCTGCAACATGGGTGTCACCAGATAGTACTTGGGACAGCCCCATAGTTGTCATGACAGACATGAAGTTCTGAGCTGCTCCTAACAGAGCAGTCTTTGCATGGATGTTGAAGTCACCCAGGACAATAAGCTGAGGGGACTCTAGCGCCACTGTACCCAATCACATGGCTGGGCACCTTGTTCATACTTCAAAGAGCAAGATGCATGGTGGCAGTGGTAGTGCCATGCTGGGTGGCACAGTGGGACACATTGTAAACATGTCTGGCATCACAATGGAGGGCTACGAAACTTCTGGGACTATCAGGAGTAAAAGGTAAATTTTTTAAAAAATGTTTAAGGATGTTATATAATAGCTTTGGTGCTGAGCATGTTCGCTGCTGAACGGGCTCGATGTTGTATGGACAGTTTATATCAGAACCAGGTTTTGGGCCATGCATTGTCCAGACTCCCTGCTGATAGGACATGAGAACTTTTTATTTGGCCTATATAATAATAATAATAATAATAATAATAATAATAATAATAATAATTTATTTGTATACTGCTATTCCTGGGTAGATCATAGCGGTTCACAACATACACAAATAATACAGTGAAATAACAACATATATCCCCAGTAACATCCAACAATCTTCTCGCACCAATTAAAACTTCAGAATACAACCTAAAACATTACATCATAAAACCATTAAAAAAAACCCAATACAAACAATAGCTGGATCGAACAAATGTGCAACAAGGGGAGGAAGGATGGTATAATTAAGAAACATGGGGGAAAGCTTGTCAGAAAAGATAGGTCTTCAAATTTTTCCTAAACAAGTCTATAGAGGTGACCGAGCGGAGCTCGTCGGGCAGAGAGTTCCAAATCTGTGGGGCTGAGATGGAAAATGCCCTTTGAGAAGATGAGATGTATCTCGACTTAGGAACTCTTAACAGATTCTTCCCGCCCGACCTGAGAGTGCGGGGCGGACTGTATGAGGAGAGGCGGTCCTCCAAGTACCCTGGGACCAAGCCATTTAGGGCTTTATAGGTGATAACCAACACCTTGTATTGCACTCGGAAGCGAATGGGCAGCCAATGTAGATCTTGTAAAATAGGTTTTATATGACTGGTCCTGGAGGATCCAGTGACCAATCTTGCTGCCATGTTCTGAACCAATTGTAGCTTCCGAGTTTGGTACAAGGGTTGCCCCATGTACAGCGCATTACAAAAATCTAACCGAGAGGTTACCAGAGCATGTACCACCGTTTCAAGGTCCCTCTGGCCCAGGTAGGGTCGCAGCTGGCGTATCAGTCAAAGCTGGTAACAGGTGCTCCTGACCGTCGCATCCACCTGAGACGTCAGGTGGAGCGATGAATCCAGAAGCATGCCCAAACTGTGAACTGAGTCCTTCAAGGGGAGCGTGACCCCGTTCAGGACAGGTGGACAAACCTCCTTCCCTGGGCCCGGGGAACCTATCATGAGTACTTCCATTTTCTCCGGATTCAAGCTGAGTCTGTTTTCCCTCATCCAGCCCATTACTGACTCCAAGTAGGCATTCAGAGGAGAGATGCCATCCCTAGTCACTGAATCAGTCAGAGACACAGAGAAATATATTTGAGTGTCATCAGCATACTGATAACACCGCTCCCCATGTCTCCGGATGATCTCTCCCAGCGGTTTCATGTAAATGTTAAATAGCATAGGGGACAAAATCACTCCTTGAGGGACACCCGATGTTAGTTCCCTCTTATCGGAGCAACAGTCCCCCAGCTGCACCATCTGGAATCTGCCCGAGAGGTAGGAATGGAACCACTGGAGCGCAGTGCCCCCGATACCTAACTCCCTCAAGCGTTCCAGAAGGATACCATGGTCGATGGTATCGAAAGCCGCTGAGATGTCCAAGAGCACTAACAGGGACACACTACCCCTGTCCATGCCCAGGCGGAGATCATCGACTAAGGCGACCATGGCAGTCTCAACTCCATAGCCCGCCCGGAAGCCAGTTTGAAATGGGTCTAGAAAATCAGTTTCATCCAAGATCCCTTGGAGCTGGAAGGCAACCGCTCTCTCGATCACTTTCCCTAGAAAAGGCAGCAGCGAAACAGGCCAATAGTTAATCCGATTCAGGGGGTCTAGGGAGGGCTTTTTAAGCAGAGGTTTAACAACTGCAGTTTTTAAGTTAGATGTAAACCACCCTTCCATAAAAGATGAATTAATAATACGGCACAACATGATGGTTACAGCCGTTCCCCCCGAGCTGCCAGCCATGAAGGACAGGGATCGAGAGAGCATGTCGTCTTCCTAACACTACAAAGAATCTTGTCCACATCCTCAGTACTAACAGACTCAAAATGATCCAGTTTAACAAAGTCCATGGAAGCTCTGGATACCTCTACTCTAGATTCTGAATAAATACTGGCGTCGAGATCAGCCCTAATCCAAGAGATTTTATCCGCGAAGAAGTTATTAAACTCATCACAGCAGGCCTTAGATGGTTCCAAAATGGGATTCGGTGAGGGAGACAGCAGACAGGGCCTTGGAAATAGACTGAAGCAATGAGAATAGATGAATGGATTTCACTGTATTAGCCCAAATGGTGAAATTAACATGCATTGTAAAGGGTACGCTAACTGAAGATTTTTTGAAAGATTAGAAAAGCATTTATTGATTTTTTGACCAATAAGAAATCTGACAAAGTAATAATATATGGTTTTGGTTTTTAGTAATTTCAGTAGGATTATTTAGTTGGATTTGTATTGGTGGAATTATATTTTTTCCTCATTACAGTCAGGATGGGGATGGGGGTCAGAGCCTTAATGTGTATAAGTTATTTTCCTTTTTTTCCTCCCCCCCTTTTTTTTTATTTCTACCATTTTATGTTGTGAATGTATATTACTTTGATGGTAAATTAGATTGTTCATTTAAATTAATTTAAGAAGAATCAATTTATCCAAATAAACAAATAAAAACTGTACAACTTTTATCAATGAGAGAGGCTGTATGAAAGTAGTATACAGCTCGAAGATAAACATAAGGAACTGACAAATGAGGGTTTTGCAGTTTTTAAAACACACATTTTGAGCCAGCTTGTGGAAACCTCACATGATTCAGACATGATGTTTTCTCAAAGATGGTGAGACATGTAAAAGTAGCACACTTTTGAAAGTGAGAAAGCATCTTAACGCTGTCTCTGATAGTTTAGATAAATGATAAACACTGCAGCTTTCCCTGCTGATATAATTGGAACTGATGATCTGAATTAAGATTCTGCTAACATCTGCCACTTGGAAAATATGACAATCTGACTGTTTTAAGTTAGAGCAGAATATGACCTGACATATTAGTGAAGTAAGAAGGGGTGTGTGTGTAAATGTTTGTATAAATATAGGAAAATGTGACAAAGGGTCAGGCTGTGATTTGCAAAAGGCCTCTTCCCATGCGCCTTCCATGAATAAATCCAGTGTTTCCTTTTTTAGGACAGGATATAATATACTCAGAATGCAAAAGAAATCCAGAAGAGAAGTGGGCTGTAAGTAACTACAGCCCACTGTGTCATCATCTGTTTCTTCCATTCCTACTCTATAAAAACCAATTTACAAGCCAGTGAAATTAATTTTTTAAAGATCATAGTTATCTCAGCATTTCATTTGCAAAAGCATCTCATGTGTATATACAAATACAGGAAGTGCTCCTATTTGGGATGAGAAGTGTAAATACTGACATTCATATTATGAATGCAAAAGCTGCACATTTGGACCTGTAGAATGATGGCCTTGAATATATTAACAGTGTTATATGGCAAAAAGTTAAAAAATTAAAATAAACCAAGAATTCATTTTGGGCCTTGATATGTTAGCCTTGATTTTATATTTTTATTCAGATGTTTGGATCTAAAAATAAATTTATGTATGGTGTAGTGGTCTGAGTGTTAGACTAGGACCCTGGGAGACCAGGGCTTGATTTTCGATTTGGTCATGGAAACCTTCTAGAACTTGAGCAAGTCCCACTCTCTCATCTTCAGAGAAAGGCAACCTCCCTCTGAACAAATATTGCCAAGAAAATCCAATGATAGGTCCAATTTAGAGTTGCCATAAGTCAGAAGGCATACAACAGCTATCTCAACCCACCCTCCACTACATTCAAGGCAATCCATATACCAGTAGCTATTGTTCCTCTTTCTTCTAAATCCTTACAATAACTCTGTTTAATAATAATAATAATAATAATAATAATAATAATAATAATAATAATTCCGACTGAAACAGAGCACCTGCCACAAGGTCATGACAATTGTCCTGTGAACTTGAAACAGGATTACACAAATCATAGACTAGTATTCTCACCACTATTGGCTCACAAATTAAACAAGTAACAAGCATGTAGGGCTATGGAAACTACTTATTGACTAGGTCCAGAGGAACCTTGTTAGGGTGATGAGACTTATTCTCCATTGAATCCACTCATTCAGTCACTCCTGTTATTTACACCAAAGTCCTGTAAAGCAAGGGCATTTTACAGGTGGGTGGTGTTTTAAACAACTCCATGGGATTTTAGTTTCTCATAGTACTGATGGAGGGCAATATCTCACATAGTCATTTACTGCTAATTGTTGCAGTTGCTGGGTACATAGAACCCTTTGCTAATGCTATGCAATATGTATCTTACTGTTTGAGAATTGTGTGTTTGAATAGAACATGACTACCAGTCTTCTAAGTATTGGTAATTAGCCAGACTGAGCTACATAATACTACTCATTCACATTCAGGAGTTTGACACAGTACAGTTCTCTCTCTGACATTATACCAGCAGGAATCTCACAGCTCAGTACCAAAGCAATATACATTTCATCCATGCTAAAGAACTATCTGTAGGGAATAAGCGTAGGTGAGTAGTCGGCATGCGGCTAAATGGAGAAAGAAACTTTAAACAGATATTTTAATAGGCTATCATTATCGAGGCATTGTGAGATATGAAAAGCACTAAATTGCATGGTAGCAAATTGTGAAATATTTGCCCTACATGAAAAGAAAGGAAGAAAAAACAAATTTGTCCAGGTTCCCCTCCCCCCCGGTGCTATTAATAATAATAAAACCCCTCAAACATAAGGGTGACATAGAAAATGTGCAGATTAGTATTACTTGGCTATGCTCCTTTCTCTTGCAGCCTCATTTCAAAGACTTTGGTTAATTCTGGCTGGCAATGAACCAATTTCACATACAGAAATGCTGTTTTTGAGGTGCTGGACTTCAGAGGAGGATTTCTGTAGCAAATGTGGTACAGATCAATTCTATGTAATGTTTCTTGTTTTGGAAAGATTTATGTACCCCTTTTTGACTCTGCCAGGGATTCCTATGGTGGTTTACAACAATAAGAATGCAATCATGATTGAATATCCCTTCAGAAACTGGACTTGTTATCGCTTTGGGTCAATGGGAGACAATATTAAGGGCCTGGGAAGAAGGAGAATTAATAGGAAGCTCATGCAAGTCAGTAGAGGCACGGGGAGAGCTAAACCAGTCTGAGGATGGATAGGCCCCTGGGCCACCAGCCCATCAGGGTTGTAATAGGCCATCTGCCTGTTAGAGAAAAAGATCTTTGGGATGGTTGATGTCTCTTGTTACCGGTGGTTCTGGACTGGTACCAACTGGAACAGATGCAGTCTTCTCTGGAACTCAGGAACAAAGTAACTTCCACACAGAGTTTCACTCAAATGAGGGTTTATTGACTTTGTTGCTATTTACACTTTACAGCAGGCTACTATACATCTATACTCTTTCAGAGTCCATGCTAGAAGCTTGAATGTGACATCAGTCTTTGTTCTCTCAAAAGATCAACTTTCCCACCAAGTGGACACACCTCTTTCTCATGAAGTCACCATACTACACAAGACCATAACAATAATACATTTGTTTATATTATGTCTCAGCACATGTCCTTGAAGACTTGTTCTTCCAGGCCTAGTCTTTCTGGCCTGCAACAGGAACCATTTTAAACCTTAGTTAACCATTGCCACATCTGAACATTTTCCATACAAATTAGAAATATATTTTAACACTGCCTACTTCTCCAGACCCTGCCATGGATGGAGGAATCAGTGTGTGTGAGAGAGTATGTGCCTTCAAGTTGTTCTGGTGACTTATTGTGATCTCATGAATTTCATTGGGTTTTCTTTGGCAAGAAATACTCAGAAGTGGTTTTCGCTAGCTCCTTTCTCTGAAATATAGCCTACAGAACTTGTGTTCATTGCTGGAATGAGGAAGATAATGGAGGCAGGAACAATAGCAGCAGCTTCTGTTCCTCTAGCAGTGGTGGGTCCCTCATGGGGCTGATAAAGAGGGAAATGATGGGGGGGGGATATAAGGGTTCAGCTATTATTTTGAATGCCTGTTGGATCAAAAAATGCATTTGAAAGGGTCACCAGGAAAGTTTCTTGGTTCCAATAGCTGGGCTCTGTACCATCCTGTTTCTTTCTCTTTCAGTACCATGTGAATGCCATCTTCCTTTCCTCTTTTCATGGCATGGAGGGTAAAGGCAGAGGTAAGTGTGGATGTGGATGCCCACATTCACTGGATATTGTGGGTAGCAGTGTGGGATTAAGGTGATGGTGACAGCAGGAAGAAGTGCTGAGAAGCTATTTCTACTTGTTGCCCTCACAAGATTGGCCCTTAAGCTCTGTCATTCATATGTTACTAAACAAACTTGTGCCAGAATGTTTTTAATGGTGTAACTGTCACTGCTAATAATTCTTCATTTGAATTCACTCTCACCTTCTCTATAGCTTGTTGTTAGCTGTCACCATGTCAGCTTCAATCTATGATAATCCTATGAATGACAGACCTCCATATCACCCTATCATCAACTGTCCTACTAAAGTTTTGCAGACTCAGGGCTGTAGCTTCCTTGATTGAGTCCATCTATCTGTAATGTCGTCTTCCTCTGTTCCTATTGCCTTCTAATTTAGCAAGCATTATTGGTTTTCCTAGTGAGTCATGTCTTCTCATGATATAGCCATAGTATGACAGTCTCAGTTTAGTTATCTTGGGCAGGGTACAAACCGCCAAATTGTGCGGCGCTGCTGCAGAGCAAAAAAGGAGCGCCCAAAAGCGGCTCCTTTTTGCGGCGTCGGTGCGACACCGCAAAGCTCCAGAGATGTCATGATGACATCGCAACTATGCCGCCCCATCTGGAAGTGGCGCAGCTGCAACATCATCATTATGCGCCCCTTCTGGTGGGTGCGCCGCAGTTGCGCCTCCCTAGTCACATGCAAGGGTTGCTGGGTGTGTGGGCGCTCCGCCCACCAGGCAATCCTCGCATGTGACGAGGACGCCTTAAAGGTCTGTCTGTTCTGGGCCTTGGCTTCTTTGAAAAGTTCAGGCTTGATTTGCTTTAGTACTCATTTATCTTTTTGACATTCCATGGTATCTGTAGAACTCTTATCCAACATTAACAAATGAGCTGACTTTTTCCCTTACTGTCCAGCTTTCACAACCATACATAGAAATTGGAAATATGATGTCATGGACAATTCTAACTTTAGTACTGATATATCTTTACAGTTTAGGATGTTCATCAGGTTATATTTTGGCATGATGATTAGTTTAGTGTTCTTTTTTTAACTCACATTTTTGATATTAGCAGTTCATGGTCTATCTCACAATCTGATCCTTTTCTTGTTTTTGAAGAGAGAATAGAGCTTCTCCGTCTTCTTCCAATTATGTAGTTTGATTTCTTTATTGGCCACCAGGTCATGTCCATGTATACAGTTGCCTCTTGGATTTCATGAAGAACGTGTTTCCAATGAACAATGGCCTTGTAAAATTCAATCACTTACTCACTCTCCTTCATTTCTTATTCCTAGGCCAAATTTTTCTACAGTCTTTCATTCCTATTTTTGCATTACAGCCACCTAAGATTGGCAAGTCCTGTTTTAGTGTGTGATCAATTTCTTCTTGGGAAAAAGAATATTTCAGTTTCTTCTTCTTCTATTTCTGTAGTTTGAACATAAATTTGCACAATGGTTATGTTAATAGGTTTTCCCTGAAGGTTTATTGATATAATCAGCCTTTGCATTATATAGATTGTAAACCGCTTAGAGAGTGCTGAGTTCTATACTGATTAACAGTATAGAAATGTACATGTTAATGCTATTGCTATTCCTATCTATTTTGACTGCTTTTGCAACATCTCACCCCACTGCTAATGCTAATCCATTTCTTCCTTAGATTTTCATTTCATTTCCTGAGTAAAACACAATGTAATTATCTGATTCAAAATGTCCCATTCCTGTCCACTTTATCTCACTCACCTCAATTACTGCAATGTTTATAAGTTCCATTTCTTGTTTTATTATATCTAACGTCCCCTGTTTCATGCTTCTTACATTCCATGTTCACATAATATATGCTGTGCAGTTTCAGACCTTTCTTTCTCCACTGAGCACATTGAGAGTTGAATATCCTTTTGACTTGAGTCTAGTTGTGTCATCAGACACAATGCTGCTTTTAGCTGTCCTCTGCTGTATCCCAGTAGCTTGTTGAGTGCCATCTAACCTGGCAGTTTCCTCTTCTGGCACTAATAATAATAATAATAATAATAATAATAATAATAATAATATTTTATTTGTAGCCCGCCTTTCCAGTGATCAAGGCGGGTAACAACATGTTAAAATACATCACAACATTATACACAGTAAAACCTCAAAATAAAATCTCAAATACACAATACAATACAAATAACACTAGCTAGCTTTACAGTGCTGCTGAGAGGGGAGTACTTCGGGGGCATTAGGGGTATGCCTGCTGGGACAGGTGTGTTTTTAACCCCTTTTTAAATTGGTCCAGTGAGGTGGCCGAACGAAGCTCGCCGGGAAGCAAGTTCCAGAGCCTAGGGGCTGAGATGGAGAAGGCCCTCTGATTAGTGCTGGAATATCTCGCTTCTGGGACTCTTAGCAATTGCTACCTCTTACTTCATTTTGGATTGTCCCATCATAAGGTTTCCAGGTTAAAAGACCTAGAAAAGGGGCTTACTGTGCTTCCCTCTATGCAGTACTAGCAAATATTAGTTATGGTGCCACTGCTTTTGTCTCTAAGACATCCTCCACCAATGTCGCCACACACTAACTGCTGCTGCTACCAGCAGCACAAATTCTTGCCTCACAGAAGCATGCAATTCCACAACAACAGAAAGGTAGTGTCACTGATGAATTTCTATATCTCATCACAACCTATAGGCACTTTGTACAGCTGACATTCCAGGAATGCACTGAATGCATCTGACAAAGTGGGTGTGCATTCACAAAAACTCATACAGGTTGAGTCTCCCTTATGCAGAATTCAAAAATGCAAAATACTCCAGAGTCCAAAACTGTCTATGTGGATGGATGAGGTATCAGCCCGGTTGCTTTCTGAGGGCTCAATGTACACAAGCATTGCTTCATGCACAAAATTATTTAAATTATTGTGTATATAGTGTGCATATGTGTACATAAGGTGTATATAAAACATAAACAAATTTCATGCTTTAACCTGGGTCCTATCTCCAAGATATCTAAAAGAGCCTTCTCAGTGGCTATTCCCCCGTTCTGGAATGCCTTTCCATGGGAGGCTAGGCTGGCCCTCTTCCTGCTTGCCTTTTGCCAGCAAGAGAAACATTTTTATTCAAGCAAGCTTTTTAATATCAAGAGAGGTAGTTTATAAGAGGTTTGTGTTTTAGTGATGTTTTAACTTTGTATGTTTAATATTAACTTTATATTGTCTTAAACCAAGGTTTTTAATTGTTTAAAATTTTTATTGTGATTTTTTTTTTGTTTTTTGTTTTTTTAGATATTTTTATCTTGTAAGCCACCTTGGGTCACTTTCTGGGAGAAAGGCATTATAAAAATCAAGTAAATAATAAATAAATAAAATAATAAAATAAAGTTATGGATATGCAAATATTCCAAAATTCAAAATAAATAAATAAAAATCCCAACCACTTCTGGTCCCAAGCATTTTGGAAAAAGGAGACTCAACCTGTACTACAATTAATCCTAGTCAGAATAATGTCACAATACTGTTTGTTATAATCCTAACATAATTTAAATTGAGAACAGCAAAACCACTATAAAAACAAATATAATTTAAAAATAGCCTGCAAAGATAGCAGTTTAAAGTTAAATGAATTCAAATTCTGGTGACATAATAGTCTGCTTAAGAACAATCAATAAAAAGGCCTATAAAGCTTCCTTTAGTAGAGAGTTCCACAATAAGGATGCTATTTCCAAAAACACTTAACACATGTTATATAGATGGTAGCCAGAACCTTGAATTGGCCCCAAAAATAAACATGAAACTGTTGGTGAGTGGATCAGAATCAACAGTATATGAAAACAGAAACCTCAAAACAGGGCCACCCCTAGATGATGATGATGATGATGATGATAATAATAAATTATTTCTATTTCCCGCCTCTCCCTGTGGATCAAGATGGGATCACAACAAATAAAATACATACAATCATACAAATTCCAAACATTAAAATTATCATTAAATGACCCTATTAAAACAGAATTATACAATATAGTGCAATACAATGTAAAACAATATAATAACCGAACCAGGATTAGGATTCATCTCTTATACAGTCGGGAATAAGGAGAAAGATGAGTATGTTGCTCATGTTGGCTCTGGTGGAAAGGCCCGCTGGAAGAGAACCGTCTTAATGGCTTTTTAAAAAGCATCCAAGGTTGCAATATGACGGATCTACTCCGACAGGTCATACCAGAGTTTTGGAGCAACAAGGTGAAAGATCTTTGGGAAGTAGATGTTAGTCTAGTTTTTTGTGTCTGTAATGAAAACTTCTCAGATGTTTTGAGAGTGCAGGGCAGATTATATGGGGTGAGGCGTTCCTGCAGATAACCTGGACCCAAGCCATGTAGGGCTTGGCTTGGGCCCAGGTTATCTGTGGTTTGGTATCTGAGGTAGAAGTAGGTACCATCTCCCCATTCCATATGCAGGAACTAGTGGGATTGCTAATTAAAGCTTTATTTAATATTGGCAACAGAACTCCTCACCCCTATCCCAGTCCCAGTATTTGTTACTTGGGTCAGTTGGTCACTCTGCCTAATTTTGCCTCCAGAGTGCTACAGTTCTACCAGCTGCATTTCCAAACACTCTCTAAGGATACTGGCACCTAGCCAGCATTGAAGTAATCTGATCTAGTCTAGTTTAGTCTAATCATATCATATCATATCATATTAATGATTTTAATGTGTTCCATGTTTATGTTTTTTAACCACTATATTTCAATGATTTTATGTGTTTTAATCTATGTTGTACTGCTCCTCAAGAGGCAGGTAAGAAATACTACTACTACTATTACTATTACTTCTGCTTTTTCTTCCTCTTCCTTTTCTTCTTTAGTCAGATGTTTACACAGAATGAATTAGCCTTGAACTATCTAATCAGTGGGTTTCCTTTTTCTTCATAATTAGGGATTTTGTTGTATGTTCTGCCTGTTCTACCTCTTTGTTGCCTGTATTTTAAATAGAATTTCAAAGTAACATTTTATGTTGTGGTTTTATATAGTCAAAAAGATACCATCTTCTTCCCGGAGCACCAATCTTCCCACACATATGCTTCCGGGAGGCCATACAGTTTTCTGTCCTGCTTCCTTACATGATGCAGACACAAAGCATGACTGAATGCTATGCTTCATACATTCCCATTTTAATAGGTACTCAACATGTGTTCACTAGTAAGTGGTCTACAAAAGTGGGCACTGTGCCTGTAAATGCTTGGCACCCATCACCACAAGTTTTGTTTATATACAATGAATATTTTAAAAATAATTGCCATTAACAGTGACACTTATTCTATTAGCTAGAAATATAAAATGCACACTTTACAGCTATAACATCTGAGACATTTAGTTCCCAATTCTACAGAAGAGAGGGAAGCTAATTTTTCTTGGTCATTAGGAAATGCCACCAGTGGTGTGTGAGCAACATTCCTCAGAAACATTGAGCTAGAAATCACATCAACAGATCATGCATTGCACAACGGGATTGTCTATTGGGAGCCAGGGAAACATTTCCTTTCTGCATGCTACCAGATGGTGTTGATACGAACACCTTTGCCAAAGAGCTTGATAGCTTGTAAGAGGAAGTTGAGCAAGGCTGAAAGGGGAGAAAGATCAAACAAGAGAAGTAATAATGAAGAAAAAGTCTGTTGGCTCCCTACTTGGTAGGTACCGATAAGATTGATTGTTGCTCTAATGCTGTGGATTGCCCAAATAGCTTATGGGTTGCTATTTAATAGGACTTAGCTCTTTCCAACAGGAAACCTCAAAGTTAATATCTTCAGTGTACAGCTGAGTGTTATATATAAGATTCTGGACTTAGGTCTCTGAACTGTGTTCTGCCAAACATAAGATGAGGTAGTAAATCTCTATCAATACATTACCACTTTGGATTGCAGATGGGGACTTGCACATTCAAATTCTGCTCCACTGGCAAAACAAACAAACAAATAAAAATAAAAATCAGTCTCACACCTGGAAAAATAGGTATGAGGAAAAGGACTCCCTTTTGACCAACAAGCAAATTTTTAGTATTTAGTGCCTATGTTCTGATTACAGGCTTATGATTTCCTCTATGATTTGTAAAAACTAGGCCAGAATTTCATTATAAAAGGAATTTGTGGACCACTTACGTTCAAAATAAATTGATCAGTTTGTTAAGGTGCCACAAAACTCTATTTTAGAATATTGAAATAAGAGAAGCAAGCAGTCTCTCTGAAAATGCCTTCACATTTTGTCAGGCTTTCCTAAATTAAGAGAGAGCCATGGCTCAGTGCTATGGAATTCTCTGTCAGAGAGCTCTGCTGCCACAGCAAACTATAAAATCCGAGGATATCATAGGATGGAGCCATGGTAGTTAAAGCAGGGTCAAATTGCATTAATTGTGGAGTGTGGCAGCAGTCTTAGATGCTGCAGCTCCCACTACACAAAAACAACAAAAGCATTCTCTGGGACCTCTTGATATCCTAGTGGATGATGTCCTCATTTGTTTTTGGATATAGGAACAAAGCCAGATGCTTCTTCAATGCCCTCCACTCTCCACTAGCAACTAAATGGATGTGGGGGCTACAGCAGCTAAAAGTGATATTGATTGTTATATGTGGTTAGCAGAGAATTCTGTGTTTTATAACATTCAAAAAAGAGAGAAGATACCATAAGTGTATTGTATGTCACTGACTGGATGTCAGCCACACATTTAAACTGGCTATATTTTGAAGGAGAATGTATGAAATTTACATAAAGTAAATCTACTTGAAGGAACGCCTCCTCCCATACAATCCTTCCTGTACACTCTGATCCTCTGGGAAAAACCTTTTACAATCTAGAAAGACCAGACTGGCGGTGACCTCCTGGAGGTCCTTCTCTGTCACTGCTCCAAAAACTTGGAATGACCTGCCAGAAGTGATTTGCCAATTATCCTCGCTCAAGGCTTTCAAAAAGGTGACAAAAACCTTTCTATTCCGGCAGGCCTTCCCCAATTGATAATGTCCAGAACCAATTGAATCCCCCTTCTCTTATTATTTTTCTCATTTGTGGTTTGTTTATTAATTTCTATGTATTGTTATGCATTTTAACCATGTTTTATTGTTTAATTTTATACTGGGAGGGAGGGTTGGGCCAGGGTCTTGTGGGACTTGTTGTTTTTATTGTTGTATATTGTACAAACTTTGTTGTTACCCGCCTCAGTCCCCAAAACTGAAGAGGCAGGATATAAATAAATAAATATATTATTATTATTATTATTATTATTATTATTATTTGAGCCTTATATTCAACAATGAATTTCTCTCCAATGAAATTCCATGGAAATACGTGAACTCTTGTAGGTCTGAAACCTAGCTGCATAGGAAGGAAATCCCTTTCCTCATGAACACTTCCAAAAGGTAGGAGTACTAGCCTATTATTAGGCCCATAAATACTTTTGTGGACTAACAATTTTTATTACAAAGCTGATCTAGGTGATGTATCATTAAAAACTAGGCCCCTTTTAATCCGAATGTTGAGAATGCGTCATACATTTATTTTCTTTCATTCTAAATCAAAGTAAGCCAAGCATAGATAGGATCAACATAATATTAATTTTACTTGCTCATTTTACTTATTAAAATTAACTATTTTTTCTTACTATATTTATTTAAAGCCACCCAATGCCATTGTTCTAAGAGTAGCCCATGAAAAAAAGAAATGAAAGAACTGCTCCCATAGATGTTCTATATTTTAGATATGTTTCAAATGTTAGCAGTTGATCTGCATGTCAACCAAATTGCAACAAATCTGTAGACTTTGAAGAATTTGAATAAGATGTTTGTGTATATTAGGTTTTCTGGGTTATGATCAGGCCAGGTTATCAGATTAAAGTTAAAGAAAATAATGACTGCTAACACAGGCTCGAAACAGATGGGCAGACGAGGGCAGCTTCTGGCCACTCTGGGGCATGGTACTTACATGGCACATGCCCCCAGGGTGCCAAGACACTGATTCAGGACTGTACCAAGGCCTCCTAAGGAGGCCCAAACCAGCCCCAAAAGGAGCTGCTTTTTTCCACTCCTTGCCATGGTCCATTTCAGAGCATGGTAGGCGGTGCCTTCAGGGCCATGGCAGGTGTTCACCATAGCCCCAGGGTGATCAGGCTGGGAACAGCTTCTGACCATTCCTTCTTACCCATCTATTTCACCCTACAGTCACCATTTAGTACTTTGTTTTGCCTTTGCTTCCTTTTTGGCGTGTCTGCATTTTATTAACCAGACCTGTGTCATTCTTTATGTGTTAAGGAATGGTTTCTGTGGGGAGCAGTTGAAAGATTATTGCACTGTTTCTGTTGCATCATTTTTTGACCCTAGAAATTCCTGAAAGCAGTGTCTGGCTGCTCTAAAGAAACTGTCTGTGGATGTCTGCACTACATCCTTCCGTCCCTATTTCACATGATATCACTATCTCCATTTCAACCTTTTGGACAAGAGCAGGGGGCATTAACACATTGCACTGTCACCTCTGGGTCTTCTGCCCCTTGGATGATCACTACCATGGGACCCTTCTCTTTCAGTGCACTCAGAGACATTTACATAGCCTGGTATTCATCTATTCTTTACGTAACCCTTGAGAGTCCTCTTCTTCAGGTTTTGAGCAGCTTTCAACAGGTATTGCAGTTTGTTAATCTTCATCTGTGCCTCCGTCAATTGGCTTGCAGTGTTGATGCTTGCAGGCATCCAAGTTACTTCTATGAACTCTTTTGCCGGATGCCTTCATGTCCACATTCATAGCTATTTTGTGCTATTGGGTCTTTTGTATGCTTGCTTTCTCATGATTGCTTTTCACCATTTTGACTACATGTGTCTGCTTTTGTTTACTGCATTTTGCTTACATTCCTTAGTGTGTAGTGTGTGCGGTGACATTACAGTTAAGACATGTTTTGTCTATATCTTGCCCACATTTCATCCTTGTTTGCTGTGTGCCCCAAGCATATTATCTTACTGTTATAATTGGTTTTCTTTACATTTTAAGTCTAACATGATTGTATGTACGTTCATTCATCCATGTGATTCATACTTGCATTGCCATAATTTCTGAAAGTGATATGCGCTATACAGACAGTTTGTATGTATTGGATGATTGTTGATTTCCGCCTTCTACAATAAACTACAAAAAGCCTGCCTCTGGAATTCCTTGTGTCTCTGGACTTGGTATACATAGAGACTAGATCCCATGGCTAAATAACCCAGCCACTACCAGTGAGCTAATTTCTAATACCCAGACATACCTTGGCATTTGAGTGTCCAATTATTACAATATTAAAACAGATCACTTGTTAAAAAATAATATGGAGTTTAAAAAAACAAAGGAAATGGCATCACATCTTCACCTCCACAAATAAGCCCTTTGGCTATTTTAATTAACAATAGGTTTTACGTGTGACTTGTTCTCCTAACTCTTCCTGCTTGGGTAAAGGAAGAAGTTGTTTCTCATTGGAATCCTTTTTTGTTTTTTGCTACAAAATGGAATATGACTTTCTTGGTCAACAACAAAACAAACTAATTAACGGCGTTATCGCATGAGAAAAGAATGCCAAAATGGAGCAGCAGGGTAGGTTGTTTTCCCATGCCTCTCCACATGCTGTTGTAGCACTTCTGTTCCACTACTCTCCCACTCCATTTTGGTTGCCTCATGTGATAATGCAGTAACTCAATGGTAAAATAGATCTGTTGGGACATTTCTGCCAAAATTTTGATTCCAGGGGACTAAAATTTTCCACCCACTGGATTTTGTACAAAACCCCTTCATAGCAGTTCTTCAAAGTAACCAAAAGAAAAAAGAGAAGAGAGATGAACATAATATCACTAAGTAGTGAGAAATCTTTGAAATAATAAGTTCTAAGAAATAAACAAGAATATTTTAAAGCAAAGAATAATTCTAAGAAATTAATGTTAATTGTATCTACTCATAGCCTTTAAAATTTGACTTCTAGATAATGCTAAAATAAAGCTTCAGTTTCACTGTCTTTCGCTCTTTGTCTTTTCAGGGTCCTTGGGATCAAGCAGATAGGCAGGAAAGAATAACCAAATGCCGTTCCACCTATGATCACCCGGCAATCGCCTGGGGACCGTGGCAACCTCATAGCCCTCTCTTAAAATGGGCCACCACCATGGTCCCAAATGGGCCACTGGCAAAGAGTGCTTTTTTTCTGGTGTGCTCCTTTTTATGGTTGCCCTGGGTCACCTTAAGTGACCTCAGGCCAGATTCCAGCCACTCTGGGGCATGTGTCATGTGCACACCATGTCCTTTAAGTGGCTGAAAGCTGCTCTGTCTTACCCATGTGTTTTGGACCCTTGAGTTATTTATGTTTATTATGTTCTAGTTCAGGTTCTTACTCTTCGTTTTTCAACATTTCTACATTCTTGAGTATCCTGCACTGTGGCAGTGAGTGGACTCTTTGAGTCCATTTTTCTTATTTTTTGTTAAACCTAGTTCAAAGAATTAGATTAGTATAATCATTAAATGACAAAAACTGGCAAAAATAGTATTTTAAATTCTACAAAAACCTTTTCTTTCTTTCTTTCTTTCTTTCTTTCTTTCTTTCTTTCACTATTCAGGATCCAACATCTGACCTGAAAGGTGTCTTTAGAAGAATCTTCATTATGACCTCTACAATGTTAACTGCAGGGTGCACGCTGTTAATCCTTAAATTATTGTCCCACAGACTAGTAGACTTGGGTATGTATCTGTTTCTTTTAAATGATCTTCTAGCAGGCATTTCTGCAAAACAGTTCCAATCCAGAGACTAAGATTGATTTCAACCTGTATGTGCTTGATTAAAAGGTAAGTACTATTGTGTTGTCCTTGACTCTTTACATCTAGAAATATGTATAGTGTATTTGAAATAAATGCAACACATAGAATTTCAGAATCAGAATAATATTATTCATGCTACAAATTTGCAACACACATTACAAATATGTTGCATGCTGACACTTTATGGGCCAATAGAACATTATAATGAAATGTTTAGTATGTCATGATGATTTCCTAAAAAACAAAAACAAAAACTGGATAGTACTTAAATTGCAAGAGTGTTATGTAAGATGGAGAACCATGATATCATATCTTCTTTCTCCCCATAATTGTTTCTCTCTAGCTCTTTTTCTGCCCATGCATCTCTGAGACTAGAAAAGTTGAAAACAAGGTGGAAAATGGCTAGGGAGAAGCCATTTTAAGGGGAAATATTCCAGGGGGAGGTTTCAGCATATTTTATCTGCCCAGATTAAACTTTAAAAAGAGTTCTCCCCTCACTATTGAAATGGCCATGACACATTGACAGTGTCACCATTAGTTTATTTAGCTCCATAAGAATATTATCTGATGCATACATACTCTTGAGCAGTCTTCTTAAACATTTAAATGTTTGTTTTTTTCATAATCTGTATTGGACCATCCGTGTTGATCCTTACAAATGAGGAGATAGCTGTGTTTGAGGCAAACTGTCTGGTATCTGCCTAGCATATGGTGTGCAAATAACATTTTAAATGCCATGAAATGTCAATATTAATGCCTGATGTCACTGCAAAAAACTAATTTTTTAAGTCAAGCAAGGCTAAAACCAACTCAATGGATTTGTTTATATTCTCTATCACAGAGATATGGGCTAAATCCCAAACTGTCTTTTGACTTTCATTAGAGATATCTTTTCCATATCTCCTTTACAAGTTCCCTTTGCTGCTCTCTTCCTATCAGCTCAAGAGCAAAGTCTAAAATTAACATCTTTTCCTTGTATCTGGGCTGCCCCAGTGGCCTCTTAGTAGAGAGAAGCAGCAATGATTTATGCAGGAAAATAATTTATGCTCTTTGGCACCGCATGAAAAAAAAATAGTAACCAGATCCAGCACTAGCAAACTTGAAAAACTATGATTGCAGGCTGGTGGTTATACTTGGTGCTAACACATTTATGGCCAAGGAAGGGATAATCCTAGCAGATTTAGTGAGACTAGTGAGACTGACAAGATACAATGTGACATTATAGGATCTTTTTACAGTATGTTAAAGGCTGTCAGGACTTTCAAAAAGCCTTTTTACTTCCACCTGGCTCTAGATGAATAAAAATATACCCACTCATTCCTGGGTTGCATTAGTGCAAAAATGATCAAAAGATGATATCATGACAAGGAAGAAGGGGGGTGGTGGTAAGACAAATTGTGCCAGTTCACCATGTTTTAACAGTTTTAATCTAGGGCTGGGAAGAGTGTAGTAAAAATCTTATTTCCCAGGCCACAAGGTCTATACACTCTAGTGATTATAATGCTGCAACAGCAGTCCTACATTAAAGATGACTCATAAGAATAATATCCACCATTATAACTAAAAATCAGGGGACAATTGGGTCTGTGGCTGATATACAGATATACAGAAAACAACCCAATAGATAGGAGTGGTACAAAGGTAAGAAATTGCTTACTTGTGTACAAGGACCTCAGAACTGGTTTTAAGGGCAGGGATTCAACATTAGCAGGCAGATTGTTATTAATTCTGCCTACTTACTTTCCCCATCTTTAAATCTTTAAATATAAAGACCCTTATAAGCACAGTGCCCTCCATGTGTTCAGTGTAGCTGAAGAAAGCGTGCATGGGATAGAGTGCAAGAAGCCTTAATTATTCCTGGGAGGGCTCAAAAACTATAGTTCTTAATGCTTGATCATTTAGTACACTTATGATTCATAATTCTCTAGGAGGTTCAATGGTATAGGAGTCTTGGTGGTACAATTTTGTCAGAGCATTTCAAGGTAGGCACAACCCCCTAAGATACATCTAAAGAAAGTCAAGTCCCATCCCCCATTTCAGAGAAAATGCTTATAATATCAGGTAAAACCTGATGACTGAAGTCCAGAAGTTTGACAGGTACTATCTTTCCCTTCCCCCATTCCTAGCTTTTCTAGGGATATTGGATAATTGTTCCATTTTTACAGCAGCTTTCAGAGGGCAAATTTCATAGAGGGGTTTGATTCACCAGTTCTTGTTGGTCTGCACCTTCTAGATGCAGCACAGCCAATAAGAGGAATGCTGGGAACTGTAGTACAGCACCATCTGGAGGGCGACACTTTGCACATCCCTGATAGCAGCACATGTTTGTAGATTTTAATATTAATATTACAAAATTATGTGGGTCATTAAGGCTATGGAAATAATAAGCATTTTCCTCAGTTATGCTCAGTATCATCCTCCTTTGCCTATGCAGTGAGCCTTATGTAGGAATGGTCAGGAAAGAGGAGGTAGAATGGGAATGAGTATGATAAGTTATCAGGATGATGAGACAGCATGCAAAAAAGGACAGTTATTTCACTGAAAATGGCCAGTTGGGAGCAGTTGGAATGGTATTGGCCTACAATGATATCCTTTCTTACCATCTTAAATTAGAACAACTGTAACAAAATCTTGACAAAATGTAGGCCCATGACTCCAGCACTGAGTGATCTAATGTCAATACAGTCTGGATAATGAGAAAGAGCCCCAGTGTGTTTATCCATAGACAATTGAGCTCTTTAAAGAAAAAGTTCCAATGACCTCTAATATAACAACAACAACAACAACAACAACAACAACAACAACAACAACAATTTATTTGTATACCGCCCTTCCAATGATCAGGGCGGTGAACAGCAATCAAAGACATTACAATATAATACATCAACAGCAAATCAAAACAAATGCAACAACAATACAGATACAATAAACTATTAAAACCAGTAATAAAACCCCGTCAGCCAGCTACTATTGCTGTCATAGAGGGGGAAGACTAGCTGGAACTATATAAAAACTCTGGCAAAGATGGATGACCATTAATAGTATGATTTGTATGTGCTCCTAGCTTTGCAGGATTTATTATTTTTAATTCTAAGCATATAAAAATATGGAAGATTCCACAAGGACAGAAATACAATCTCCAGGAGTGGACTGGGGAGATGGCTGGTGGTGATATGTGCCCTGAATGTTATTTAGGAATCATTGTTTAGGAAATATGAGTATATATACTATCATATGTTGTGGTCAGTTTTATTCCATCATGGCTCTGGTGCTGGATGGCTGTCAGTGGCAGAGTGGTGGACCTAAGTCCCAGATATACCTGTCCATTGGAATAGTCACATGGACCAAGTCTCTGGCAGCATGCATATGCTAATCATCTGGGATACTGCTGCAGGTGCTGCCTCTTTCTTTGCTTCTTTATTAAGCATGCAGCAGCAGCACCAGCAGAAACTGTGGGGTTCCCACATATAATTTTGTTCCTTTAGCCACTGATAGGATGAAGGGATGCATCTAGGTGTGTTTTATTGTTCTTGCTCATCTGAAAGAGAAGCAGCGACCTCAGAACCCAGCACAATGCTGCTTCTTCATTTTTGGGTGCTCAAAGAAAGATTGAACATGCTAGGCATCTCCCCCACCACACACACACACACAAAGCTGATCAGGAACTGTGATGGTGGGGGTGTGCTCCTCGGAGGCCCCTTGGTTGTCCTTTTAGTTGGCTACAGTACCCTCATCACTCTTCTCCAACACCACATCTCAAATGAGTTGATTTCCTTCCAATCCACTTTCTTTATTGTTTAGCTCTCACATCATTACATGATAATGAGAAATACAATGGGTTGGATGATTCTAACTTTAGTGCTCAGTTGTATATCTTTACACTTTAGGATCTTGTCAACTTTCATGGTTGCCCTTCCCATTCCTAGTCTTCTTCTGATTTCTTGACTGATTTCCTAGTCTTCTTCTGATTTCTGATCTGATCAGTATTTGCATGGTACAGGAAATATTTAGCTATTTTGATTTCCTCATTGTTTATGGTGAATTTATGTAGATCCTTTGTGGTCATTATTTTCTTGATGTTCAGCAGTAAGCCTGCCTTTGCACTTTCTTCTATGACAGGCAACTGTTTACAACACATTCCACTGTGCTACTCACCACCACCACCACCATGTGTCATGTCCTCTGAGGTCAGACTGAGGTACCCAGCCATGTGATTGAGGCTGGGTGCCTCATTTTCAGCCTCAGAAGGGAGCTATCCGGGGCAGCAGGCAGCACAATAGAACAAATGTTCAAACAGCTGCCCATCATTGCTCCAGAGTATTAGATAACAGGAGGATGTCAGGGCAGACTGCTCTCAGAGTATTTTGGCCCATGCAGACACCATCTTAGTTGCATAATTTTGCAGACAGTATAAAGCAGTGCAGCTCAAAGTGGTGGTCCCTGGAGTGGTGCTAGTCCCTGAGCCATTAGATATTATTCCCTAAGGAGTTTCCAGGAAAGGAAAAAAAAAACCTGTAGCCAGTGTTTTTTGTGCCCATTTTCTATGGCACACTGGGGGAGAAATGGTCTCCCACATCATTTAGCACGAAAAGACTGGTATAAAGCACCATTACACTACTATAGTGTCACTATAGGAGCCTGACTAATGTCAAGTTTCCCCTGTCAATACAGTGACTGTGTTTTAAAGAAGCTTAGAGAAAGAGTTAGAGTTATGCCATCAGGGATGCATCAGTGACAGAAGGACATGAAGGCCTTCATTTTTCTGTTGGAAGGTAAATCTTTTTTTTTAAGTTACACATTTTTATCATCAGATCAACAAAGCTAGTAGAAGTGACAAATCAGTACAACATAGTCATGTCAATCTAACATTTGATCACAAATATAGGATTTTGGGTTCATGCAAAAGTCAAGCTGAAGGACACAACTTTCACATGCAATCACTTCCAATAAAGTTGAAAAAGAGCAGAGAGATGCAATATACTTTTATGTTTGATTTTTCCCCTGAATAAATTGTTCTTCAGCTTTTATTTTTTTTAAAAAAAGGATAAGGCATGATATTGTGAGGCATAGTTCAGCACATTGCAGTACATTGTACACTAAATCTGTGTGGAAATATTAATGTATGAACAAGCTAGATCTGTCTTTATATAAGGAAAACAGGCCTCTACTTGTACCAGCTTGCTTATGCTCTTAGATTGATGGAAAGCCCTTCTCATTGTACCACTAGTATAGTACATCAAATGGCAGTGCAAGACAAGGTCTTCTGCATAACTGTACCCCTTTTGGAATGCTCTTTCTCAAGAGGTACACTTGTATTGGTGTTTTGAGACCAAGCTAAGACCTATTTGTTTGTGCGAGCATTTAGAATTAATAAATGTAACTGAATTTCTCATGTATTTTATTCTTGATTGCTACTGATTTCATCAGATGTATTGTATCTTAATATTATCATAGCTGTCCAGCCTGGACATTTTATGAAAGACATAATATAGTGTTATGAATACATGTCTTCATGCATATTCAAATGAAATATTAAATGTCTGGTGTTGTCAGGTTGTTACCATGCAGGCTTCATTTCTGTCAATGGCCGAGGTCAAAAAACTGTACACTTCTGAACTGCCAGAGAAGAGCAGGAAAAGGCTGATATCTGGAATTCTAGAAAGACGTAAAGCTTAAATGTGGAAAAATAAAGAGATCATCTGCGGAGCTAGAATCATATAGTCGATGAAGGTTGATGGCTTCTATGTTGTGCAGCACTCACTCCAGACTTTACTCCAAATGTATGCAAATTAATGAATCTACTTTGAAAGTAGGCTTCAGCACAGTAGATAGCTTCTTTAAAATTCTTTGAAACACAGACTAGATTCACCATTCTGCTGACATAGAAGTCACAACTCCCCAGGCACTGGAGTAAGAATGGAGAGAGCTAGAATCAAATTCTTCCATAAAGCTCATTGGTTAGCCTTGGGATAGTTCTAGTCAACATTTTAACCTTGACCTAGCTTGCAGGTTTGTTGTAAGGGTACAATGGTGCAGGAGTGGCAATCGCAGAAATCCTAATTTGTTTTTAGAAAGTGGAATATAAATGTAACAGATGCTTTCAACTGCTTGCCTTCTTTGCCCAGACCTAGTTCTCTTTGTTCTTTCTCCAAGACAGGAAGTCAACATGGAATCACTTTGAAGAAGTATGTTCAAGAAGTTGTGATTGAAACTTTCCTGCCAGTTTCATTTTGGGTTTGTTTTGTTTACTGTTATACATTTTTATTTTTTATTTTAAAGAGATTGCTAACAGCCATGTCTGTGAAACATTTAAAATGTGTAATTAAATTTGCTGGAGTCCAGGTGTCCCAGATTAACTGGCTTGTAGACTGAGTTGTTTTAGGTCTAAAGATTCTGAATGGATTTAATTTGAACATGTTGTGATGTTTATCAATATTTGCACTTTTGAGTTAGTGAGAAGTGCTCTGGGACCTCAAGAGATGGATAGGATGTATGGCTATGGAGTGATATGCTGACAGCAGTTTTGAGGTGTTCACGTTTTGCTGGTTAAGTGCAACATTCTTCATCTGTAAGTGAAATGCTGGGTCTGCTGAATACTAAAACAAACAAACAAAGAAATCTCACATTATTATTATTATTATTTGTTGTTGTTGTTGTTGTTTATAACATTGAGAATTCCCAACATGGTTTTGAGAGGTTGTCTCATAGGATTTATGGAAATCGAGTTGCAAGCCCATCAAGAAACTTCTGTGAACTGTATAAACTGATTCTCAGTTGTCAGAGTCTATTGTGTCAGATGTGTGGTGGTTTATTACACTTAAAAAGGGACTGGGGCTGCATTTGCACTGCAGAAATAATCCAGGTTGACCCCACCTTAACTGCCCTGTTTCAATGCTATGGAATCCTGGAATTTGTAGTTAGTCGTGGCACCAGAGCTCTCTGACAGAGAAGGCTAAATATCTCCCAAAACTACAAATCTCAGAATTCCATAGATTTGAGCCATAATAGTTAAAGTAGTGTCTAACTGGATGATTTCTGCAGTGTGGATGCAGCCTATGTTTATTTTACATTAAATTAACACTGACCTGAAACTGGGAGAAACACAGTTAATAATATTATAAAAACAATTGTCTTATATAATTTATTATTTGGCTTTATTATGTCACCTCAGAGTAATAATTTTTGTATAGTATATCTAAATGGCAGAATGAATCTAATACAGGTGAATACAGCAGTACTTGAAAGAAAAAAAATTGCTGAAAATATATTGTGGGTATCAAAGGTGATAGTTTCCACCAATCTGAAGGTAAATACAAATGCTAGTTTTAAGGAAGACTGAAGTAATTCCTAGTCAGTATAATGGCATTGCCTTCAACTTTGTACCTCCTCATAGCCTACAATTTCCTATTTACAATGTGTATTTAAGAATAATATTTTTCCCATGCTTCCTAGGGAACATTAAACCTGCCTATTACAAAGGACTCCTGCTAGTATAAACAGAACATCTGAACATTCAATAATGTCTTTCTCTGAGTCATCACACAGCTCCCATAGAGCCCAATTTTGCAAGTTGCCAAACATTTTAAAAATGGAACTACAGTTGTTTAATGTGTGTTTTTTTTAGGCAGGGTTACTGTAAATGGAAACCATGACACACCTATCTTGTCCCAACACATGTAATGTAGACAAGTGAAGAAACAGGTTTTTGGAGGATAACCAGGATGTGAGACACCCTTATGGCAGCAGGAAGACTAAAATATAGGTGTGGTGAGAAAAGAAAACATGAGAACAGAGCACAAAAGCTCTGGGGATTATGGAAAGAAAGGCGCGTTACAGACCACCCATTTGGGGCAGCCTGTATTGACCCTTTCCCCACTGGATCGGGGCCTCAGCTGCCACAACAGCAGCCTCTGAGGCCCAGATCCGTCACTTTCCAGGCTGCGGGGAAGCGGCAAAAGCCCCAAGGACACCTGGTGGTGGCAGGGAGGAGGCGAAAGGGGCCACTTGGCCCCTTTCTGCTCTGCGTCACTGTCGCAGCCATGTAAAGGCTGCACCCAGTGACGCAAAGATAGAAGGAGCTCAGAAACGGAGCTTCTTCCGGGGCTGTGGAAAGGGCACCTCAGGTGCCCTCACGTGGCCCCAGTATGTCACTTCCGTGCCACCCCGTTTGGAGGCGGTGCGGTTGTCACATAGCAATGGCAGCCACTGTGCGGAACGGGCGCCGCCATTTTGTACGCCCCAGTCCGTACTAGAGTTAGGGGCCTCAGGAAGTGACGCCCCTTTCTAACCCTAGTATGTCCTAGGAGCGTACTTTGTGCGTGTATGTAACGCGCCAAAGATTGTCGGATGGAACTGACTGATGCCGAGGACAATTAAAGCAGAGGTCTTGTTTAGGAGCCAGATATATGGAAGGGATGAATGTGCTGAGCAAGTATTTGGACTTATCTGGAAGCTATGACACCTGGAAATGTCAGCCATTTTTTTTTAAAAAAAGAGGGCAGTTGTACATGCAATATTTCTTACAGATGAAAGTATTTGCTAGTTTGATAGGTAAGAAAGAGTCCT
>NC_056524.1:230218208-230235256 GCF_019175285.1 Sceloporus undulatus | reverse complement strand
ATGCCTCCCCCCAGCACTTAAAGAGAATTAGGCTTCTGTCCACTCCCACCAAGATCCACAACAATATTCCCAAGTTTAAAAAGGTCAGATCTCACCAAAGCACATGGAGAGAGAAAACCAGCTTTCCTCTTTACACTCAACTTTTAAAAACAGTGGGAGAGGCTTTGTCCTTGCTGCATATTTGAACAATCTAACAAATCCAAAGTATAGGAAAGCCTTTACTCTGGCCAAATTTAATGTTCTTCTATCGGCCTTACTAGCAGGAAGATACAACATATAAGAAAACCATTCTGTGAATGTTTATGTCCTTGTGAGTTTTGGGAGGTAGAAACAGTGGGGCATGTTTTATTGTGTTGCACCTTTTATTGGGATCTGCAGTGTTGTTTTATAGCACCAATTTTACAAAAAATACCAGGTAAACCTGATATATTTTACATTGATTACCTTCTGGCCGACCAGCAGCCAGGGATTACAACCAAGGTGGCAAGTTTTAGCATTGCTGAAATAGCTTGTAGATAAAAAATTGTGTCTTAATGTTTAATTTTTTATTCTATCGATCTCATCTAGTATTTTAAAGGATTTCACCCTATATAGTTACTTGAATTTATAGCCTCCAAGCTGTATTCCTATTGTATTTGTACTGTACCATTTGCATTGGGGTGTTTTTCTATTGGGCATTGTATAATATTGTACTCTTTTATAATGTTTTATTCTGGTCATCGACCATAATAATAACATTCAGTCATGACAGAAGGAGGTTGTAATAATCTAGTCGGGAGACCACCAGAGGCTGGACCAGGGTCTTGGCAGTGGAGGTAGAAAGAAATGGACAGATTTTAGCAATACTGTAAAGAAAGAATCTACAGGCCTTGGCTGTGGCCTGGATCTGGGGGATATATGACAGAGAAGAATAAAAAATAAAACCAAGAGTATGGGCTTCCTGGACCAGTCGAATAGAAATGTCATCCACAGAAACAGAAAAGGAGTATTGAAGGGTGGACTTAGGTGGAAAAACAAGAAGCTCTGTCTTGGACATGTTGAGCTTCAAACGCCGATGGCGCATCTACTGAGAGACAGCTGTAAGACAAGATGAAACTTGCTGTTCAAGACTCAGAGAAAGGTCAGCCATCTCTGTAGAATGCTGTGGGTGGAAACCGGACTGAAAGGGATCTAGAATGAAGTTGGCTTTGAGAAACACAAGACAGTGAGAATAAATTACCCATTCTAAAACCTTACAAAGAAAAGGAAGAAGAGAAATTGGACGATAGCTAGATAAAGAAGAGGGGCCAAGAGAAGTTTTTTTCAGAATAGGGGAAACCAAAGCATGTTTAAAGACTGAAGGGAAAGTACCCGTAGAAAGAGAGAGAGATTAAAGATATAGAGAAGTGAGGGGAGGAAAGAAGGGGCTATAGAAATTAGAAGACAAGGGGGAATTGGACCAAGAGAATAGGTTGCAGGTTTGGAAGAATTCAGCAGCATAGAAAGTTCATCCAAAGAAACCTGAGGAAACACAGAGAATTTATTAGTTGAAGGTACCAGAAGATTATTTGTAGAAGACAAATCAGGAAGAACTATCTCAGATTGGATAGTAGTGATCTTAGCGATGAAGTAGTTGGCGAAGTCAGTAGGGGAAAATAATGAAGAGACACGGGGAGAGGAAGGTTTTAACAAAGTGTTGAAGCAGGAGAACAAATGCTGTGGGTGCCTCTTGTTTGTGCAGATCAATGATTTATAGTAATTCTGTTTTGCCATAAACAGGGAGTGTGAGAAGGATAAAAGGACAAATTTATAATGAATAAAATTGGACTTTTTCCAGAGACGTTTGGCCACTCGAGAGCAGGACTGGAGGAACCTAACAAAGGGAGTAAGCCAGGGCTGAGGCCTATTTGTAGAAGAGGACGCCCATAAAGATACAGGGGCAAAGCTGTCAAGAGTTGAAGAAAGAATAGAATTAAATAAAGACATACCTGTGTCAGCAGAGTCCCCAAGAGATAGAGAATAGAGAGATAAATCCAAGGACTGACTGAGATGGTCATAATTAACAGACTGAAGATCACGAGAATAGCGTTGAACAGTATGATGAGGAGATGAGATATAATTAAGAGTAAAAGAGTAAAAGAAATGATGATCGGACAATGGAAAATCAGATGCCAGGTAGTCAGAAATGACACACTAAGCAGCAAGAACTAGGTCAAGGCAGTGACCGAAAGAATGGGTTGAAGAGTTGGAATGAGGTTGAAGACTGAAAGAAGCTAAAAGGGAGCTAAAGCGAGATGTAGAAGGATTCTTGGGATCGTCAAGGTGGATATTAAAGTCACCTAGGATCAAAGAAGGGGCTGCATCCGATAGAAATAATGTCAGCCAAGACTCAAAGTCTGAAAGAAACTGGGTAGCAGAACCAGGAGGGCAATAGATGACTGCAACCCGCAGCTGTAAAGGAAAAAAAGAGTCTAATAGAGTAAGACTCAGACGAAGAGAAACAATAGGTAGGGGGAGGGAAAAGAACTTGAAACTGGCAGGAATTAAACAATAAGATACCGACCCCTCCTTCACAGCCCTCAGAGCAGCTTGTATGGATGAAAGAAAGACTGCAAAAAGAAAGGGCAGTGGAGGTAGCAGTATCATGGGCCGCAAGCCAGGTTTCAGTAAGAGCAAGAAGATTAAATGATCTAGAAAGAAAAAGATCATGAATTGCTGTTGCTTTTGGAGCAACTGTGTGGCAGTTCTAGAGTGAACAAAAGAATGGAACCTGGGAGATAGGGAGGGGTTGAATAGGGATCAGATTAGGAGAAATATGTGGAGCCATGGGAAGGGAAGGTTTGAGTATCCAATAGTCAACGGAAGAAAATGTAACAATAAGAACAAAAAGATAAAAGCCGACAGTGCTTGATAACATTGCCTGACCACCACAGGACACGAGGGATCTAGTAGATAAGGAAGGTTGACTTTGGAAGCCTCTGCCCGGCATCCCAGCTGCCAAGAGGCCTCTGCTTGGCGTCTCAGGTGTTGCTCTAGCCACGCCCCTCTCTCTGCCATTTTGCTGGTGCTACCTCAAGTCCCAATGGTGAGAGGAAAAAAGGGAAGTTCAGCATCCTGGCTGGCTCGCTGGCTCTCAGCTGGATTGCTGCCTGATGTTCACAAGGTGGGGAGGGGTGGGATGGAGGAGTGCCCTTTTAAGGTTAGAGGGTCCAGGCCACACACCCCTCTCTGCCGTTCTGTTGGTGTAACAGAGCTGGCCCAAGACAGGTTGCTATCTCATGGACAGAAAGGTAACTGGTACTCTCCCCCACTACAGTCATTCAAGTCAAAGTGCATAGCATTCAGTGCTGGCTAACTGAGACAAAAAATCCAAACACCTCTAACAAAGCATAAACACATTAACACACACACACACACACACACACACACACACTAACTGTCATGTGGCAAACAACAATTCTGGCTAATAAAAGCTGAGGGCAGGTAGCAAGTCTGTAAGTGCAGTGCTCTCTATAATCCTGCATGGAAGGACATGATAATTATTAAACAGAAAATACAATAGAAATACCATAAAAATCCAGAATTAAAGATTGCAACTCCAATAAGAGTTAAACTCAAGCCCAGCTTCATTTCATTGTAGAAGCACAGAACAACATAGCTTTCTTTAAAAAAAAAAAAAAAGTATTCCTTAGACAATTTTTGTGCACTCTCACTGCAACTTTCCTGACTCTGTCATTTTCCACTTCAGTTTTATGGACAGAACACAAAATGAGCCATATCATAACTTTTGATTCCTGCACAGGCATAGGGACAGGATTCCTTATAAGTCAACAATTCTAAGATTGTATAGATTCACATGATGGTATTATCAGGTTCAAATCCCAGTTTTGTCATAAACACATGTGGTCACCATGCACCAATTTCAGCCTCTGAGGTTAATCTACCTCACAGAATTGTGGCTAGGATAAAAGTGTGCTTGGGGGAAAATAACATACAACACCTTCAGCTCCAGGAGATAAATGGAATGAAATTAGATAAAATATATAGTTGTGGGGGGGGGGGGGAGGAAACCACATGAGTGTCATAAAAAATGATGCCTTTCCAACAGCCTTTTAGGGTACAACTTCATACACTTTCACCTCACTGGGAATTGTTTCTGAATAGATAGCTATATATTTGCATTGCTAATTTAAATGGAAATTGCTTTTATAGAGGCAGACTCTAATCTTTTCCCCAGTACACACACATATACACTCTCTTCCTTCTCTCCGTCACACATACACACACTTATCTCCCCCATATCTTGCACACACATACAAGAACACACTTTATCCCACCTCTCACACAGAGAGATGCACATGTACTCCTCCCTGTCTCTCTCACAGACATATAGAAAACATACCAACCTATTCCAGTCATCCTCTCACAGTTCCTGCATTTCTCAGCATTTCTCTGAGATACATGGTGTTCATAGCAACCCCATTCCTTAAACTACACCAGGCTAGGGCTTTTGCTCACTTGTTCCTGCAACTTTAAAGGGGTTACAATTCTTTCTCTGTTTGTGTTAAACAGGCAAGATACCTTTTAGCTCTATAATCTATAAATCTATAAATTTCCTCTGGTGAAGACTTGGAGGGAATCTGAACACACAAGAGAGTCATTGCCAGTCATTTTAAACAGTGTTTGTATAAGTCAGTTCCCTATGTTCCTATGAAGTATGTTTTCATATGTGCAAAGGCTTTATAGTACAGTACTGCCCAATTTCTTATCCTATGCTTCTCTTCCACCTTCCCTTTGGCAAAATTTTGGAGCAGACCGACTCATTTCCACAGTGATGATCAAAGTCCCAATCTAAGGCGTTCTTGTGGAATGCACCTTGAAAAAAATCATGCCACCCCCTTTTTGATGGATTAATTTTCATGACATGGGACAGTGTAGGGTACATTTATTTACAGGGGGGAAATCCTTTTTTTGAACTAAAGCTGCCAGGCACTCCTAAGCTAGTAGGGTAACAGAGGGTTCTGGGATTTATAGCACAGAAAGGCATCTTAGTTCTGCTATGTTTTGCACACTTCACATATGGGAACAACAGTGGCCTAGCAAAATATATATATTTCTGAATTTGCATCTGGCACTTAGTACTAAGGCCTAGCCAGCTGGCTGCAGTCGTATTTCAATATGTTTTTCTCATTTGTTTCTGCTTCTCCTAGTATCCCGTTCACCATCATACTCACTGACTGAGATTTCCCAGAATAGGAACAGAATGCCACCTAAACAGTACCTCTTATTAATTATTTTGATGGTAACCCTACTCAGCCTGCAAAGATTACATGAAACAATGTCCACATTATTTCTAAAGCTTGTTTTCTTTCCCTACTAGATTTGGAAACTAAAAATAAGGACTGGCATCCTGTTGGGAAATTATGTCATCATAAACTGACTTACAATCACATAAAGTTGAATTGCACAACTGTTCAATGTTTGTATATTCAAGAGTCGAGATATAGCTACACCATCAGGACCATTTCACAAATGGAACCAGTGTGGTTGTTGTGCAGTGTCTGAATGCATAATGTATCCAGATACACATTTCCTGTTATGAAACAATAGTCCCAAGTACAAAATGTCTCAATGTGCAATGAGAGCCTTTGTTGTCCAATGGGACATTGTGTGTGGCAAAAGGTGACCAGATGTCATAGCAGCAAAGGAGGACTACCACAAAATGTAGGACTTTCAAGAAAAATGTAAGGGATTACAAAATAAAAGTTAAAAGCACTATTAGAAATATACATTCATTTCATATGGTTTATTTACAGTTACATTGCATATACTATATTTTATTATCCTTTAAAAATATATTATATTTTATTTTCCGGTCTTCACTGTAAACAGGAGGACCGGATAGCTCTAAAGTTCTTTTTTTCCCCCTAGGAGGAGCAGCAGACAAGACTTGCCTCCAGAGCTCACGGGGCATTTATTTCTCAGAGGGTGGAAGTACAGCAAACATGGTATTACTCAAAGGACTTCTTGAGCTCTACCTGACTTGCGCTGCAAGCATGAGACTCACTGTTTTAAATGGGCCTCCACCATAGGTTGCAATCCAGCTTCAGGCGGTCTTGGATGAAACGGATTATCTGGACCCATTCCAAACTGGCTTCCGGGCGGGTTACGGGGTTGAGACGGCCATGGTCGCCTTGGTTGATGATCTCCGTCTGGGTATCGACAGGGGAAGCGTGTCCCTGTTGGTGCTCTTGGACATCTCAGCGGCTTTCGATACCATAGACCATGGTATCCTTCTGGGGCGCCTGGCAGAGGTGGGAATCGGGGGCACTGCGCTCCAGTGGTTCCGGTCCTACCTCTCTGGGAGGTCCCAGATGGTGCAGCTGGGAGACGTGTGCTCCGATGAGCGGGCCCTTAAAACTGGGGTCCCTCAAGGAGCCATTCTGTCTCCCATGCTATTTAACATTTACATGAAACCGCTGGGAGAGATCATCCGGAGACATGGGGCGCGGGGTTATCAGTACGCTGATGACACCCAAATCATTTTCTCTATGTCTCCGACTGATGCAGTGACTGGGGATGGGGTCTCTCCTCTCGTGGCCTGCCTAGAGTCAGTAATGGGCTGGATGAGGGAAAACCGACTCAAGTTGAATCCAGAGAAAACGGAGGTACTAGTGATAGGTTCCCCTGGTCCAGGAATGGTGGTGGTTCCACCTGTCCTGAACGGGGTCACGCTCCCTGTGAAGGACTCTGTGCGCAGTCTGGGGGATGCTTCTTGACTCGTCACTTCACCTGACTGCTCAGGTGAACGCGACGGTCAAGAGCACCTGTCATCAGCTTCGGCTTATTCGCTAGCTGCGCCCATACCTGGCCCAGAGGGACCTAGAAACTGTTGTACATGCTCTGGTAACCTCGAGACTGGATTTCTGCAATGTACTCTACATGGGGCAACCCTTATACCAAACTCGGAAGCTGCAAATGGTGCAGAACATGGCAGCCCGGCTGGTCACTGGTGTTTCCAGGACCAGCCACATAACACCGGTACTGAAAGATCTCCATTGGCTGCCCATTCGCTTCCGGGCTCAATATAAGGCGTTGGTGATTACCTATAAAGCCCTAAATGGCTTGGGCCCAGGATACCTAAAGGACTGCCTCTCCCCGTACATTCCGCCTCGCACCCTCAGAACGTCTGGGCAGCAATTACTGAAGGTGCCTGGGGCTAGATTATCCTCCACTACACGGAGGACATTTTCCACTGCTGCCCCAGTCCTTTGGAATACGCTGCCCACTGAGCTCCGCTCGACTACCACCCTGGTCCAATTCAGGAAGGACCTGAAAACCTTCCTGTTCCAACAGGCATTCCCCGACTAAAATCCTGTGGGCCTCCCTCCTCTTCCGTGGCCAAGAGGTTGGGCTATGGGGCTTTTAGCCTGTTATTTTTTATTGACTGTATGGTCTGCTTTGATGTGTTTGTATTTTATATTGTTTTATGGTACTGTTGTTTTTAACCCATGTTGTAAGCCGCCCTGATCGTAGGAAGGAGCGGGATAAAAATAAAAACTTTATTATTTATTATTTATTATATGCAATATTTCCCTTACAATGTGGCGGGGGGGGGGGTCCGGAATGGATCCCTCACGTAAGGGAAGGGCACACTGTACAGCTTTGCGAAACTCCAATTTATTTCAATGAGCCTTGTAGAAAAGATCTTCCCAGTGGACTGTGTTTCCTGTTAACTATTTTATGAGGGGTGCAATTTGGATTTATTTTTAATTAACCACAAGCCATGCATCAAGGTAGAACTTCTTTGAAAGGATTGCTGGTTTTGTGACATGTTTGAACACACGTTCTGGCATAGGTGCCAATGAAAGTCACCAAAACTGGTTGTGAACACAAAGAAGTACAATCATTTCCTCCAAAGACTTTGCCAAAATTACAATGAATGGTGAAGAATACCTAAAGTAACACACACACACACACACACACACATAAAATGTGAGGCATACAGATAATTCCTCAGTGTCAAAACAGTAAGACCTTCTATAACTTTAAAGCCTGATATAGGATTACATACAGATTTAATTTTACATATGGTATCAGAATGCTGAAATCTTACTCATGCTCAAATGGTGCCTCTAAAGGTTGAAGGGTAGCACCTCAGTCCATTCTGTCACCTCATCACTTGTGCATGCCAGTTGCTCTGGGGAACTGTAAGAAATGCTAGGAAATCCTTTATATTCTTTGAGTGTATAGTGTGTGTGTGTGTGTGTGTGCTGTTAGAAACATGAGAGAGTACATAGACACATTATATACATAAACTCTTATGATTCTGGAATGACACTTCTCAGATAGAATGGCCAGTCAATCTCCCAGCATGATGGAAAACAGATGTAAGATTAGGATGCAAAGTAGTTTTCCAGATACTTGGTCTCAGCATGCCATACAACCCAGCCCCAGAGTTAACCAGCCAAGTGCTGACACATGTCTTACAGCAAAATATCACTCACAGCCACAGTTCAAAGGGCCTGCTACCCTCCAGGGCAATTAATACAGCATCACATTCAATGGTGCTTGAATCAAATCCATTGAAGTCTCAGGAGAAGAATAAAGAAACAGTCTCAGAGCTCAGACAAGAGCAGCATGCAGCAGTAGTTACAGATTCATTCTTTCAGAAGACAGCCTGCCCTAAAAAAAGGCTTGCTTAAAAGTATAAAAATGGAGCACATATCTCTTTCTTCCCACACTAACTTCCCAGTGCACCCCCAGACATTGTTCTTGAGTGAAGATTTGGACACTAGAAGTGCCAAACTCTTGATGCTATCAAACTTTGTTTTATAGTAAGCAGATAATTTCTAAGTCCAAAGCACATGTGAAAACTGGAAAACTGAGCCAGTATCAATTCTTCTCTGTTTTACTTGGCATCTTTCACCCCAAAGAATGTTGGCCACACTATGAACATTAAGAATCTAGTAACCTACATTTAGTGTTGTATACTACCCTCATGTAACTGTACCAGGATTTCCTCTGTGTGTGTTTGAGAGAGAGTATGTTTGTGTGTGCACTCACAGGAGGGTTATAGCTCTGTGTTTCTGTGAGGAACAACCATAAGATGCTTGAAGCAGCTATCAATTGTAGCCAGCATACCCAGTGACGAGAAACAGTACATAACATCCAGAATTTCACAGAGAGAAACCTGGATGTGTGCAAACAAGCAACATCAAGGAATGGTCAAGATGTCAAAAGTTATTAATGAGGAAAAACAAACATACTAGGAGAGGCTGCAGCACCTTATTTTTGACCAAGCAAAACAGCAAGATTCCACCCCTTTTCCTCATCCCCCATGGTTTGAGTGCAAAGTACTTATTAAATTTGCATCACTTGAAGTAAACTGAGCACAAACAGGGAAGGAGGACAAGAGAGAGCATCTTAACAGTAGCTGAAAAAGTAGGATGACAGAAGATTAATCAGGACCATCCCTGCAAGATCAGGAAAGTTGAAGGGTATGATAGCAGTAGTTGCAGATCAACAACATCTGGAAGGCTCCATTTTGCCATCTCTATTTTACTCAATGCGGTTGATAGTCTTTCTTCTTCCTTAACATGGAAGTCAGATGGGTCTGAGTTTACAAGCATGCAAGGTAAAAATTGGTATACCGCTTCAGTGGCAAGCCAGTGTAATAATTCATCTCAGAGTTGACAGTCATTTGAAATACGAAAGGGCAGGACTGTACTCATTGGATGAGCATCTATAGTTTGCAAGCAGGAGGTTCCATGCTCAACCTCTGTCTGAAATTCTAGAGAACAACTTCCAGTCAGTGCAGATGATATTGAGCTAGATGGGCCAATGCAGAGCTTGGAAAAGGTGTCTTTTGAAATAAAATTCCTATTATCTCCCAGCATGACCAAGAGACACTGGGAACTGGAGTCCAAAACTGCAACATGTCCAGTGTGGTGTTATATGAGGAATTTTCCTGTGTCCTGAGATACAGACACTTATATTTTACACTGGACCCAAACAGACAGGTCAAAATAAAGCTGCTTCGGGTCACTTTGGAGGTATGCTGTTTAAGTGCTGCATGCATCCTAAGAGTCCAGAAGCTGTACCAAAGCCACACTCCAGTCCTAAGGTCTAGAGTGCACCTTTGGTGCAGCTTCTGATTTCTTAAGATGCATGTGTCATTTAAACAGCACAGGGATGTAGCCAGGATTTTGGGAAGGGGGGAGGGGGTCCAGACTAAGTGCCACCATTATAATGGGGCTTGGGCATGGCAGCGCAGTGGTGCAGCGGCACACACCAATCATGGTATCTAATAGAAGGGAGGGTCCTGACCCCATGGCCCCCCCCCCCCCCCAGCTACATCCCTGAACAGCATACCTCCAAAGTGACCCAAAGCAGCTTTATTTTGGCTGTCTCTTCAGGCCTTTTGTTTTGCTTAAGAAAAGATGGGAACCATCAGAATACACTTCAGAGTAATTAAGTTTATATAGTACCATCTCTAAAATATAATTTTCTTGTCATCTTGAAAATGTGTGTCCTGTGCCTGAAAAGTCAGAGCTTATGAACAATTGGTTGTGTCTATTCCTAATCCATTGCAGCTGTTTCTCACAGCTTTATCATACTAGAAAGGTAAATCACAATTACATCAAGATACTAGTGTCCTTGGCTGGGACTTATCACATGATGTAATTCCTTTTCTATTGTTCTCCAGGTGGGAGATTGTTTGTAAAGAGTTTCTTGTTATTAATGCAAAAATCCATCAATAATCTGCTTTTCCACTACCGTTCTGCTACGATTTCCATTGTGATAATTCAATTGCATTTTCATGCCAGTTCTGGGTGGTCAGTGGTGAACATTAGGGGTGGCTTAGGTGCATTATTAGGGCTTTATCACACCAGCCCCATTTGTGCTGTAGTTGTGCACTAAAAATAAAATGGTACAATACTGGTGTAGGAGCAGCCACCACTGCACTTCTTCCTTTTAGAGCAACTGGGACTGCTGCCAGTATCATGTTCCTTCGCTTTCCTCTCCCTTAACCCTTCCTTCTGTCTCTCATTTAAAAAAAACAACCAACTTTTTTTTAATGCTATTTTGAAGCTCTGCAGCCCCAATCCACTCTTAAAACAATTTCTGAAACTTTGTTCAGGGCTCCAGAGCTCCGAAATAGCACCAAGAAGTTGGAAAAAATTAAAAAGGGAGGGGGAAGAGGGAAAGGGGAGAGTAGGGGACAGTGAGATCACATCACTGCCAATCACTCTACTGCTGTGGGAATGTCTTTCTGCACCCCTGGATTAGAGTGATTGCCATTTCATTCACAGGTTTCTCTTAGTGATCAGGTGAGAAGGAGAAGGGTGGAAATTTCAATCAGATCTCTTTCCAATTGGAAAAGTAACTGGGAAAACTTTCAATGTATTTCTTTTTTAAAAAAGGGGGGGGGGATGCTGACCATTTGTCCAAGTCAAAAATTATTTAGATGCTCAGTTCTATAACCTCTGTGATTATTTTACGTATTTCTGGCATGCTATGAATAAAAATACATAAGAAACCTGCCCTCCCCCCAAAAAAAATTGATTGGCAGATGATTGTACACACAGGTGTTTATCACACGGGAGGAATTTCTCTTAATTTCAAATGAAAAGAAAGTGGGGCCAGAACGCATTCACGTGAATTTGCTAGTTCAGAGAATTTACGTGAATGTGAATTGCGTTTGAACTGACTTCCCATTGTCTGAAAATAGCTTGCCATTGCTCGAAATTGTGTGTGGTAGTCTATCACGCAATAATGTGAAATCCCATGATTGTGTTCAGACTGACTTCCCATTGCTTGAAATTGTGTGTGAGAGTCTTTCACGCAATAACGTTAAACCCCATGATTGCATTCAGATTGCCATTGGATTATACTTCCAATTTCCCTTGTCTAATAAACTCCACACTCTCACTGGGGCTTGTCAGAGTTTTGCTCACTTCCTTTTCCAGCAGAGCTGGCCAATTCTGGAGTCAATCTCTCTCTCTCTCTCTCTCTCTCTCTCTCTTATTAACACACACACATGCACACACACTTACACCTGGCAATGTAAATGGAATAGAGAAAACAAGTTTTACAGTTTTTTAAAAAAGTGTTTCATTAACCCTGTTCTGCCTTGTCTTGTTGCTTAGAGTGTCAGAGTTGACTAATTGCTGGCAGATTAAAGCTAGTAGCTAGTGTAGTCTGATATATTCTGAATCAGGAGGTTCACCCGCTACAAGAGGAAAAATGGTATTTTAAAGGTAAGATTGTTTTCATTTATACTTCTGTGAGGGGGTACCTGTGTGCATGCACATATATGCCAAACTAGCAAAAGGGGTGGTGATAATGTCTTGGAGGGGATACCGGGTGGTACTGGGTGAGCAATCTCAAATCCTTTGTGTGATAAACTTTTAGTGCAAATGAAGGCTGCAATCCCAGAAAGGTTCCAGGTTTCAAAGGAAAGAAAGCAATCCTGATTGCATAGTGTTTTTAGAAACAACACTATTTTAATGGGAGAAGAGCTTGGTATGATAAAGCCTTTAGTGTGTTTCATATATGTACTGTAAGTGACTTCATACTAAGTGAATTCTGCAGTATTCACAACTGTGTAAAATTCAGGGCACATACATATTTGTGTGCTGCAGAATGTAAGAGACCATCTGTTTAATCCACCTGTGTCTGCATTTGTGCATTGCTTGGATGAGTCTGATTATTTCTTGGGCCTTTTATTTCTACTGCATAGATTGTTGAAAACACCTGGGACCCTAATTTTTTTTATCTGAGCACAAAAGTGGTTTGGTTTTTTTTTTTGTTTTTGTTTTGTTTTGTTTTTGTTGTTGTTTTTGTTTTTTGTGTGTGGTTTTTTTTTTTTTTTGTTTTTGTTTTGCTTAATGCTTTCACTTTTTTGGGGCAGTATCAGTGGGTTTAATGTAGGACTATAGTATGTACACTGGGAGTAAGCCTAAATGAACTCTGGATATGTTGTTATGCACCTGCAAAATGACTCTGAGAAATTTACTGCATTGGCCGTGGAATGGGCCTTTAGCATTCCAAAACAGAACATTTTGGGGACGGGAGGCAGCAGGGAATGCATTTTATCGCACAGCGAGAATGCTGCCACTGCCACCGAGCATCCCCATCCCATTCCAGATGTGTCCCAGAGGAGGCAATTTTGGGGAATGCTTGAAAAGCGTTCCTGGAAATCGCCCCTGGGGAACACATCTGGAACGGTATGGGGATGTTCAGTGGTGGCAGCAGTGTTCTCGCTATGTGATAAAATGCGTTCCTCAACGCCTCTCATCCCCAGAACGTTCCATTTTGGAATGCTACAAGCCCATTCCAGGGCCAATGCAGTAAAGTTCTGACTTATGGTAACAAGAGTTCTCTTGTTAGTCCTAGTACAACAATCCTGGAGTCTTAATCCAATACTCAGACCACAACATGATCATTGCCCCTTTCCCCCAGTGGACTCAATTAGTTTAAATGATTAAGTGACTATGGTCCAAAACACACTACAGAAATAATCCAGTTTGAGACTGCTTTAACTCCCCTTGCTCGGTGCTCAGGAATCCTGGAAATTATAGTTTATTGTGGCACCAGAGCTCTCTAACGAGAAAGTTACATATCTCACAAAACTACAATTTCCAGAATTTCCTAGCACTGAGCCAGGGAAGTTAAAGTGATCTCAAACTGGATTATTTCTGCAGTGTGTTTTGGATCAAAAAAGATTTTTAGATTAATACGAAATTGCCATTTTTAAAAAAAATACAAGCATACTGCAGACAACAAACACCTTCTCAAAAGAGGCATACTGCCTTCTTACATAGTGGAAGAATACTTTTTCTGTGTCATCTAAAACCAAAGAGAACATGTATCTTGCTTGCTTAGAAATAATGGCTTACATTCCCTGTGTATTAGCAGTATGACAGCACATTCTTCCTCTCTCCTCTGAGGGAGATTTGGGCTGGGGGATTCTAGGAGTAGTCTAAAAAATATGTAACCTTTACAAACTCTGTTTAGGTATTCATATTAGGGCAAACTAACAAAATATTTGACCATTTGTAACAATGGCTGGCATTTAAAAAAAAAAAAGATTGTAAGCCTGAGGGCAGGGAACTGTCTAATTAACAATTTTGTAAGCTGCTCTGAGAGCATTTCTAAAGAGCGGGATATAAATTCTACTGTTGTTACTTCTACTACTACTACTGCTAATAATAATAATAATAATAATAATAAATGTTTTATGACAAAAGTTCTTATAATCTGAACAGTTGTCTTACAAACAAAAATTGAGCAGAGAAAAGTCTTCTTCGTATGTAGTTAAAAGTTGAGAGATCTAGCATGGTAGAGTGGCTTGAGCATTGGACTATGACTTTGGAAACCAGGTTCAAATAGCTGCTCAACCATGGAAACCTAATGTGTGTCCTTGGCTGAGTCACACTATCTCAGCCATAGAGAAAGGTAAAGGCAATCCCCCTCTGAATAAATCTTGCTAAGAAATTCTGATGATAGCTTCGCCTTAGGGTTGCCATATGAAGGCATACAATAGTGAAAAGTTTACCTAGAAAAAAGGTATCATCCTTGTAAGCAATTATTAAATATGGAGGAATGATGAAGTGAAGATAGGCTTGCATTCAATATTGGATATAATTGAGTCTGTTATGTAATACCATTCAAGTACATATCATATCTCTCAAGTATGTTAACTAGTCTGCTAGTCCTGAAGACGTGAAATACTTTTTTAATGTGTATGCACATTAAAGTGTATGTACATTTATCCAACATCAGAAGAATGGTGAAAGAAGGGTCTTACAAGTAGAAAGCAATGGAAACATATTTGTTTCAACCAGTCTTTATTGCTATTATTCAAGCAAGCACTAAAACATTGTCCAGATAAGAAAGGTGAGGAGAATATCATTTATGTCTCTGTACGGTGTCTCTACATACCACCCTCTATTTATATATCCTTTGCCATCAAGCAAAATTATAGATGGGTGCAGCTATTTGAACTTTATTTTGTAAATTACAATGAGCCATTGAACCAATTTTCTGGATCTTTGTCATCAGAGAAGTTTCACACTCACTACAACAACTGGTGATTTAAAACAAAACAAAACAGGGTACTGTGATACAGGAAGAAATAGTTATTCCCCACTTCCAGTGCACTGTACCCCTAATCCTGATCAGCTCCTTCTCTCCTGTGGCTATTATTTTAAAACTGCGGGGGAGGGGTAGCCAAGATACATTAAATGTGTACAGACAACCAACGTATCACAACACAACACATCATCCGCTTTGGCCCTGAATGTCATGTTTTGCTGAATGCATAAGCATAAGCCTGCACTCTACTCTATGACAACTTTTCTTTTTAATTGTGTACTTACAGCACGCCAAAACCTGTGGAACAGCATAAAGAGATTAAAGCCTCCCTGTTTACTTTCTTTAATCAGAAATAGACTAGAGAAGTCTGCTGAAAATGTTTGAGATATTCAGAATAGCCTAAATCTAGGCCCAGTAGAGACAGGCTTTACGTCACGTGGTACGGTTGCATCGAGGCGCTCCGCCCACATGTGGCCCAACCCTAGTACGTGATGGGGGTGTAATCATGGCAGCCTCCTGTCCACACAGGGGCCGCCATAATTATGTCACACTTCCAAACAGCACGGTGTGTGTGTGTGACATCATTGCACGTCCCAGGCCGCTTATGGTGGCCTCAGCATGGCACGCAAAGGAGCTCCAAAACGGAACCTTCTGAAGATGCACCTCATTCCCGCACCCACCAAATGGCTGTGGGAACAATGCCGGGGGAAAGGGCCAAGTGGCTCGCCTGCAGCCATGAGAGGGAAGGGGTACCCAGCGCTCTCCTCCCGTCTTCTGCCCAAATTCCAATGAGGGTCAGCTGGAGAACACCATGGCAACCGAGGCTAGGACTTATAAGTCTCAGGACTTGCCTCAGGAAGACCTCTCCTCCAGCCATGAGAGGGAAGGGGGACCCAGCGCTCTCCTCCCACCTCCTGCCCAAATTCCAACAAGGATCAGCTGGAGAACGCTGAAGGAACTTGCCCACTCTTAGAGTTGTTTTAATTATTTAATTGCAAGGCATGTTTATTGTTAGTTTTTCCTTTCACTTGTTTTGCTTTATTAACTGCTATGTATTTTTATTTAATTTGCTGCTGTTGATTTGCTATATATTTTGTTTTTGTTATTTACTGCTATTGTTGATTGTGATCTTAATTTATTGTTATTGTTCAATATGCTGCTATGTTATATCTCTTTTTATTTCACGTTTATTGTTATTGCTTATTGTATTATTCCTCTGTTGTAAGCTGCCCAGATTCCCAGAGATTGGGTGGCATGTACATAAATCTTGGCGGTTTACAGACCGCCAAATAGTACGTCATCAATACGTACTAGGGTTAGGAAGGGGCGGTGCTTCCGCACCCCCCTAACCCTAGTACGTATTGAATACGTACAAGATGGCGGCGCCCTGTTCATACGGGCGCCGCCATCTTTACGTACTGGACGCACAGCGTCCAGACGTGTCGCGCCGCTTGTGACGTAGCGAGCGCACCCCTGGCGCCTCGCTACGTCGCAAACGCGACGGTAAAAGAAGCTCCATTTTGGAGCTTCTTTTTTCGGTCCGCGCGGGAGTCGGACCGTCTGAAGGCTCCGGCTCCCCCGCGGACCTACTGGCGGCGGCGGCAGACCGCCGCAAAGTGGCGGTCTGTACCCCGCCCTTATTATTATTTCTCCCCTGGCTGCGGCTCCTGGGGTATCCTGGGGCATGAAGCCCCAAGGACACCCCTTTTCGGGACCAGGGTGAAGCAGCATTTTGCCGCTTCTCCCTGGTCCCGAAAAGTGCCGGATTGAGGCCTCAGGGCTGCCGGTGTGGTTGCCCTGGCCCCAATCCACGGAGTAAAGGGCCGTGTGCAGGCCACCCCAAAGGGGCAGTCTGTACCTTGACCTAGTTGCTTGTCCAAGCTAATGCAGGCCCATTGAATAAATTATTAAATGGTAAGTCAACATTTATGCAAATCCCATTGCTTCAGTAAGTTTACTCTAGGTAG
>NC_056524.1:230181746-230218198 GCF_019175285.1 Sceloporus undulatus | reverse complement strand
ATCTATCTATCTATCTATCTATCTATCTATCTATCTATCTATCTATCTATCTATCTATCTATCTATCTATCTATCTATCTATTTTTTGGTATTTGTACTCCGCCCTTCAGCCCTAAAGGCACTCAGAGCAGCTTACAATTATCTACCAATTGGATTTAAGCTATTGTTTGTACAATGTTATTGTTATTGTTTTAGTATTCAACAACAAACTTCACTGTGCCATCTATTGCTGTGCTTAGCAATGGGACTTACTTCCAGGTCAGCCTATACAGGAGTGCTTGTAAGTCTCTATTTGTAATTTGATCAGGTTTCAACATGGAGAAATGTAAGGTTGTGCACTTAGGGCAGAAAAATGAAATGCACAGATATAGGATGGGGAATACTTAGCTGAATGAGTCTACATGTGAAAGGGATCTAGGAGTCCAAGTAGACCACAAGTTGAACATGAGTCAACAATGCGATGCGGCAGCTAAAAAGGCCAATGCAATGTTAGGCTGCATCAAGAAAAGTATAGTGTCTAGAACAAGGGAAGTAATAGTGCCAATCTATTCTGCTTTGGTCAGGCATCACCTGGAATATTCTGGGCAGCATAATTCAAAAAGGATGTGGAGAAACTGGAGTGTGTCCAGTGTGTGACTAAAATGGTGAACGGTCTTGAAACCATGCCCTATGAGGAATGCCTTAGGGAACTGGGGATGTTGAGCCTGGAGAAGAGATGGTTAAGAGGTGATATGATAGCCCTGTTTAAATATTTGAAGGGATGCCATACTGAGGAGGGAGACTAGGACCCAGAGCAATGGATGCAAGCTACAGGAAAAGGGATTCGATCTCAACATTAGGAAGAACTTCCTGACAGTCTGGGCTGTTCAACAGTGGAACAAACTCCCTTGGAGTGTAGTGGAGTCTCCCTCCTTGGAGGTCTTCAAACAGAGGCTGGATGGCCATCTTTCGGGGATGCTTTGATTGAGATTTCTTGCATGGCAGGGGGTTGGACTGGATGGCCCTTGTGGTCTCTTCCAACTCTATGATTCTATGGAGTTTATCGCATGGCCCCTAAAACGGGCCCAGTGTGTTTTAAACATGAATGCGCGCGGGTGCGCACAGAAGAGGATGGGGCCAAGAATCTCATTTTATCTCATGCTAGAACGCTGCCATTGCCACCGGGCATTCCAGTTGCATCCCCGTTCCATCCCAGAGGGCACCATTTCTGGGAACTGTTTCTAAGTGTCCCCAGAAATGGTGCCCTCTGGGACAGAACGGGGATGCAACTGAAACACCTGGCAGCAAAGGCGGCATTCCAGTGTGCAATAAAATGGGGTTCTTGGCCCCATCCCATTCCGCCCGTGCGTGTTCATATTTAGAACACACTGGGCCCATTTTAGGGGCCGTGCGATAAAATTCTATGTATATGCTGCCAGAGGAATAGTGAGATATAAATGTAATAATAAATAAATAGTAATGACTGCCAGCATTTATAACCCACATTTAAATATATCTTGTTTAGAGTGTGTATATTCAGAGTAATGAATTTCGGAAGGAAAATGCTGCTAAACATGTCCACTTTGAAAAGACTCAGACCATTTGCATCAAAACAAGCCAAGATGTATATAGTTACAAAAGGTGTGTAGGGGGGATGACAGTATTGAAATCCATTAATCATACAGATAAATTGAAGCAGAACTTGAGACAGACTGTTCTAATTTAGATACTGCTGATTGCAGCTACAAAATGTTCATCTGGAAGCAACCTTAGAGTTGGACAACAAATTCAATTAGCTAGCAGGAAATTTAGATTAGGTTTTTTTAACTGCTTCAGATGAAATTATGGGTTCTTCCAGTCTGTTACATGAAAGCTGTCACAACCTCTCAGTTACCAAGACATGCTTATACTGGTGTAATTCAGGAGCTGAGAGAAAGACCAATGGTTTTAAAGGGGCAATTCCTCTGCAAAGGTGTTGATCCCTAGTTTGAATGTCCTGCACTTTTTCGTTTAATGTGACTTGAGTTATAGATTAATTAAATAGAGCTTTGCACTGTGACTTGACCTCCTTTTAAAAAGATGTACGTGTGCAATATTCACCTAAATAAAACGAGCAACCAGATATCCAGATGGATTTACACCCACAAAATGCTACCTTTAAAGAGATCCTAGCTCCTATCTGGAATTTTTGTAATGCATGAAACCAATTGTTTATGCAGAAGAACTTGTCTATAGACTGTGGTCATAGTTTTCACTGTGGTGGTGTGTATCCATGGCATGTGATGGTGACTGCTCTTCTGAATTTAATATCAATGTATATGTTTGGAACAATCATTCTGCACTTATACAAAAGACTTCATAAGTTAAGTTAATTTAAATCCTCGTTTATGTAACTTGACTACACCTTCTTATAACCATACTATATCCTGTCATAAAAAAGCTGTTTTAGAATATTCCCAAAATTAAATAAAAATCTAATATGGTAAGCTTAAAAACAGCAAACACCTGTCATTTTAATTAAAGTGCTTTACCACTAACTTTCATCTATTTACATTTGTTTCATTTGTGTGCATTCAGCTGTTGTTCCTACTTATAAGAATTAAAGGAATTAAAGAAAATTCTGCTGGAAAGTTACCTTTATGTGCATTTTTAAAATAAAAAATAAAAATAAACTATTGTATAAAAATAAACTATTGTATAATGCTGAAATTCTAAGCACACTTACCTGGAAGCACACTTATGTTCACAGTGCAAGATCAGTTTATTTTGTGTAAAGAACAGCTTCTTTCCATAAAGCAACATGTGTTTATTATCCAGTTTATTATTCAGTCCACCTAGCCTTTCTGGAAACAATCTCTTTTATGATCAATAGAATCTAGAACAGCTTTGTACACAAGCAGGTCAGACTATTAGAAGTGGACCAATTTAAAAGTACGTATGTAGCATACACATTTTCTTATGCCCCATCTCATACAACTTCTCTGTTCATCATCTAAAAATATTTTAATTTATTTTTTAAAGCTGACATAAACACTCATAGTCTAGTTTTGAAAATTAAGTTTTCATATGTGAGATAAAAATTCTCAATTCATGAATGTGAGGTTTTGTTTATGTTTCAATTTAGATCTTCCCAATTATTTATTTTGTTTTAGCAGGCTTCATGTATGAAACCAATAATCAATAAACTTCTACTACAAAGTAATGTAACTATCAAATGGAACTAAATAAAAGGCTATGAAATTCTGTGAAAGTAATGTAAAGCACTGGTTTCAAAATGACTTTTGGATAAACTGGGTTCTTTCAAAGCTTTCTGAGATTTCCTCATTGAAATGGTCAAAACATGGGACAAATTCCCATGAAGGAAACCTTTTACATCATTACAATTTTTATCTCTTCCAATTTGCAGCCATCAGGAAATGTTCCCTCTGTTCTGGGGCAGGGGTTGAAAATGTTGGTTTGTGAAGAAGTTGGGCTACAGGTCCCATCAGTCCTAACCAGCACCACCAATGGTGAGGGCGGATGAGAGCTCTAAGCCAAAATCATCCTTGTTCTAAAGCCTACTATCATATCAGAGTGCTTGATAGTGGATTCAAATGACTTATCAGAATAAATGCAATACCTGTTTAAAAATTATCACAAATATCTTGACAGTCTACAGTGAAATAGTTGACAGCAGTCTAGGGCTGCACAACTAAATACATAGTTACTTTTCCTATGTGCATGTGATATAGAACTTTCCCACCTGTTCAGTAAGCTGCAGGCTGTGGCTTCTCTATGCACTTATCAATGCCAGGTGGTAAGCTTTTAAATGCTTCTGTTTAGCATTTTACCATCAGTATTATTTCTGAAACATAACAACACAGAGTTCAAGACAGAGGTTCATATATTTTGCACCTTGAAGGAATCTCATAAAAAATGATGTTTGAATCTATAAACCTTTTATTTCCACCATTCATCTGCAGCCATAAATGCATTTTTACAACTGTTTATGTCAAAGAGCACATTTCAAGCTGGTTTTCTTCCATAAAATTATGAATATTCTGTTATCTTTTCCTCATCCTTAAACTTTCTCATTGCCTTTTGTTGCTTCTTCCATTGCCAACATTTATATTTTAAAATTCTTGAAGGAGAGGTGTTTTTGTTTGCATAAGTGTCATATACATTAGTAATACCATACTTGGAAGGGCAGCTATGAAGGAATTAGACAAGATCTTGAAATGTAAAGATGTATCATCAAATACTAAAGTTAGGGTTGTTCATGCCACCATATTTCTTATTTCTATGTATGGTTGTGAAAGTTGGTCAGTGAAGAAAGCTGATACAATGAAGAAAAATTGATGCAACTCATTGAAATATAGTGTTGGAGAAGAGTTTGACAGATAATGTGGACTGTTTAAAAGACCAACAAATGGGTGCTGGAGCAAATAAGACCTGAACTCTCCTTAGAAGTCAAGGGCCTGTTACAGACTGCCAAAATAAAGCTGCTTCTGGTCTCTTTGAAGGTATGCTATTTAAATGATGCATGGGTCCTAAGAGTCCGGAGGTCGCATCAAAGCCACACTCCATTCTTAAGCACTGGAGTGCAGCTTTGGTGCAGCTTCCGGATTCTTAGGATGCATGCATCATTTAAACAGCATACCTCCAAAGAGACCCGAAGCAGCTTTATTTTGGCAGTGTGTAACAGGCCAGAAGATGATTAAACTGAGACTGTCATACTCTGGCCATATGATGAGAAGACAGGACTCAGTAGAAAAGACAATAGAGCTTGACAAGATGGAAGGCAGCAAGTAAAGAGGAAGACCACATTCCAGATGGATAGACACAATCAAAAAAGCTACAGCCCTTAGTTTACAAGACCTGTGCAGAACAGTTGATGATAGGGTGATTTGAAGGGCTCTCATTCAAAGGGCTGCTATAAGTTGAAGTCGACTTGACAGCAGTTAACAACAAACCACACACATGGACAGATATTCGTGTGTTTGTATGCATCTGTATGGTATTAAAATCATCCTGGACGTGGTGTGAATCACACCATTGCACAGAGCAATGGTCTAAGACATTTTGCTGTTGGAAGCAAAGAATAAAATGAACCCTGCCTTAAACATGGAAGCCAGCTGGAATAGCAATTGAAACCTACTCCAACACTGCTAACAGGACAATAGGAATCAGCATATCTGAGGCAACAGGTTTATGGGCCTGGGACAGTTTGTATGGCATACTTGGCTGGTGTCCACTAAGAGAACTGCCAAAAGGATGCCATCACTGTCCTTTAGTGTACCACATGAGGAAATGTCTCCCTTAGCCAGTGCAATAGAGATGGAAAGAATATTTGTCATTACTCATTTCCTAGCCAAAAAAGATGTTTCCTGACACTAGGGAAATCATGTTAAGAAGAATAGAGGCAATAGAGAGCTGCTGTGAGATTCTTCACAGTTTGGTAGTCATCAACACAAAGATACACATTTTCCAGCATCATTTTCCTGCAGATACTTTTCCAGCACAGAAAACACTATTTCCTATGCAGGAAGTGACATTATTTTCTGTTTAGTAAACCATGTATATGTCTGTGCAGATTAATACTTTCTAAAGTACAGATAGCCATTGGACTCTGTGGAAAATCTTGTGTTTTTGCCCAGTGAGGAGTTTAATGCTGGAATTATTTGTTCTTTCCTGTGAGAAATGCACAGTTTTGAAGGGGGATGTTTTTGTTGGTAAAACAGGGATGAGCAGTGCTGCTGTGTTTGACATTCCATGCAGCCATGCCAGTTGGTATGATTCTCAATCACAGATGTAGCACGACCCTATTACTCTGACCGTTGGCTTTTAGTATTGTACTTGTTAGACAAGAATCAAGTGTTGGTGTTGGAAGAAAATATTATCCCTATATATTATTTATTTGTTTGTTTGTTTGTTTGTTTAATATCCCACCTTCCTCCCAGTATGAGATCACCTCACTAAATCATCTCACTTTAAGAAAGACTGAAACATGATTGCATTTTCTTTAAGGATGCAGCAGCAGCAGCAAGGAAAGTGTATTGAAGACTGGCCATTTCCATGTCAGTGAGCAGTAAATCTCCTCTGGATTTTAGTCTGAAGTTTAAAGGTACTATCCAAGGCACTGAACACTGAACATTTGGGGTATTGTGTACAGCATATTGGACAACTCATTTAAAGTTCAGACTATACCATGGAGTAGATTAACTTCCCTTTGACAGGGGAGCCATTAACTACCACTAGAGCAGTGAACTATATTTCTGCATGTGGCCTGGAAATATATTGATACATACTTCTGAAGTGTGTGTGTGCGTGTGTGTGCGCATGTGTGTTTATATATAAAAAAACTGTTCACCTCTCTTTATTAGTCTGATAACATACACAAACCTTGGATAAAGCAAAAGAAATTCATTCTTATGAATTTGACCTTCCTCTGTGTCTTGCTTGATCCTTCTGTTACAAACCTTGGCTTCCTTTTCTGATCTGAATTCATCCTTTGAGGCTAATATAATGATATTACCAAAACATTACTTTACAGCCTAGAAATAGCTTTCATTTCAGATTTAATGCTATTATACGGAATTAGAAAAGCTTTTGCTTGCTTTGTGTCCTGTAGACCTTTCATATGTCACAAAGCTTATTCGACATCTTGAAACAGGTTTAGAATTGTTGCTGCACAGTCCTCATCCCTTCTTATATGTAATCAGTGTAGTATTTAAATATTCTTTCTATTTGCATTGAGTCTGTAGTGAGATCTCAGCTTGATTTTTTAAAGACCCTGCAGATTAGCAGAAGGTTACTGAGGTAACTACGAATCACTCTGCTAGTCTAATTACTTTACACCATGCAATGATTTAGTTTGCTGCAGCCAGAAATCCCTGTTAGAATTAGCAGGAGACAATAATTTATGGGAAATGCTACATTTGGTGGATACAGGGAGCTGGCACAATCTTTTAATACTGTGGAAGAACAGTGAGGCTCTAGATGGTTGCTCTGAAGATATTTCCCAGCATGTTAATTTGTGGACTTATGTTAGTTATTGAGCTTAGCAGACTCTACCATAGTTCAGACCGTTGGTTACTTATGCACTGTGGAAGACATATGGCATATTTTCTTGTACTCCATAAACAGAAATATGGCTTTGTTCTGACCAGAGTAGGAAGCAAAGAGGAAAATGTTGAATCTTTTGAGGAAAGGAAAAAAATAATATATAGCACACAGTTTTTTTTCATGGCTTAGGTTATGTGATCACATTTTTATAATAAGTGGAATACTGTTGGTGTCTTATCCTACAGAGGCAGCTGAACATTTTTGTCTGAGGCAGAATAGATGGATTTAGTTCAAGCTCATAGAAGTGGAGTTGTGCATACTGTGCCTTTGTGAACAGATGTGTGTTGATGCACACACAAGGTGGCTGTACACATTGTAAAGGTACCTTGTGCATCCAGATGCATTTTCACATTTAGTCATGCAGCATCACAATTCATCAACAAGGTTGCATTGCATGATTGCCATGTAGCTGTGAGTGAAAGGTTACACTGCCTTTCCTTAACATCTTGGCCACTATACAGCAAGATCATTCTGCATGCCTGGGGTCCTGCATGGTTGAGAAGGCATCATCAGAGATTTCTCCTGAACTTCTTTCCATTCTTGCTTTTCAGACAGGAATAGACCTAGCCACGCAGGTCTTTTAACATGTGCCTTTTCTATATGCACTTTTTGACAGACATCAATATGGGGTATCCTCAAATATCTGCAAGATACACTGGCTGGTTCAAAGAGCTGTCATTTTCATTCCTCACAATGTCCTGACTTTGGGGCCTTGCCTGAAATTCATACAGTAGTTCCTAAGCCTAAACATCGACTTCTACCACCACCATCAGGGAAGCCAAAGGGAATAATCAGAACTTAGATAAGTTTATGGATTTTTTTTAAAAAAGGACATTTCACAAGCTGACAGGACACTTTACTAGGGTCCACCTCAAACCTGGAACTTGCCCTGCCCTTTGACACCTTAAAAAACACAAAAAATGTTTACTTGCAGCATTTGTATCCTGATGTTCAGCCAAAGAGAATCCCAGATGGGTCAGGCATATCCTTCTCATGGAAAACTGATTACGTTATTTTGTTTTCCTCCACTTCTTTTTAAACAGATATTCCTATAAAAGATCCCTATAGACCATAGTCTATATATACAGCCAACATTGTGTAGTGCTTTGAGTGTTGGTCTTTGACCCTGGAGCAAGGATGCAAATCCCCATTCTTCCATGAAAAGCCAGCAAGTGATCTTGGGCAAGTCACAATTTTTCTCAGAGGAAAGTAATGGCAACCTGCCTCTGAACAAATCTTGCCAAGAAAACCACATGAACAGGTTCACCTTAAGGTCACCAAAAGTTGAAAATGACTTGAAATTACATAAGAAGTCTTGGCATACCTGAATAAACTCTAAGAAAGACCTGTTCTTTCTTAATTGATAATCATAAACAATCATATCTGAAAGATGAAGGACTGTATAATTTTAGAAAAGCCTTATCCATACAATCAGTGAAAAATGTTAACATCTAGCATTACTAAACCAGAAAGTGTCTTTCTACTATGTTAGTAAACAATGTTATTATTCCCAACTGAAGTAGCACAGCTGAATCAATGAGATTTACCTATATGTTGACTCACACAATTGACTCAATTGCCCTATTCTAATAGGGAATGATCAACAGAATGCCAGTCAATATTTGGGACTAGAATCATTAACGTGTGGGTAAACTACTTTGCTATTGTCCTTCTGAAAGGAAAAAGTTATCACAAAAAGCCGTAGTAACATACTTTAGGGTATCCGATAAAGCTGTAATAGAAGATCAAGGAAATAAACCTTAGAACTGAGCCTTATCACACTATGAAATCATCCTTCTTATTTTATATCCATAAACTTCAGGGATTTGCCTTCCACGGTTACTATAAATTGAGATGGAAAAGGGGGAAGAACCTGACCCTGTAAATTGGAATATGTTTATTAAAATCAGAAGAACTATTCATATTTATGTATGGTAAATTTTTAGTCTTTTATGGGATGACAAGTTTGTGCAGATTCTCACACTATGAATAATTATTTGGTTACTAAAAACAAGGACTATATAATCCTAAACTCAATACACATATTACAGATACAGAGTTCTCATACCTGATTACACAATTATACAAATCTGTGCTGAAAAGGGGAGGGAGAGATAACTATTTGCAATTTCATAACATTCCTAGTCCATGTCAGCACTGCATATTACTGGCACCAATCAGTCCTATTATGCTCATTTTCTTCTTAAAGAAAGACCAATTTGTATGATTTGGGGAGACTATAGAGAAAGTGGCATGGATAAAAACATTGAAAAATTAATTGCGAATCTGTGTTATCTGAATGGATTTTATAATGAAAAACACACCGCAATATCAAAATGTAATGAATGGGACAATGGCAGCACAAAGGCATTTACTACGAAAGGAAAGCTGGTTAAATGTTCCCAAGCCCAAAACACAAAAGCAAAAAAGATCAGCTTCCAGGCACTTTGGGGGTGTGGCGTGCAGAGGGCACGCCCTGGAATCAGCCTGAAACTGCTCCATGGCTGCCTAAATTGGCCCAAGCTGGCCAGAAAAGGAGCAATGAAAAGCTGCTCCTTTCCTGTGACATGTTCAGCACTGCTGGGACCATGGTGTCTGGTCGCCACAGCCCACTGCCAATCAGGGGCTGACCAGGGCTGGAGGAGCCAGTCTGCTTGATCCCTTAGTTACTTATTTGACTGTATGTTACCACAGTTTGGTTATCAAGAAGTTTCCTCTTTTTTCTGTAGCTTTTAAAATGCTCTCATGAGACAAATAATCACCAGACCAGTACTATTTTTAATTGTTTCAACCAGTATCGAAGTCCATGCACATAGAATTTAGAAGACTTTTTAAAGAGTAACAAAAGAGAGTTTAAGCTCAGGTGATTTGTCTGCCTGTATAGGTTTCATTCTAGGGCTGTTCTCTCATCCTGTATCACACTGCATCTACATTGCTGTCTTAGCAATTTTCCATGGAAGTCCTTAGAGAAACTGTTAATAAAATTTTACTTGTGTGGCTAGAACAATCCCAACAAGGATTTCATAAACATATTTTACCCCACAGATAGGCATCATGTGACTGTTAAAGAATTATATGGCAGAGAAAGTTCAGCAGTACCTTCATAATCATGTCTTAACCTGGGATGTGTTAGGAAGTTTCTAACTAGGAGAATTTCTTAATTTACCTCAAATTGCCAAGAGTGGGGTCCTAACAACTCCCCTCGCAGGACCATGTCATTTATTCCCCAGATCCAGGCCACCGCCAAGACCTGTAGATTCTTTCTCCACAACATTGCCAAGATTCGTCCATTCCTCTCAGCCTCTGCTACCAAGACTCTGGTCCATGCCCTAGTGGTTTCGCGACTAGATTATTGTAACCTCCTTCTAACAGGGCTTCCTCTTTCACATCTCCATCCTTTAATCTATGTCCAGTATTCAGCTGCCCGTATTGTCACATCCGCTTGCCGCTTTGACCATGTTTCTCCTCTTTTCTCCTCCCTTCATTGGCTCCCCTTCCCCTTCCGCATCCGGTACAAGCTTTTGTTATTGACTTTCAAAGCCCTCCATGGATTGGCCCCTCCTTACTTATCTGACCTTCTTTCTCCTTACATTCCTACTTACACCCTCCGCTCTGGTAGTCAAGGTCTCTTGTCACAGTGTAGGACTATCACTGCCCCCTCCCGACTTTGTCCCTTCTCACTTGCTGCCCCTTACTCCTGGAACCTTCTTCCCCCACATGCACACCTCATCACTTCTCTACCCAGTTTCAAAACTGAATTAAAGACTATATTGTTTAGAGAAGCATTCCCAGAGGTGAGCCCCTCTCTGACCCAGGAAGCCTCCTTTTAACCATCCATCAAGAAGCCAAGCCCTTCCTCCAGTCCATCTGCCTTGGTCCAGGCCTCGGAGGTTGAGAAGATCTGCTGGACCTGATCCTATTCCCCACCACCACTCTCTTCTCCTTTTGTGTCGTGTCTTTTAGATTGTAAGCCTGAGGGCAGAGAACCATCTGACTAAAAAATTTATGTACAGCGCTGTGTAAATTTACAGCGGTTTATAAATAAAGGTTAATAATAATAAATAATAATGTCCTGCAGTGTATACCATAGTGCCAAAAAATCCCTTGAGAGATGATGTGAAAACAGACTGCCCCAATTGAGTCTAAATATTTATTAACAAAGCCCCATTCTAGATGGGCGTATAGTATGTCCCCAGGATGTATTAGGGTTAGGAAGGGGCGTCACTTCCTGATGCCCCTAACCCTAGTATGTACTGGGTACGTACAAAATGACGGCGCCTGTCCACACGGGGGGCGCCATTTTGATGTCGCAGATGCGTAGCGTCTGGACGTCATGCGGTGCTAATGACATCGTGAGTGCGCCATTGGCACCTCGCGACATCATTAGCATGCCGTGAAAAGAAGCGCCATTTTGGGGCTTCTTTTTGAAGTTCAGAGGAGCCGCGCGGTTTGGACGCTGGGGCTCCTCTGTGCTGCAAATGACGGCAGCGGCAGACTGCCACTTTTAGGTGGTCTGTAACGCACCAAGGGAAATCAAAGACACAACAAAGGACACATGCGCACTCACACACACACTTCTCAATGAAATTAAATTCGGGAGAGAGAGTTGAGAGAGGCAAACTGATGGGAAATACTTACTTCTGAAGGCTTCTCTGGGAATCCGATGTAGATGATGGAAGGCATGGCCGCCAAAATGTGGGGGAAAATGGCTGAGGAAGCTAAAATCAGAGTTTGGCCTGACATGAAACCAGGCAGTTTTCTGACTATAGTACACCTGTGTAACTGGATCTAAAGTTTATATAGGCAAATTCTAGCCTCTAGCTATGAGATTAATGGCTTGGCTGCAGCCGAGACATAGGTTGTAAAGACCTGGGCCTTTGTTAAGCCAAGGTGAAGAATAGTCTAGCCAATGCACTTGGATCTGGACACAATCAAGAAAGGCAAACAGATGAATGGATGGCCATTGATTTAATCACTGAGACATTAAATGTGAGGCTGAAAACAAACAGCTGGTATTGTGTTGGTTTTTGGATGGCTTTCCTGTTTAGCAACTCCCAAACTTCCTGTGGGGAATTTCCAGTTATTCTCTAGGGCTCCTGCCTCCTCCTTTGCAAGCTGCCTACATGACCTCTTTGCTTTGGAGAAATGACAGTGCCCCTAGGAGGTTATATTGGGGTCCAAGTGGATTCCACACACGCTCCAAATTTTAATAAATCTACATGCTCTAACAGATGGGAGTCATGCAACCACCAAGATGTAGCTGGACTGCTCACATGTCATAACTGTGCTATAGCAAGGATTCCATTTGAACATTTATCCTGGTGTTCTGGGATCCTGTGTTTTCCCTTACACTAAAAATGGTTAAATTTCATCATATTGGCAGGTGGTCCATGACTCAACCGAGTTCAATGCCACTAGCCTGCTATGGCAACAGTATACACTAATGATAGCTTGGCTTCAAAGTTGCATGAGCATGAAGATACTTGGAATAAGTATTTCTCCCACCTACCATGCATCTCCCACCTAGCTTCTGTTGTCCCCACCCAAAGTATCTCTGATGGTCTCCCTGGACTTTTTTGAACATCATGGAGTGAATCATGCAGGCGGAGGGTCAGACATGGAAGAATGGCTGAGAACAATAAGTGACAGTGACCTTCATTGGTGCCTATCACTGCCATAGGGAGATTTCTCTTCCTCAATGCAGCCCATTAGTATGTTCAGCAAGTTTTCCCTCTCCCTTCTGACAGACTTGAGGAACGACCTAGGGAGCTGGGGATATTTAGCCTGGAGAAGAGAAAGTTAAGGGATGATATGATAGCCCTGTTTAAATATTTGAAGGGATGTCATATTGAGGAAGGAGCAAGCTTGTTTTCTGCTGCTCCAGAGACTAGGACCCGGAGCAATGAAAGCTACAGGAAAAGAGATTCCACCTCAACATTAGGAGGAACTTCCTGACAGTAAGGGCTGCTTGACAGTGGAACACACTGGAGTCTCCTTCCTTAGAGGTCTTTAAACGGAGGCTGGGTAGCCATCTGTTGGGTACACTTTGATTGAGAATTCCTGCATGGCAGGGGATTGGACTGGATGGCCCTTGTGGTCTCTTCCAACTCTATGATTCAATGATTCTCTGACTTATTGGTTAGTATAAAGAGAGCTACAGTAGGAAGAGAGAGTAGGAGTAGCTTTATTCTTATACAGCCAACTAATAACACCAAACAATGATGCTTTAGAGGTATGATATCAGTAGCCTTACAACCTACTAAAGATTGCCTTGTACTATTATGCAAATGAAGGGCATGGATAGAGAAGTAGTGGTTGGCCTAAGACTAGCTATGAAATCACAGTACAGATGAGAATTTTAGCCAGGCAGGGGCAACTGATTTACAGTTCAGCAGCCTGCTGGCAAGTATATTACATAGGATGTAGGGCTGGAGGTAGTTCTGATGGGTAATGACCATGCTGAGTTTTCTGAATTTTTAAGAGTGCAAAGTGCAATAGGCCATGTTTGCACCTTGGGCTCCCTGGTAATACCACAGTAATATAAAAATTTTCCTGAAGGCAGATTACTTTTCACTCTACCTGGCATTTTCCTTGATTCTAGAAATGTCTCAGTAGGATGACTGTAAAATTAGAAGTAGGATTGAACAGTTTGGCAGCCCCACAAGATTACATTGCTCTCACATAAAACGAGAACATTATCAAGATTTCTAGCTCCATTTAAAAGAAGACAGCACTTTCCTCACTGCAAATTGCTTCACACTCAGAAATGGTGCCAACATACAAAATCGGATTTCTTTAAAGCAGCCAAAATATAGTATTTGCATTATCTAAGTGTGATAATTAAGTAATTAAACAAAATGTTTCCTAATGGGGCATACAGTAAGATGGAAAAGTGGAAAGGAATTTAAACGATGGTAATGGTGAGACATTAAAAGATGCACAATGTATAGACACTCAGAATGGTAAGTGTTTCTTTGCCAGAAAATAGATTTATTGATCTAATAGAATATAGATTTTTGTATTCTACATAGAGTAAATATTCTTTACAAGGGTGTGGTATGCTTGCTGGCTGTTCACATTATATTAGACTGATTTGTTTTCCTTCAGTTGTTTAATGTTCACATGCTTCTAGGAAAGGATGGAAAGAATATTAAAACTGTGCAAAAATGGTTTAAAATATGTTTCTTTAGTGTCAAGGTATACAGATGAGAAGGATCCTGATGACAATCACAATTCAGGACTTGTTGTTTTCAAAATTCACATTTAGTTCTTTTGTGTAGAAAACAGCATTTTTTTTCTGCAGAAAATATATTTCTGTACAGAAGATAATATTTCTGCATAGAAATATGCAAAAAAATACTATTTACGAGCAAAACTACTCCCAGCTCTATATCCTATGTAATATACTTGCCAGCAGGCTGCCAAACTGTAAATCTGTAACCCCTGCCTGGCTAAAGTTCTCATCTGTATTTTACAGATGTAGATCCTAAAGTGAATAGGTTTCAAAAAGTGCTGTTTCCAAGACTTTGCCACCATGTGAAAACAAATTCTAGAATCGCTAATTCTTTAATAAGAAAATTAGTGAAGACATCCCTATGTCTAGACCTGTCTATATTTTACTGATTGTTCAAGTATCCCAATTGTAGGTCACTACTAAATATATTCTAATTTATTATTCACTTTGAAAGTGGATCATTTGATGAAGAAGAAAAAATATTTGGTGAGGGAGCCCCTTTTGTACCAGAAAACATGAGGTACCAGTAAATGTGTTGTCATTTATCCAGAATTTGGGGATTTATCTACCTCCAACCACTACTAAGCAATCATGTCGTGTTACATATGCATATGTACAAAGAGGTGGGGTTTAACACACAATTCCTTTCTTGCTTTTTTAAAAATAGTGCATTATGTGGAGAAATTTACCCTCTTCAAAGAAACAATATTTAAAAATATCAAGCTAAATCCTTGCTCTTTCTGTGGTTCTCTGAAGAGATACTTTCCTTAGATAGTAAACACAAATTAATTTTGAACCTGGTATGCATCAGTGTGTAGTCAAAAATGGCCAACACAGCTACCCCTGCACATAGTATAAGAATGAGTTTAACTTAATCATTACCGTAATTATAACTGGTCAGTTATGGTGACAAACTAAATCTTGATTAAATCATGATAGTAAATGTTTGACTATGGCATTTATAGTTAGCTTTATCACACCAGCTATGATCCCTACGTTGACAAAAAGAAATCCGCTTCATCTCACATTTTCCTCATCTGTAGTGAACCAGACTTAAGTTGTATTGACTGCCACATATTTCCCATACCCAAATTCAAATTGGTACAAAAGGCATGCACTTTTCATATCCACACAGGTGATACTCAAATATTCCAGAAATTTCATTCAATTGATGCTACTTTGTGGAAATCCATGATGGACTACATGTTGAGTTTCTCTTTGTATGATCACTCACTGTCTCAAGCTGAACATGGATAAAACAGAGATCTTGGTGTTTCAGCCTGACCACTCAGTAGCCCCACTTTCATGCCATTCACTGTGTTTACAGGGTTACACACAGCCTCTGTCTCGGTTGCCATGAGCCTTGGATGATAATTTGTTCCTATGCCCCTTTATCGGGGCAACTGCTAAGGCATCTTTTGAATATCCATAGGATGCATCTTCTATCTTTTGAATTCATAGGTTTTTGGCCATTGACACAGCCCATTTGCTTCTCCAGACCTTGGTTATTTCATGCCTGGACTATTGTAATAGCCTACTGGCTGGTTTGCCTTCCTGCTCTTATCCACTGGTTTTAATCCAAAACAATGGTGTTCACATTGCCTTAAATCTCCCCAAATACTCACAGATCTCTTCCCCTTGTAGATCCCTCCACTGGTTACCAGTTTGGGCTAGGAATCATTACAAGCTTTTGGTTCTGGTATTTAAGGCCCTGAGCTTTAATCTTCCCCAGCATCCGACAGCTCAGCCAGCACAGTATTTACCATCTAAGAATGTAAGATCTCTAGGCAAAAGATCATTGGGGTTCTGTCAGTGAAGTTTTGCCCCAGGCTGTAAAATGTCTCAGGTGAATGCAATGTGCTAAAGGGCAAATGCTGATTCAGAGGAAGCGGATGAAACTTCAGCATGGAATTGTGTCATAACAGTTCAAAACTGCACAGTCACTTTGTACACATGACAGGAAGATGATGAAACACTAGTGGGGGCTGGATCAGAATCCTAGCCTGTGTTTGTGTATATAAGGAAGAATGCTCCAGTACACTATGAGTTAGGTGGATGTTGGTTGGTGGCAGAGCATTATGTTGGATGGTGTAAATATTACTGTATCGTGCTTGTAAATATTTTGGTGCAACTAAGATTAAAAGCCTCTTTGTAAGGACCTTAGCAGTCATGAATGAAACTCTGTTCAGAAGCAGGAGTTTTTGTCTCCAGCTACTTCCTGACATGGCAGTGGCATTTGCTTTCCTGGCTAGCAGTCTTGTGCGTATGGACTCAGTTTTCCCCAGTACTAACAGGTTCTACCAATGTGTACATCTTGATCAAGGCTGCAAGCCTTTCAGGATCTCCCGTTGCACCTACAGCTAGAGCAGGAGTTCCCAACCTGGGGATCGATCAACCCTTTCTCAGGGGTTGTCAGGTTGAGATTTGTCCCTGCCTCCTCCTCCTCCCCTCTTCCCTGTAGGTGCCGGTGCTGTCTCCGCAAGAGGACAGGGACAGGGACAGGGCTGCCTCCTCCTCTGATGGCAGCCACAGCAGTCCAAAACATGCCTGGCCGGCATGGAGGAGGAGGAGGAGAAGGGGTGAGGAACGGGAGGTGGAGGGGCTTCCAGCAGCCTTTTTGGCCAGAAGTCCCGCCCCTTCTTCTGGCCGGAGGCCTCCCTAATTAGTTGAGAGTCCGGGAAGGGGGGGACTTCTGACTGCAAATGCTGCTGGGGATTTCAGGCAGTCGGAAGGCCCACCCCTTCCTGGCCTCCCAACCAATCAGGGAGGCATGTGTGCAGACACACAAAATGAAAGCTGCCCATCTACTTTGCTGTGATTGCCAGCAATGCAGCACTTTTCTCTGGTTGCTGCCACATGCTCCCTATCAGAGCCCTGAAGAGGTTACTTTAAAGTCAACCAATGGTGATGGAATTGTCCAATCTAGCCCCTCACCACTGATCTCATTGCTGGGCTTGGCTGGGGAAAGAATAGCAGCAACCAGTGTAAAGTGCTTGTAAAGTGCAGCAACCAGGGTAAAGTGGATGTAAACTTGGCAACTGGTTGTCCTGTGTTGTTGGATAAGTTTATAACTTTAACTTTATTACGGCCATTTGGCTAGCACAATTACAAAATTCCAATTAAAACACAACATAGGTTCATGTACAGGCAGATTGGAGAGTATAAACAAATGATGGTCTAGAAAAAGTAAGGATAAAAAGCAAGGATAGGACTGCACGATCAGGCAAACACACAACAATGAGTAGGCGTTGGATAAGTTTCAATTTGTACAGCCTGAGGATGTGGACAGGAGCCTTGGAGAAGTAAGGGCCAACATATCCATCATGAATACTGGATCCTTGTCCTTCCTGGCTTCTGAGTGTAGCTAGAGGAGGACTAGCTGAGTGGGTAAGGGAAGTGGTGAATGCCTCACTGCAATAAGGCAGATTTCCATCCTGCCTGAAAGAGGCTGTGGTGAGGCCCTTACTGAAAGAAGCCCTCCTGGATCCCACTTATCTGAATAATTATCGACAAGGTTCTAATATTCCATTCTTGGGCAAGGTTCTGGAGTGAGTGGTGGCCTCCCAACTCCAGGGATTTCTGGATGAAATGGATTATCTAGATCCATTTTAATCTGGTTTCAGATCCGGCTATGGGACAACTCAGGCTATGGGACAAATTCTTACTATAACTTTTTAAAAATGTTTTTATCTTGGGAGCCATCTTGGGTCTTGTTCTGGGAGAAAGGCAGCATAAAAATGAAATAATACATACATATACATTTCTAGTGATTGCAGTAAAGGAGATGGGCAGCTTTATTCCCACATCAGAGCTAATGGTAGATGGGGCTACCCCCCCCCCCCCGCTTCATCTTCTCACCAAAGTGACACACAGTAAGCTTGCCAGACTAGTCCCAATCTCCAGTTAGCCTACTTATTCCAATTCCATCCCAACCCTGACTCATGTGTAAAAAATCCAGTTTTTCATAAAACTGTAGAGTAAAGGGTGTGTGTGTTTAAGAATTGTACTCATGCCTAAAAGAAACAATTTCACTGAGAAATAGGGGGTATGTCATGTGTTCCTACAGGACTGGAAATGAAGGGATTACTTTTTTTTCCACCTGTAAAAACAACCCCTAGGTGTGGAGGAAGAAATTTCACATCCCATCTCATTAGGGTTGAAGAAATCTATCTGTTTCACTTTCTCTCATATTCATTGTGTCTCTCTCTCTGTGTAAAAATTCTCCCCTGATTTGTAAAGAAATTGATGAAGACTGATGTATTCTTATTAGAGAAAACAGAACAAAATTATAATTCATATACCCTGGTCAAATTCACTAGGTACACCTATTCCAGGCATTGGAACAATTGTGTTGAACTCACAGATCATGTAACAGTTTAAAAGGCATAGTTTTTTTTAGCAAAAAGAGGCAGTAGCAAAAAGAGGCATGTGTTCAACACCATGATGACTGTATACATAGATTTCAAATCTAGACTTTTTTTTTTAAATGAAGCAATCCTTGCCTTAGAGGATTTCTCAATTTCATTTTTCACTGTTTTTTTTTTAATTTTAATTTATTTCTGTTCCTTTATGGGGAAAAATATGCACATGGATAAGGATGTGAAACATTTCAAGCCCCCAATAAATTCTCACCCATGCCTACTTATTTCTTGGTTATTTAATCAAAATTAAACCAAAAGTCAGCTTCCAGATTTTTATTTTTTTCCCCCTACCTTCTTCCCTTGTTTTTTGCCTCTGACTTTTCATCGGCCTATAAGTTTAAAAGATGATCATCTTCTTTCACAGAGAGTTAAGTATTGCTGTTGCCTCCTGACATTGTAATCATCAGGTTGCTATGAATGAATTATGCCAAGAAGCTGTAGTCATTTCATTTCACTTGTGGTTTGTTGGGGAGTTAGAGTTTGCCACACTGAGCCATGATTTATGCTAGGTAAAAATGGAAACAGAAACCCCACTGTTGGAATGCCCTATGGTGTGGTAGCCATCTGAAATAATGGCATTTTTTAAAAATGCAGGCAGTCTTTTAAACCAAGCAAAATCTGGCAACCCTGCCTGGGGTGGGTTTGACAGGTACTTTATGCCTCACTGCTGTTTCCATGTTTGAACTGATCCTGTCCTTCCTTCTTTGAGTTGTCTGGTTTCTTCCTTTACAGACTGCTGACCTGAAAACATTCATGCCAATGCTTTCTTTGTTGAAAGCCGCCACAGTGGAGAGCAGGCTTCCTAACAGCTGGCCATACTTCATTGTAAAATTGTAAAAGCTCAAAACTTTTGCTCCCATTCCCAGGGGATCTCCTATTAAAATGATTTTGCATTCATGATGTGCCAACACTTCCTGTAAATGAGCCAAAGAAGCAGCAGATTAAGCATAACTATGAATTCTGAGTGGGTTGGAGTAGATTGTTTCTCTTGAAAGACTCATTTCTTTTTCTGTTGAAAATTCAAGTCGCTAGTGACTGAACACTCTATCAAGACTTCAGCAAAATGCAATTCACAATTAAAGTCTCCTACATTTTCTCACCAGGAATAGAAAATACCTTCATAAATCCAATTGTTCCTTTATTAGAGAAACAGGATTCATCTTTTGGGTTCTTTTGGGTTATTTATTCCATTTGTTCCTTTCCTAGTGAAAGAAGTAACTGTGACTTCAAAACATGTTTTTCTTTCATAAAGGAGGCGTGGAGTGACTTAGTCTACTGATTAAAAGCCTTAAATGGGGTAGTTGTAATTCCTTTCATTTTATTAGCCTATAGAAATGAGTAATATGAAAGAAATTCATTTCGTTGCCTTTCACCTTATGGCATTCCCACATACATTTTCCTGGACAGAAAGATATTTACTTGAGTATTAAAATGAATTTACATTAGTAATCCTGTGCAGATGCGTGATGTGTAATTAAGCATACATTTAAGAAAGCTGGAAGAGTAGCTAATTACTGATAGTATTCAACCTCTACTTTACATGAGTTCCATTTCAAAAAAAAGTCCTTGATAAATGAAGCTTTCTGTCTCTCTCTGGATTGCAAAAAATATTGCCAAATGTTAATGTCCTTGATGAGAAAATCTGTTTTTTAAAAAAAACTACCAAAAGTAGTTTTTTGGTATTCCTTTTTTTTTTTTTTTTTGGCAAATAAATAAATAAAAATGGTGCAGACTTATTTTGCTTACTCTTCCCTTGCCAAATATTCTTGCACAGACCCTCTTCATGAAGTGTGTGTGTGTGTGTGTGTGTGCGCATTATAAAGTATTGGAAAATGAAAAATCGTTGGGAAAAATGTGCAAAATTTCATGTACCATTTTCTTGAGTGTAGAGTGAAATTTTGTAAGTCAAAATTTTCATTGTTCAGAGCGCAGTTCTTTCATATTACTGAATAGGAGCCCAATAAGGTACAAAGCTCTTCCTTAAGTTTTCATGGACTAACATTACCCATCAGGAAAACCCCTTACTTGGTTGCTTGCAGTCATACTGACAATAACACCTCCTAATACATATAGTCCCCAAGTTACTGGTTTTTGAAATTCTGCTCTGATTTAGGCACCAATCATTCCATAAATTTTACATTTTCTAACATTCAGTTGCATTCCAAGTATTGGATAGGATAAGAGAGCTCTTTCTTTCCTGCTGCAGTAGCCTTACCAGAAACCCAGGTAACTAGGCAGGAATCCAGTCCAGTCTAAACAAAATGAAGACACAAATCCCATTGACCTTGGAAGAAGCAGGGTCAGCTGTGGTTACTAATGGAATGAGAGACCACCAACAAATACCAGGTACTGTGGGCTATATTTTGGAGGAAGAAACTCGTAAACCACCAAAAAAGATTGGTTGGACTAAAAAAAAACCCTTATAATATTTCCATAAGTCAACTGGCAACCTGAATGTGTACATAAACACGCACACATGTACACACACAGTTGACCACACTATTACAGATATATGATATGGGGGTGCCAAATTTGTAATCTAAACTGAGTAATTATTAGAGATGAACGAGTATGTCTCTACTCCTGTCCCTCAAAGGAGTTCAGCCTTTGCAAAGTTTTATCTGAGTCTTAGGAAAAGAAATGGTTTCAATTTGTATCTAGCTTGAAGACTTGGCAAGAAATTACTGCAGAATACCTGTTTTAGTGCTTGTCTAAGGAACTGAAATTTTTCTGATCCTTGGAATACTACACTCACATAATCCTCAGATGTCAAATTTGAAAGTATGCATATTATTTTCACCATATATTTCTAGAATTCTCTCATCTTTTGAGAACTGAGGCTGCAACCCTATTGTTAGTCCAACTAGAACAGATCATTTTACCAACAATAAAACTGAAGCTCAAAACTGTAATAGGTTGCTCTGAATTTCCCAGCATTTGTATCAATATCCCATCTACTGCTGAAAGCCAAACATTCCAGCTCAGTCCAGGAATATGCCCAAACTACCAACCTAGGATTTCAGGAATGTAAATGTTTTCCCTGGCAGAATCCCTTTTCCCTTTCAACTGTCCTAACAAGATGGAATCTTAATTTATTTCCCCTTACCCAGTCTATTACTGACACCTGGCACTAGTTTCACAGAAATTGCTTATTGGAATTAGATGGAGTCACCAATATAATGATGGCACTGAAATTCTAAATTCTGAAGAACCTCTCCCAGGGCTTTCATCTATATTTTAAATAGTATGGGGCATAAATCTAAATGCCAACAGCCAGCTTGTCAAACAAAAATTGCCTAACACAACCTTCTATGTTTGCCTCTCCAAGAAGGCAAACTTAAGAAGCTACTTTAAAACAATGCCTCCAAGTCCTATCCCAGAGATGTGGCCCAGAACAATAATTGACCAGAAGGTCAATGATCCTGAAAACTGCTGAAAGATCTAGCAGAATCAACAAAGTCACAGTTCTCCTTTCCAGTTTCCACAAAGTTTCTTTTCACTGAATGCCATGCCATTGCCTCTTTTAGGTTGATATCCTTTCTTACTGTCTCAAGACATTTGTCTCTCTTCTTACTCAGTTGAACAGTCCCTCTCCTTGATATTTTCATGAGACACAAATGCTCATAAAATATGCCTGTGGTTGTTCTCACCATTCCCAGGATCCTTAGGCTGCACAAATTGAAATTATCTGCGACAGGTGGGAGCCAAAGTTACATCCGCTGAATCTGTATCAACTGCAACATCTAAATGAGTGCAGACCTGGGCAATTTCACCTGCAAAATGTAGCACAAATTTCTCACATAGAATTGTTGAGTGGTCTGCCTTCTATTCTTGTGGTCCAGACCATAATAAGCCCTTGACTACTTGAGACAGTTCTGCATGACTTTATGCTGATTCACACTGCTTTACTACATTAACATGAGCAGCCCAATAAACTCATCTCACTTTTAGCTCTTATGCATCTTGGCTAATCCTTGAAGAGTGACCCAGTTAATTTGAATTCAAGAAGAGCAGAATAAAAGGCACAGTGGATGCATAGAATGGCAAAGGATTCAGCCCCCCCCCCTCCACAATGGAAGAACTCGATTGCTAGTTCTAAGACCTCTGCCAGAAGGAAAGGGGCTTTAAGTGGAGAATAGCCTGTTAGTCAAACTGAATGACAGCCTTAATGGTATCATATTCTTAAACTGTTAAAAATATTTAACAGAACAAAAAGTAATTGAAAGAAATGCTTTTACAAAAGGGTTATGCATAATGAGTAACTGAATGGCCCCTCCCCCCGGGAAAGATGCCTAAATACGCTAAAAGCACCAGATCATATTGGAACCTGGAAGCTAAGCAGTCTCATCCTGATTAGTACTTGGATGGGAGACTGCCAAGGAACATCAGTTGCTGTAGGCTGTATTTCAGAGGAAGGAGCTAGCAAAACTACTTCTCAGTATTTCTTGCCTTAGAAGACCCTATGAAATTCACGAGGTTGCCATAAATCAACAGGTGACTTGAAAGTATAGAAGTTTATCACTTGGGGGGAAATCGAGGGGAAAGCGGGGATTTAAATGGACATTAGCCTGTGAAAATCACACAATTGCGGTGTAGATTTTCACACGTATCACGATTAAAGAGGACGTATCCCAGCAATAAACAAGTAATAGCCAGTAACAAATCATTCATGGGAAAATCATTCATGATTAAAGAGGACTTATCCTGGCAATTAACATGTAATAATGATTGGTTGCCCGTTATTACCTGTTTAGTGCTGGGATAAGTCCTCTTTAATCACGATGCATGTGAAAATCCTTACTGCAATCACATGATTTTTACAGCTTAATGTCCATTTCCCCTGACTCTACCCATGTGATAAAGTCCATAATTATTGTGTGCATGCCTTGAACTATTTCTGACTAATGGCAACCCTAAAGCAATCCTATCATGGGGTCTTCTTGCCAGGATTTGTTCAATGAGGATTTGCCCTTACCTTTCTCTGAGGCAGAGAGAGTGTAACTTGTCCAAGATTACCCAGTGGATTCTAATGGTTGTACAAGGATTTGATCCTGGTCTCCAGAGTTGTAGTCCAATAATCAAACCACTACACCATGCTGGCTCTTGAGGAATCAGGTAGTGCATGGTGGTGGAGGGACAGCCCTGCTACACTATCTCCCTTTGCTATCATATCAAGTTAGGGATTGTTAGAACTGCATGTGCTTAGCATAATGCTTTCAGTTTCTGACGTCAGACTAATCTATCTATTTTAATGTTCCAAAGGGCTAGTAATAAAATACAGTTTTTAAATGGATCATGGGAAAGAAAGAAAGGTGAGTATTAATTTTTACATTTACTTATATGGATTTTGCAATAAAAGCTGATAAATTCCACACATTAATAAAAATATAACACAAATTTCATAATTATGCATTGCAATTACAACCTTACAAAGAGACAAAGAAACCCAGAGGATTGTTTCTTAGATGAAGTGAGCAAAATATCAAGGCATATAGTAGTATTATGATGTAAAATGGTATCCATGCATGTTGGTTGGTCAAATGGAAATGCTTTGTCCTCTGCATAACACAGGTGATTCTTATAGTTTGAAGCCTATGTATCTGCATTATTAAGGCACTGCATGGAATTTTATTTTCATATCTTGGGATTTTGTGTGAGGGAGGGATTAAACCAGTTTAACAGCAGTTCAGGTTTCTGCAAACCTACAGACTTTACTAGTCTAGCAGTGCTATAAGAAGATGCAAAGAACTGGAAAACAAATACTGGCAAATCTGAGTAGGAGAAGGACTGAAAATGTGCAATACAAATATCATGGTATTAAGATAACTGGGAGAAAGGAAAATTCAAAGACGTTCTGGGTACGTTTTTGCATTGACTTTGTAATGTGTATAGCTTTGGCCTTTCACTCCACATCATTGCTGTCCAGTATAGACAGTAAGGGCCCAAAGATACAAGCCAAAATAAAGCTGCTTCGGGTCACTTTGGAGGTATGCTGTTTAAATTATGCATGCATCCTAAGAGGTCAGACGCCACGCCAAAGCCACACTCCAGTCCTAAGGCCTGGAGCGTAGCTTTGGCACAGCTTCTGGCCTCTTAATATGTGTGTGCCATTTAAACACTATACAGTACCTCCAACGTGACCCGAAGCAGCTTTATTTTGGCCTGTCTGTTGGGGTCCTAAAAGTTGAAAGAGAATAGTGTCTTCTGCAAGTAGCACTAGCTCCTTCTTCATTTGAACAGAACAACAAAAGTGGGAAGATGTAATATGCTATACTTCTGTTTTGTTGAACAGCTCGCTCTGTGTATAACTAATAGGACATGAGTGTGTGTCTCGTCATGTATGCAAGTAGTATGTGAAGTAAGATTGTTAAACTATGACTTTGGAATCACACTGATGCCAGAAAGATGAGGTATAGTTTTTATGTGAATACCAACATATGTTAATTAGATCTTGTTGTGCTTAAAGATCTAAAAATATTGTAGGACAGGTGAAATGAGGGAAATGAATGACTTCTAAAAACATGTCCCGGCGAATAATGCATACTGTTCAGGAACACTATATTCTGTTGTCCTTGAATAGAAAGAATTGTTCAGCAGTGCAAATGAGTCATACTACAGGCCAGTCAAGGCATCTCAGGGTTCTGCTTGCTTAGAGCTGGTGTTGTTAAAAGGTGGTGGTGAGCTCACTGGTAACTGAAAAATTCCAGCAGAGCCTCACATATTTGTTGAGGCCAAGAGATTTATAGAAGTATACATAAAATAAGACAAGGACATTTAAGTTACTAACAGTGATAACAAAAAGAAACATTAATAACAGATAAAGGAGTTCTTAGTTAAACACACTAAAGCTTATTTAAAGAGACCAGATTATATCGTAGATCAGCTGGGGCTTCAGTAAGAGGAACAGTTTTGCCTTACACATGGGAATATGTACTATAGTTCCACTTTGCTCAGGGTTTATGGAGATAAAATTGTTTGCCTTTAAGGCAACCTTGAGATGACTTTCATATGTTAAAAACCTGGTTTCTCTTCCTCTTCTTTTCAGGTGAACCTCTCACCTAATCACTCTACCTGATGCTCTCATATGTACTTAGATGGGCAAATTCTACATTTTATTATTTTGCTTGAGGGGGAGGTGTGTGAACAAAATTATTTCTTTCCCAAATAAAACAACAACAAAAAAGTTTTCTTTTACAACCCCAGTCTGAGGTCTGTGCATTGTTATTGTGAAAATAAAAGGAACAAATCTTAAGCATATGCTTCCTATTAGGGTAGCTAGCTCTCTGGGTCAGGCCCCGGGTTTCAACTTTTCCTGGGTCATCTCCAGCTAGAATATATCAGTTGGCTTTCCAGTTGCATCTTCTCTCACAGTATTTGAAATCACAAAGTCTAGAAAATTGTATGGTATACAAAGCTTGAGCTGTTTATGATACTGCACCCAAATTCTCTGTATGTTGACAAGAGAAAGCTGGAACAAAAGAAGAAATCAATCCATGCTTGCTATGTGGTATAGAGAGGCCAAGTCCCTTCCATCCTATTCCCTGACATTTCAAAGCCAAAATCTGAAATCAGGGGGTAGGTCCTTTTTGTGCCATCATTTTTGTACTAGATCCATGAGAAGAATGGCATGTCATCACAAGTTATCACTCCCAAAAACATTCACACACACACACACACACACACACACACACACCTATGGAACACAGCAGCAATCCAAAGTAACATCAAAAATAAAAACATAAGAGCATTAATGAACTTTCACACCAGTTTGTTAAGTATCTTGAAATTATATTCTATATTCATGTGTTCAGGGGTGGTGGTGGTGGTTCTGGGTGGAAATCTACACAGATTTGAGATAGAATGGACCTATCAGTTACCAAGCACAAAATGGACATGAACTACACCCAAACAATTCTGTATCTTCAATTTTTTGTTTTATTTCTATTTTCTGTCTAAGTAGTTAAGACTATCAGACCCTGACATACTCATCCTCACCAAAGTGGCATAATTTGCTTTAAAACTACATCTTGTACTAAAAATATGGCATTCTGTATATTACAAACTCAGTAGATGCACTGTAGATTGTTGGAACGGGCTGTTCTGTTGTTTCATCAACATCTGGCCCTTTAAACAAACCCATAAGCCAGGACAGAAAACAAAAACAAGCTTTGTTATTTACAAAACACCACAGTTGCAATTGCCTGAGTATAAACTGCTAGACATTTTCCTGGGGCATAAACAATTCTTTACACCATTTACTAAAGGGTGTTTCCCAGACATCCCCCTTTATCTCTGACAGTTGCTCTCCAATCACTTCATGATCATTTTCTGCACTTCTTGCTTCTATGAGATGCCAGCATTTTAAGTTCTGTTTTTAGCAAGACTCATCATGCCTACACTGACATATCTCATTTAAAAAACTGATCCAACATGTCCTCTTTGATATTGACTGTTCATTAGAGCACAAGAAAATGTGGTTGATACTTAAGTTTTAAGCACTAGTTTTGCTTTGTTTTCCAAAAAAAATGGGACAAGCAGAATATGGGGAAATTGTGATTATTACTTCACTGCATCTTCCAAAAACCCTCTACCAGCTTGAGGGATTCTAGATGGTATAATATAAAGTTTTTAAAACTCTGAGTGGCAAATAGAATGAGGGAAGTAATAATAACACTATATTCTGCTTCACTCAGGCCTCAAGTGGAATATTGTATTCCGTTCTGGGTACCACAGTTTGAAAAGGATGTTGGCAAGCTGGAATATGTCCAGAGGAAGGTCACCCTAATGGCAAAAGGTCTAAAAACCATTCCCTATAAGGAACAATTTATAGGGAGCTGGGTATGTTTAGCCTGGAAAAGAGAAGGTTAGGGGTTGACATGGTAGCCTTATTTAAATATTTGAAGGGATGTCATATCTTGCTTTCTACTGCTCTAGAGATTAGGACACAGAGCAATGGAGTCAAGCTACAGGAAAAGAGATTCCACCTAAACATTAGGCAGAACTTCCTGGTGGTAAGAGCTGTTTTATAGTGGAACACACTGCCTTGGAGAGTAGTGGAGTCTCCTACTTTGAAGGTTTTTAAACAGATGTCATCTGTCAGGAATGCTTTGATTTATACCTGCCCTGCAGGGGGTTGAACTGGATGGCCCTTGTGGTCTCTTCCAACTCTATGATTGTATGACTCCACTTCACTGTAAGGGAGCCCTTTTCTTTGTGTGCTGCATATCCTGGACTGCACAGACTTTTTTTTTGTTAAAGTATAGAGTGTATGAAAATGTTCAGATGTAACATATTGGAAATGGTTATTCACTTTGCAGAAGCCTGGAATTGGCTGCAGCTGGAACTCAAACCAGCAGGTGATGTCCAAGGTCACAGTGTGTGCCAGAGAAAATGTATCTATATATGTAAATATACTGTGTCATCTTTGCAAGGGGGAAGATATTCCAAGATGCACAGGAACCTGTACAGGAAGAGGCTGGACAAGGTGGCTGCATGGCAAATGTGTATATAAGCCCAGATGTCCGTTTGTACAGTTTGTGGGGTTTGTAGTTGGTGGATGGTGTTGGTAATTCTTCTCGTGTGTGACTTTGCAACAAATAAACAAAGTGTCTCTTTGGAGATAAGCCGGGTGTCAGTGTCCCTTTTATCTGGCAGCTGTTTTCCTGGCATGCTCCAACTGCTTGCCGATTGATTATTTCAGACAAGGCTTCCAAATTTACTCTGCGCTCTCACATTTGCAGCAACATTTTTACCATCCCTTCTTGCCTCAGACTGTATTGGAGTACATAACTGCTGTAATAAGCATTGCTGTCCAATGTGGATATCAGGGTGTAATTTATTTTTTATTATTAATAATTATAAAGATGTGTATTTAAATAAAAATTTTATACATAAAATATTTTCCGTATGTTAAAAACTATGAATGATTTTCTATCTTAAATAGAATGTTTGTTGTTGTTGTTGTTGTTGCTGTTGTTGTTCAGGCAAGATGATTTTTACAATAATCTAACAATGTATTTCCATTGTTAGATGGAAATTTTCACAGCCACCTAACAATTTATCTGCAAATTTTGACTTGGATTACCAACTTGCTTATCCTTTCCATCTGTTTACATCCTATTCTTCATAAAAATTCCATGCTGGATAAAACAATTAACTGGGGGAAAAAATACAGTAAATAAGTATCTGGTATCCTGAGTGCCCTGAAGATTTGTGATTTTCCCAGTGTGTGCATTTATTCCATGGGTATAGATTTCAGCTATTCCCCATTGTGAAGTTGAAGGCTTTCATGGCCAGCATCCATAGTTTTTTGTGGGTTTTTCGGGCTATGTGGCCATGTTCTAGAAGAGTTTCTTCCTGATGTTTCAGGGAAGGCCTGCTTTTTAAAGCTGTTTAGGCTGGTAATGTGACATATCTCTTCTGGCAAGCAGGGGCATAGCCAAGGGGGGGGGCGATGGGGTCCAGACCCCCCCTCCATTAGATACAATGAATGGTTTGTACTGCTGCGTCACCGCACCCAAGCCCCATTATAATGGTGGCACATAGTCAGGAAACCACCACCCCCCACTTCCCAAAACCCTGGCTAAACCCCTGTGGCAAGCCATTTCATAATCTGGGAGTGGCTGATGAAAAAGTCCTCTGGTGGTTGCAGTTATCCTTGGTTTTGTACATTGCAATAGATTCCTCCCAGAGGATCTGAGTATGCGGGGTGTACTGTATGGAAGGAGGTGATCCCGGAGATAGGTTGAATTCAGGGTTTTAAAGGTGATGACCAACACCTTGTACTGCATTTGGAAACTAATAGGCAGCCAGTGAAGCAATTTTAAAATAGGCATTTTCCAATTGCTTCTGGTTTTACCAGTAATCAGTCTGACTGTCATGTTCTGAACTAATTGGAGTTTATGAACTAAACACAAGGGTAGCCCCATGTAGAGCACATTGCTGACGTTGAATTGTGAGGTCACCAGTGCATGTACTACAGTTTCCAGGTCCCAGCTGGTGTATCAGCCAAAGCTGATAACAGGCGCTCCTGACCATCACATTTACCTGATTTGTCATCTGGAGCTACGAGTTTAAGAGAACCACCAGACTGTGAACACAATCCTTTGAGGAGAATGTGACCCCATCCAGGACTGGAGGTTGTATCACAATGCCTGGATTAGGGGCCTCAACTGTAAGTACCTCTGTTTTGGTCTGGATTTAGCTTTAACCTTTTTTTCCTCATCCAGTCCATTACTGTTTTAAGACATTCATTGAGAGGAAAGATGCCATCTGAAGTCAAAGCTGTAGACCGAGACATGGAGAAATATATCTGGGTGTCATCAGCAAGATTTATATCTTGTCCTTCAGCCAAAAAGGCACCCTATAATATCCAAAGACTAAGTGGCCCATCAGATGTTGCCCTTTAAACATCTGGTTAGATGTTGAGTTTTTATTTCTTACCAGGACTAGTCTTATCATTAGGCAGAATGAGGAAGTATCCTCAAGCAGGAAATGCACACCATCATTTTCTTTGAATTCCCTTAGTTAATACACTCTATGTCATTGCTGTGTGCCTTCAATTCATTTCTGACTTATGGTGCCTTAAAGCAACCCTATCATGGAGTTTTCTTGGCAATATTTGTTCAGAAGAGGTTTGTTATTGCCTTCCCCTGAGACTGAGAGAGTGTGACTTTCCAAGGTCAAGCAGTGGGTTTCATGAACAAGTTGGGAATCAAACCCTGGTCTCCAAAGTTGTAGTCCAACACTCAAACCACTATGCCAGACTGGCTCTCAACAGATACTACTTCTCCCAATTTCTTCTATTACTCACAGGTACAATGCAGGATGTTGTCTCATCGACAGTGTTGAAGTAATATTCAATATTCTGAACTTGGAAGGCTTTTGAGTTTTCCTTAAATTGAGGTACCAAAATGTCTGTGGCCAGCCCTGTTCCTTAGCAATTTAGGGGCTTTCCAGACTGCCCCAAAAGGGTGGGCTGGAGGCGCCCAATTTTCCTCCGGAGGGACACCACAGCAGCCAAACCGTGCGGCATTCCTCCATCCCAAAAAGAACCCAGAAAAATGGGGTTCTTCTTGGGATGCCGCGCGGACATCACAGGTGTGCCATTGGTGCACAAGTGACATAAGCAATGCTCAGCGACGTCTATACACTGTGCATTGCTTATGTCATGATGGCAGCCCCCATGTGGATGGAAGGCTGCCATTACACCACCACTGTGACGTACTAGGGTTAGGAAGTGTGTGGTTGGTGCACGCTCCCTAACCCTAGAATCGCCGCCAGTATGCCTCTTCCTGCCGGCATGTACCGGTCCTTACTCTCAGAAAGTGTTTCTCTATGTTTATTTTCTAATTGAATTTATTCCTTCAGCCTGTGAGGGGGAGAATAGGCTGGCCCAGCTCCATCAGGGCTAGCCTGAAGAAAGAGGCTCCTCCCTCCTTTACTGTCATCCTTCGGCCTATGAGGGGGGGAATAGGCTGGCCCAGCTCCACCAGGGATAGCCTGAGGAAAGAGGCTCCTCCTCCTTAACTGTCATCTTTTGGTCTATGAGGGAGAGAATAGGCTGGCCCAGCTCCACCAGGGCTAGCCTGAAGAAAGAGGCTCGTCCCTCATTAACTGTCATCTTTCGGCCTATTAGAGAGAGAATAGGCTGGCCCAGCTCCATCGGGGCTAGCCTGAAGAAGAAGAGCCCTCCCTCCGGTCCATCTGTCTTGGTCCAGGCCTCAGAGGGAGAGAAAAACTTCTGGACCTGATCCCCTCCCCTCCCCTCATCATTCCCTTCTCCTTTTGTGTTGTGCCTTTTTGATTGTAAGCCTGAGGGCAGGGAACTGTCTATTATCCCCTCTGTTGTAAACCACCCAGATTCCCAGTGATTGGGCGGCATATAAATAATCCTATTATTATTATTATTATTATTATTATTATTATTATTAATTATCAACTGAAGAACTGGTAATACAAGTACATGTCTTTAGGAGATAGTTCTTGGCTAAAGGAAATTCTTGGGAATTGCCAAAAGACTTTATGTGAATTCATAGGAGAGGGTAGAGTGGAAGATGGGTACAGTAGACATGCATATCCTTCAGAAAAGAAGCTGAGTACTTCCAGAACTGACAGTTTCCTCAGGAATTAACAAATGGCAATACTCTTGAAAAACCTAACTCCAAGTTATATTCCTCCCCTTGGTTCATTACTTCTGTTCTAGGACTGAGAAGCATTACCTCAGGAGTACCTAAAGGGCCTTTTCACTGCTCTTAGGAACTTAATATTTTTAAAGAGATGCTCTCTAGATGAGAGGAGGTGGAAAAAGAGGGGAAATGATTAATCCAAAGATGAAGGTAATGTAAGTATCAGGGCTGAATTTCTGACCATGACAATAGACTGTGATTAAAATTCTATTTTAGCTGGGGGGGGGGGGTGTTTCATTTCTATTTTTCATTTCCCAAAACTTTTCTTCTTCTTCAATGTGACTTTGTTGTCCTTGTAATCTTCTCAGCAAAGCAGGGATCAGAAATGGAAAAGGAAACCTCAACAATGCAGACAGACCCCTAGGGAGCGAAGGGTGATTAATGGACAATTTTATGGCTCATTTGTAAAATAGGAAATTCTAACAGAGCGGCTCTGTTTACTTTGTCCATACGATTCATATCAGGAAGTTGGAAGGGGGGGGGGGGGAGAGAAATATATATCAAAGCATCAGATAGCTTGTGAAAGCAAAAGCAAACAGCTTTTGGACATTAGTATTAAAAGAACCTAAACTACTGGAAGAATTATTACCAACACTGACTGTAGTGGAATGAAGTAACATAACATTTTTCTTCCTACTTATTTGAAGAATATAAACTCAAACCTAATGATATATGAAAGCTTAATGGTGGCAGTTTCCAAGCTTTCCCCCCTCTTCTAAGGGGATGGCTGGATCCTGACTGAAACCAGCTTGGTGGCTTAATGACTTTTTGGAGTTTCTCCACATATCCTTGCACACTTGAGGCATTGTGGCTAGATTCTCAGACAATGGGGACTGCATCAAGAAGCCACTCATGTTTGTAAGTCTCAATAACGGTTCATTTTGCAAAACCCTTAAGCCAGAATATCTTGATTTTGAAGCCAATTTTGTCCCAGTGAAGTCGGTGGGAATCCATCAGCTTCAAACCAGATATTCTGATTTAACTGGGCTGAGGCTATGGTTATGATTCAAGGGAGCTGCCCCTTTTTTCTTTACTTGCCATTCTTAATTTTTCTTCCTAACGCTACAGGAATGAAAGGGAGAGCCGGGGGAGGGAAACAGATGGAAAGCATTAGATCTGTTCTTGCCAAGTCATGCTGTCACAAGGGCTGGTGCCGAATATACTGCTGCCACCACACAAAGGCCATCAGATGTTACCTGGTTTTGAAGCATATGGGACCTACCACAGACAGTAGATGAAGTGATAGGAGGAAAATTTGGGACAAAGAAGGAAGCCAAAGAACTGCAGCCTGTAGTTTTGCAGATTTTCAAGCCTCAGTAAAGAAGTGATTGTTAGCTTACTTGGAAGAACTTAGGAAAAGGTATAATCTCACTATCTGACACCAATATAACTTTCTCTGTGTGTGTGTGTGCGCGCGCACGCACATGCATAAAAGTTGATGTGGTCCTGAGCATTACTTCTTTAACAGAAAATTGATACCCAAAGGCAGAAGTAACATAGAGAGAAAAGACAAATGTTCATACACCTCAAAAACACCAGTTCAACATATTTCAGCAAACTTTTTACTTCAATCTAACAATATAGAATCATAGAATCACAGAACTAGAAGAGACCACAAGGGTCATCCACTGCAACTCCCTGCCATCCCTCTGTTTAAAAATCTTTAAAAAAAGGAGACTCCACCTCACTCTGAGGCAGCAGGTTCAACTGTCAGTTCTTACTATCAGGAAGTTCTCCCTAATGCTTAGGTGGAATCTCTTTACCTTTAGCTTCAATCTATTGTGCTGTGTCCTAGGAGTTTATTGCATGCAATAAATGATAGAAATTCAATTCTATTTTAAATTGATGCAAATGTTAATGTGAACTTCAACAGGGTTAAATTGCCACAGAGAGATTCGATCAGAGTAAATATAGTAGGAACTTTGATTTGGTATTACATTATTGAATCTCCCCTGATCTACTTGGCACAAAAATGATTCCTTGATCATTCCATTACACATGTACAACCATGTACAACCATCAGCCCATGTGTCACCCATCCTATATCTACACATGTCTTTGCAGATGTCTAATAAAACAACCAGGTCAGGTATAAATAAATAAATAAATAGCATAAATAAACAAAAACATCTTGACTCTTCTGGGACCACTTGAAAGCTTCTTCCAAAATTCATCCAGGGATGATTTTTTCTTTCATTAGCCTCCTTTTGTCTTTATGATTTCCACTTTGGTAGCCAAGCTTGCATATATATATATTTTAAAAAAATCCTGGGAGTAGTTGGTGAGCCAGGATAATTTGTTGTCCCCTTTTTTCTTTGTTCTCTGCTGTTTGTTCGTGATCAGTAAGAGATTCTACAGTCAGCTGATATTTATCTTGCCTGTTACACAGAAGCTAACAGGACTATAGCAGTACTGGTTAGATTAGAATCCTATTCTTTCCCATTTCAAGTTGTATTGGATGATTTACTTCAGACATGCCTTTACAGCCTGACACCAAAACTTTCTGTAACTGCTGCTGTCCTTCAAAATTTTCTCAGTTAAAAACACTTCCAGCTAAAGGATGAGAAGAAAAGTGGGAGCTAATGCAAGCATAAAAAGGCTTTGTAAAAATGAACTACACTGTTCAAGGCTTTGTTGACTAAGCCTGTGCCTTGTATACACTCGTGAATAGAATATCAGAAAGACTGAAATTGTTTTGGGCTGAGTAGTTACACTGAGACCACTTATACATGTACTTTTCTGCTTTCTTAGTCTTACAACATATTGATATGTTCTTGATATAATAGCATTTCTTTAGTTTTAGTTCACCAAAGGGGATATGGTTTCTCATGCGATTAGTGTACATCCATATTACTTAGCAGATATATCTGGAAAATATATATGCCTATATTAGAAAATATGTCTCTATTTCATTGAGAAGTGATTGGAAATAGTGGTATTTTTTCCTGTGTTGCACACATGGCAAATATATTTGGAAATCATTAACATTGTCACAGACATTCCTTCCAAGTTAGATTCTATTTTAGTTCTATGTAATTTGTTACATACTGATGGATCTCCATGATGAAGTTTCCAGCACTCAGAATTTCTGTTTGAAATTTTGCATAAAGGTCCAAGGACAAATGTACATGATACTATTTTTGAATTACTAGGAAGAGCTCACATGGTACATCTTATTGCCCTAATCATCCTGTGTGGGGGTTTCAGCTTGAGTTGATTCCTATATGGGCTGGATGAGGGAGAACAAACTCAGTGTGAATCCAGGGAAAACGGAAGTACTGGTGATAGGTTCCCCAGTTCCAGGTGGCAAGATCTGTCACCCGGTCCTGAACGGGGTCACGCTCCCCTTGAAGGACTCGGTGTGTAGCTTGGGAGTACTCCTTGACTCGTTGCTCCAGCTGACATCTCAGGTGGATGCGACGGTCAGGAGTGCTTGTCATCAGCTCTGACTGATACGCCAGCTGCATCCCTACCTGGACTGTAGGAACCTTGAAACTGTTGTACATGCTTTGGTAACCTCTCAATTGGATTTCTGCAATGCACTCTATATGGGGCAACCCTTGTACCAAACCTGGAAGCTGCAATTGGTGCAGAACATGGCAGCAAGATTGGTCGCTGGTAGCTCCAGGTCGGACCATATAACACCTATCTTGAAAGACCTTCACTGGCTGCCTATTCGCTTCCGAGCTCAATACAAGGTGTTGGTATTGACCTATAAAGCCCTAAATGGCTTGGGCCCAGGGTACTTGGAGGACCGCCTCTCCCCATACAATCCGCCCTGCACACTCAGAACATCTGGAACGAAACTGTTAGAGGTCCCTAAGTCACATTTTGTGAGGACCTCACAGAGGGCTTTTGCCATCGTCGCCCCCTCCCTTTGGAACAGGCTCCCTGTAGAACTCCGCTCCTCCGCGTCGTAAGTTTCTTTTAAAAAGAATTTAAAAATGCATTTATTTCGGCTAGCATTCCCACCTTAGATAATTATTCTTTTTCTCTGCCCCTTTGTTTATGACCTCGGACTATTGTAATTTGATCTTCGCATCTCCTGCCCCTGATATATGTAATTGTATTGATTCCTGTTCCCTTGTAGTGTTGTTTTTAACTTTGTACTGTGATGTTTTGATCTTTGGTAAGCCGCCTTGATCATATTTATGGAAAGGTGGGGTATAAATAAAGATTATTATTATTATATTTATTTGGTGCTTAGAGCTCATTACAGTGTAAAACACAGGCCACTGACTTGTCAAGAAATGTGCTATTTGGTTAGAGCAGTGGGTCTTAGCCTTTAGTCTTTCAGATGCTTGGGACTTCAACTCCTAGAATTCCTGAGCACCGGTCATAATACTGGGACTTTTAGGAGTTGAAAGCCACAAACATCTGAAGAACAAAGGCTGAGAACTACTGGTCTAGTGGTTAAAACAAATTATTTTTTAATAAACGGTTACTCAGTTGTTACTGCGACAGGGGCCACATGATTGGATTAGTGGAGTTTGGCAACTTTCCCCCCTCTCTTTCTCTCTCGGTGCA
>NC_056524.1:230165003-230181736 GCF_019175285.1 Sceloporus undulatus | reverse complement strand
TATTATTATTATTATTATTATTATTATTATTATTATTATTATTATTATTATTATTAACCTTTATTTATGAAGCACTGTAAATTTACACAGCGCTGTACATGCAATCTTTTTAGTTAGACGGATCCCTGTCCTCGGGCTTACAATCTAAAAAGATATGACACAGAAGGAGAAGGGAGTGGTGGAGGGAAAGGGTAAGAGGTCCAGCATTTCCTCTCTACCTCCGAGGCCTGGACCAAGACAGATGGACTGGAGGGAGAGCTTGGCTTCATAATGGATGGTTAATCATTTTCCAGGGAAAATACATACTCTCAAGTAGGATAATGCATATACAGTACATAGCAATACAGGAAATGGTTTGATAAACAGACACCAAAATAACATCAAAGGTTATGCGACAATTATGCAATGCCCGGGAAGGCTTCTCTGAACAGGATGGTTTTCAACTCCGTTTTGAAGCTGGTTAAAGAAGTGATGGCTCTTGCTTGTGGGGGAAGAAGGTTCCAGGAGGGCAGCAAGTGAAAAGGGGCAAATCTGGGATGGGGCAGAGGAAATCCGGGGCTGAGACAGCAGACCTTGACTACCAGAACGGAGGGCCCTGGTGGGAAGGTGAGGAGAAAGAAGGTCTGATAAGTAAGGAGGGGCCAGTCCATGAAGGGCTTTAAATGTCGACAGCAGGAGCTTATACTGAATGCGGAAAGGGAGGGGGAGCCAGTGAAGGGATGCCAACACAGGAGAGATGTGGTCAGAATGGTGGGTGGAAGTGATAATGCGTGCAGCTGAATGCTGAACAGAGATTAAAGGACGGAGGTGAGAAAGAGGAAGCCCAGCCAGGAGGACGTTACAGTAATCAAGTCGTGAGATCACTAGGGCATGGACCAGGATCTTGGCAGTAGAGGCGGAGAGATATGGTCAGATTTTGGCAATATTGTACAAAAAGAATCTACAAGCCTTGGCTGTGGTCTGGATCTGAGGGATACACGACAGAGAAGAGTCAAAGATAAAACCAAGACTGCGGGCTTGCTGGACTGGTTGAATAGAAATGTTGTCCACAGAGACATTTCTGATAGTTTTCCTAGTTTTCTGTCATTTTATTTGCCAGGTGTTATTCCTTTAAATTCAATGACTTTGTTTCAGAGCTGAGAACTTTGAGACCTTGTAGAGTAGTCTTCTACAGTCTGTTGCCTTTTAGATGCTTTGAACTGCAGTTCTCTATAGACTATACTGATTTGAGGTGATGGAGTATGTAGCCCAAAATATATGAACAACTTCAAGTTGGGAAAGGTTGCTATAGAGACATAGAATTTCTATAATCAGAATCTTAAACATTTCAAAACTGCCTGGTAGAAAACAGACTCCTTACACTTCTTAGACTCCTAAGAACAGACTATAGTGTAGTCCACATGGCATGAAGGAATGAGGGGAAAGCCCTTGGTGAGAAAGAGGCATTTTGTAATGGGATGCAGAATCTGCTTATCACACCATCACTAAACATTTTTGATCAAGTGATGGAGTTGGTTAAAAATGTACTTCTCTATGGATTTTAGGGGTGTGATGGAAAAAGTAAGGAGATCTTTGGGATAAATTTGGAAAGCATGCAAAGATGAGAGGATTTTCTTGAAGTGATGGACTTCATTGTCCAGATCAAGAATTCTTTCCTTTCTGGTGCTGGAAATGTATCCTACAGCAGGTTTGGTATGTGAGGATAAAGCAAGCCAGAAACCCTTCCTTGTAATAATTCCAGAAGACTTTGGGGCTATACAGACCTCCCCTTTGGGGCAATCTGCAGCCACCCCTTTACTGGCCAGATTGGTTCCATGGCAACTGCATGGCACAGCACTGATCCAGCCTCCATAGAACACAAAAAGGAGCCAGAAAAACGTGATGACACCCCTTTGGTGTTGCACCATTTAGGCACTGTAGCAGAGATGTGTCATCGTGGTGTACACCATGTAGACTGGCATGCGCCACAATAATAATAATAATAAATAATAATAAAATTTTTATTTGTATTTTCCCGCCTCTCCCTACAGATCGAGGCGGAATTACAGCCAGTATCAGTTCACAATACATCACAATTACAAATAGATAAAATCCGCTCATATAATAACACATCTCTTAAAATCACATAAATCACAATACAATTTTAAAAAAGAGAATGTCCTGAGGTAGCTATAATTTGGGGTGATTTCCTCTACAGAGGGTCAGGAGGGTATGCTTGCTGGAAGAGATAGGTTTTCAGTGCCTTCTCCAGGGTGGAAATGAGGCGAATCTCTTCCGGGAGGTTATTCTAATATGTAGTGGCCATGGCTGTGAACGCTCCTTGTTGAGTAGCTGTTAATCTCACTCTAGGGTGTTCAAGTAGGAGCTTTCCAGTTGTTCTGAGGCTGTGGGGCAGATTGTATAGGGAGAGGCGTTCCCTCAAGTAATTCGGGCCCAAGCCATGTAGGACTTTAAAGATAATGACCAACACTTTGTATTGGGCTCGGAAGCTAATTGGCAGCCAGTGTAAGGATTTTAATACCGGTGTAATGTGGTCTGATCTGGGCGTTCCTGTGACCAACCTGGCTGCAGCGTTTTGAACTAGCTGAAGCTTCCAAACTTGGTACAAAGGTAGCCCCATGTAAAGCGCGTTACAGAAATCTAAACAATGGCGCCCTGCTGGCAGCGGTAGGGCTTGGAGCATGTGGACACTCAGTGGTCACCCCACCCGCAGGCTGGCACTTTTTGCTGGTCTGTACAGGGCCATAGTTTTAGCCCAGATTCCATAGAAGGCAAAAATAGTTCTGAGTAATCTTTTGAATATATTCAGTTCTTCACAGCTGAGTTTTCATTGCATAGTTTTGTTGCTGCTCTTAACTGTGCTTATTTATGTCATCAACTTGTTTGGAAATAAACAACAGCATGGAAATATTTTAATTCATGAGAAGAATTCATACTAAATTGGTACTGCCCTATACTTTTTTATTTAAAATGATGGCCTACAAATATCATATTCATCCTGCTTTGATCTCCCAGGAAAAGTGGGCTATAAATAAACAGGTTGTTGTTGTTGTTGTTGTTGTTGTTGTTGTTATTATTATTATTATTATTATTATTTGTAGATGTCACAAGCTTTATCCAAGTGACCCTTACTGGCTGGATATCAAAATCTGATTGGGAAAGAGAAACCTGAACATGACAGAGCTTCCCTTGTATTGGCTGCCTCTCAATTATTTGACTGGGCTTGCCAAAGAGAGCTTCATGTCATTTAATTCTCAGAAAAAACAGCTGTATGCATTGAAAGCTTGAAAGCATAAAGGAAAAGAAAACAGTCTTTCCACTAGGAACTCCTCTCAATGTACCTTTACTGATAAATGTCCCTCTGTCAATTTCCCACAGTTATCTTATGCCAAACACTCCAGAGTACTATGAGAATCTTATAACAATGACTAAATTATTTAGTTAATTAAAACATTTACACAGTTCAGTTACTTAAGTTAATGAGTGGGTGTTGACTGATTTTTATGGAAAAAAACAAAAACAAAAACAAAAAAAACCCTCAGGATGAATTCATATAAAACATTAGCAACTTCATTACTGGCCCAGGGTTTTGTTCTTATGAGAAATGTGACATTTGGAGCCTAGACTATCAAGGTACATCAGTTGTCACTGGCCACCCAATAGGATGGAGAGACTAGTGAGTGTCATTATTGAAGGGCTGAAGGCTGTTCATTTGCAGGGAATTAAGCCTGATGAACACATGGACCTTTCTTATCTTTAGACATTAAGATAAACTATGGTTTCTTTGTGTAACTCGCACCCAAATAACCTGTGAGGTGAGACCTACACATATAGCTATATTACTTATCTATCTGATTTGTTTATACAAGAAATTGCCACTGCTCTCTTCAGATAAAACCACTCTTAATAAAATGTAGAGCAACAATAAATGTAGTAAACAATAGCAGAGCAAAAAAGAGATAAACCAGATCAATTCATCTGCACCAGAGTAGAATATTATTATACCCCAGAGTCATGCTCTTGCAGATTTTCCTAGAAATAAACGTACATTGTAGGCACCTTTGGCATTGTCACCTGTAAACAGTTTTTTCAAGTATCAACTACTTGCCATCTTCCTTCCTTATAGCCAGAGAGAAAGAAAGTCAAAATAATTTCACCATTGGGATACTTTTGTCCAAGCCAGTGTAATGTAATGGCTGGTTAGCTTCTGGGCAGAGTACAAAGTGTTGGTTATGACCTATAAAGCCCTACATGGTTTGGGTCCAGCTTACTTGAGGGAACACCTCCTCCCATGTAATCCATCCCACACACTCAGGTCCTCTGGGAAGAATTTGCTACAGTCAACAAAAACTAGACTGGTGGCGACTTCCCAGAGGACCTTTTCAACTGCTGCTCCAAAAATTTGGAATGACCTAACAGAGGAGACTCGCCAGATTACATCCCTCTATGTTTTTAAAAAGGTCATAAAAATGGTCCTCTTCCGGCAGGCTTTCCCAGACTGACTCTGCTCAGAATAGAATTAATTGCCCATCTTATTAAACCCTCCCTTGATATTGCCACATTATTGAATTGTTTTAATTGTTCTGTAGTTATATGGTTTTTATTGTTGTGATTTTATTCTGAAGGGAGAGAGGTTTGAAGGGTTGGGGGATTTGGGGGATTGTTTCTCTTTGTTATTGTTTTTTGTATTTGTATTAACTTCTGCTGTTATCCACCTCGTTCCGCAAGATTTTTGCCCTACAGTTGACACACACACATGCACACATCACTACCACCACCAACAAAGAAGCTGTGTGTGTATGTTTGTGTGTGTGTGTGTGTGTGTATATATGTGTGTGTGTGTGTATGTGTGTGTGTATATGTATATATGTGAGTGTGTGTGTGTGTATATATGAAATAGATGAGGAGAATGACAAGAGGATAGATGTAGATGTAGATGAAATGGATGGGGGCTCGCTCTGACACGGAGGATCCCTTTGAATTTGGCTGCCAGGGATATGTGTGTGTGTGAGAGAGAGAGAGAGAGAGAAAGAGAGAGGAAGGGAGGGAGAAAGTGATCGCTGGCCAGGCTGCTCTGCAAGAGGTTGCAGCAGGGAAAGAGAGGGAAGGAGAGAGAGAGCTCCAATGGAGCCCCGGTTGCCCTTAAAGCGGAAAGGGCCACCGGAAGCAAATGGGGCAAATTGCAGCAGGGCATCATGGAAAATTTGCAACCCGGGGGTCTTACAATGGTGTTCAAGAGCACAAGCAGATTGGAATTCCACACCAAACCAATCCGCAGTGAGTTCGAACTGACCATCAATGCGAATCTTGTCAATCCACTTATTTAGTGAACTCTCCAAAATGAGGAGCCAGGAAGGATTCAGTTCGCAAGCTCTGCGGAAGCCCCACGGAAGGGTGCCCCATTGAAAGCAACCAGGTGTGAAAATACATGTGAGTTCTAACGTGAATTCACATTGCTCGATTCGAACTCACCCTAGTTCTGAGCTCAAAACCCCCAGTGTGATAAGGTCCTTAGCCTTCTCCCAATGCTAGGGAATTCTGGGAACTGTAGTTCTGAGAGACATTGTGCCAGAGCTCTGGCACAATAAACTACAATTCCCAGCATTCTCTAGCACTAAGCTAGGGCAGTTAAAGCAGTCTCAAAGTGGATTAATTCTGCAGTGTGTTTTGGACCATACTTTGGTTATCAGCAAGTTGTTCTCCTTCAGTGGAACACTGAAATACTCAACTGGGTCAGGAAATACAAGAGGTCTGCATTATACCCTAACCTTAAACCTGACCCTGAATCTCACTCTTGATAGCCTGGAACTCTCATTAGGATCAGAAAATACAGAAAAAACACAACTCAATGCAAGCCCATACACATACACACATACACATTCCTTCGTTCCTGGTATATAAGGATTATGATTTATTTATTTTTATTTTTTTCTAAGTGTTCACTTGGCACTGAAATGACTCCAGACTCAGCATGAGGTCAGTTCTCCTGACAGCACAGAAAAGTCAAGGAACCACAAATGACAAAACTATCACAGATCATTAACTGCATCAACAAGGCAAAGTGTTGGAAAACAAGTCAGGGATAGAAGAACCTGGGGACGTTCACAGGCCACGTTAATGCTACATTTATTCTGACATATCTAACATGGCAATAGACATTTCTGTACAATTGAAAAGCACAGACATAATACTGTCATACCTAATTGCTTAGCCTAGTGGGAGTGTTTTCATGGAAGAGAAAAAAATCCAGGTTATCTTCTACCAATGGAAGAGAAAAAAATCCAGGTTATCTTTTCTTTCAATCTTGTCATGAGGAGACTGAAAAAAGTCATCTTATGACTGAAAAGCAGTCTGTGATTTGGCATAAGGCCTAGTATAAGATATGTTACTACAAGCCAGGGTGTGTCTACCTGAGACAGGCTTCTGCAGAGTTGAAGTTAAAGATACATGGAAAAGACTTGGCATCCTTTCCAGTGCTTTTTCCCTGAAGGTAAAAGTAGACTTTGGAGTGATACAGACGGCGCTAAAGCGCTGTGCTCACTCCATGCTAGGGTTGCAGGATTGCACAGCAACCGCACGGTCCCTAAACCTAGCACGTACTGGCGGCAGCATAATGGCGGTGTACACATTATGATGTAACGGACACGTAGCATCCACATGTCGCATCGTGCCAGTTATGCTACAAGTGTGCCATTGTTCCGCTGTTCTTTTTCCTCCACAGGGAAGCTGTGTGGTTTGGCGGTGCAGTTTCCCTGTGGAAGAAAAAACGCCACTGCCACTCCAGACCTTTAAGCAGGTATATATCGGGCCAAACTCTGCCTAGGATAGGGAAGATAATATACAAGGTTTTAAATATAATACTAAATACATTTCTTTATATCTGAAAGTTTGACCCTTTGAAAAGATCTTGGAAAAAGTACTTCTTTGGATTATAATTTCCAGACTCCCCCTGCATTTTTGGTCATTTCTCTTACAACTTTAACATACAAGAAAAGAAAGGCACAACCAACTGGGAAAGTATGAGCTTTCTCCATGCCGCTCTGCATGCCCTTGTAACATTTCTGTTCTCTTCCTGAGGAGAGCAAAAGGCACACTTTGATGACCATCTTTCCTCAGGAAGAGAATAGAAGTGCTATGAGGGCATGTGGAGCAACAAGAGAAAGCTGCTATTCTCCCAATCAGTTTCACCTTTCTTGCTTATGCAGTAAAGTCTTTATAGTTGTAATTAAAAAAGTGACATTTCTAAATTCTGTCAGTGACCAACATATATTGGTCCCTTGAAATCAAAACATCAAAAATCTTTTGGGATATAGAAAGAACAAGCATATGGGAGGTGCAAGCTTTTGTGGACAAGAACCTGGCTTACAAAATGACCTCTTATAATAGGTCTGGAATGGAATCTCCATGTTCAGTTGATAACTGAATATTTAGTTTACTATTTTTTTCTCAAAGTAAAAAACGGTGATCCGTTCCAGATTGGAACCAAGCAATAGAAGAATTGAGCATTTACTGTCTGCTCCCTCTGCCACTGTCATTATATTTCCAGTCACAAAACACATATATGTGCCTGCAATTTGTAAAAGAAAGGAAATTCCATTGAAATTAATTAACACATACATTTTTTCAGCTTTCAGAAAGTTAGTCTGCAGAAGGATAAACAATAATGAATTTTATATTCCGCTTTTCATTCAAGGAAATCAAGGTGGCACACCTGAGCTGAGATCCATTCCTATTTGGACGTGGCAGAGTTCCAAATGTGAAAGGGATCTAGGAGTCTTTATGAACCACAAGCTGAATATGATTCAGCAGTGTGATATGGCAGTTAGAAAAGCCAATAAACTTTTAAGATGCATAAATAGGAGTATAGTGTCTTGGGCCCGTTCCGCATGGGCAAAAAGTACATGCCACGCATGTACTAGGGTTAGAAAGGGGCGTCCTTTCTGGATGCCCCTAACCCTAGTACGTGCTCGGCGTGTACAAAATGGTGGTGCCCGTTCTACACGGGCACTGCCATTTCGACGTTGCCGATGCCTAGCATCCGCACGTCATGCGGCGGAAATGACGTCGCGAGTGCACCATTGGCCACTTCTTGCGGCGCCATTTCTGTGGTGCAAAAAGAAGTTGCATTTTGCAGCTTCTTTTTCGTTGTGTCCAGGAATCGCACAATTTGTCTGCTGCGGTTCCCGGATGCAGCAACCAGTGGTGCCGGCAGAGCGCCCTTTTGGGCGCTCTGTAAAGTGCCTAGATCAAGGGAAGTAATAGTGCCACTTTATTCTGCTTTAGTCAGATCTCATCTGGAATACTGTGTCCATTTCTGGGTAGCATAATTCAAAAAAGATGTTGACAAGCTCCAGAGGAGGGTGACCAAAACGGTGAAAGGTCTGGAAATCATGCCTTATGAAGAGCAGCTTAGGGAACTTGATATCTTTAACCTGGAGAAGAGAAGGTTAAGGTTTAGAGTAGGATAGCCATGTTTGAACATTTGAAAGGATGCCATATGGAAGAAAAAGCAAGTTTGTTTTCTGCTGCTCCAGAGACTAGAACATGGAGGAATGGATTCAAACAACAGGAAAAAGAGCCTCCTGATATAAGACCTGTTCAACAATGAAATAAACTGCTTCAGAATTTCCTTCTTCAGAGGTTTTTAATCAGAGGCTGGATGGCCATGTGTAGAGTGTGTTTTGATTGTATGTTTCTGCACGGCAAGGGGTTGGACTGGATGGTCTTCTGGTCTCTTCCAACTCTATTTTTTTAATTTTCTTTCAGTATAAGTGCACAGATTAAGTATAAAAGAAACATTTCTCAAAGTCACTCTACTGAAGCCATCTCATTCAGTTTCTCATCCTGCTGTTGCTGCCTAGATGCTGACAGATGGGATTGTGTGTTTTGATTCAGAAGGATTTATTTATTTATTGTAAAAAATCTGCATGGCAAGGGGTTACACTGGATGGCCCTTGCGGTCTCTTCCAACTCTATCATTCTGTGATTCTACAGTCTCTATGAGACTGTAACATTCCAGTAGAATATTTACATGGATGATCCTTGTAAGTCAGGGAGGTGAAAATGGCTAATTGGTTGGCACTGAGGAAGCTTTCTTAGTGTACCCCCATGAACTGCTAGCCAATCAATGGCTGTTTGAATGATGGGCTGAGCTGCATCCAGCACTGGCTAGTTGCCACTGCACTGCTGGTCAAAAATGTTGTGCAAGAAGGTACTGGATGCCTCTTTATGCAATGTCCATAAGTGGAGATACTAGCTTGAGTATGATTAAGCTATGCTTAGAAAGAATTGTAACAAGACCAAGGTTACATAGGGGGAAAGCAGATCGACAAAAAGAGCCAATTTGGGGGGTGGTGTGGGGGTGTGGCGACCACACACTGCATGCCCCAATTCTGCCCCCAAGCTGAGGTCACACTGCCTGCCCAGAGAGCAGGCAGCATGGGAACACTCCTGTGGTGCAGCGATTAGATGCTGAATGCCGCAGGAGTGGCCAAGGGGCATCCTTTTTCTGGCACAAAAAGGAGTGGCATTTTACTGCTTCTTTTGGAGCTAGAAAAATGCCAGATTGGTGTCATGGCATGCAACTGCCATGGCCCGATCCAGCGCTCAAAGGGTCAGCATCATACCACTCCTTTAGGGCCATCTGTTTTGGCCCATAGTGTGTCTCTTGGCTGAGTGAGAGTTTGAATCAGGGGCGGTTTACAGACCGCCAAATAGTACGTATACAATACGTACTAGGGTTAGGAAGGGGCGGTGCTTCCGCACCCCCCTAACCCTAGTACGTATTGAATACGTACAAGATGGCGGCGCCCTGTTCATACGGGCGCCGCCATCTTTACGTACTGGACGCACAGCGTCCAGACGTGTCGCGCCGCTTGTGACGTAGCGAGCGCGCCCCTGGCTCCATTTTGGAGCTTCTTTTTTCGGTCCGCGCGGGAGTCGGGCCGTCTGAAGGCTCCGGCTCCCCCACGGACCTACTGGCGGCGGCGGTCTGTACCCCGCCAGGGTTTTCCTAATCCTAGCCTAACTCCCTAAACAACTATTCCTTACTTGTTCCCTTATGATATTGTAAAGACTAACAAACTAATAACTATATCTCCTTGACTTGGCAGTAATGTCTTCAAAAGTGTATACAAACCCAAGGTATAGTCTGAACACACTTTTTCAAAACAGAGAGAGGGAATTTGAGAGAGTGGGAGATGGAGAGGGAAAGATTGCAGTGTCAAACATTTTTCTTGTTATTATTATTATTAATGAGCAGTGTAGGTTAGTAGGTATTTATCCAAGTTTTTAAAAGCAACAACATTTTTTTTTTAAAAAAAAATGTTTACTGGGGGAGCTTTGGATCCAATATATACTTCAGTATAAGCTCTGTACAATGAGCCTCTCTGGTTGAATTCTGGCAGTTTCAAGTAAAAAGAAAAGTTATTCAAAGAAGTCACCAACTAATTAATGGAGTGCTCTAATTTCACTATGTGAATATCTGCCTAGAACGAATAAGTGAATTTTCATTTGAAAATATATTTGTATGAATGTTATGAACTTCGAAAGAACCCTCTGCAGTTTAACATACTTACCATTAACAGTGTATTCAAGCTATCTCTCTGCAGTGTGTAAAGTCTGCTAGTTAAATTAACTTCCACAAACACAAAATCAAGAAATGAGAAAATTGAGCTCCATTTTCATCTCTTTGTGACTATTAAAGTTCACACATCAGTCCCCAGGAATGCAGAAGGAAAGCTAAAATCATGCAGTTTCCATTCCAAATAGAGTGACTGAATGAATAGAAGAGCTCAAGGCACCGTTCATAATTAGCCCATTTTGTTTAATCCCAGCTGTAAAGTGTGTTGCAAAAAGATGGAAAGAATGCTGTTCTGAATTTATACCATTTGCCCCAACATCTCCTTGCAGTTCCAGCAGAGTAAATCCATCATCTATTCTGATTCCAGAGAAGGTTTAGTTAGCCAGAATTATGGGGTGACTGAGTCTAGCCAGTATGCAGATTTATATGATGCAATGTTTTTCACTTTTTGTGTGTTTATCAAAGGGACTGAGTGCATCTTGATTATTTTACAGTTTTACTTCTGGGGGAATATATATATATATATATATATATATATATATATATATATATATGGATTGTGCATAATAAATAAATAATAAAACTTTTATTTATATTCCGCTTTTCTGTGACAAGACAATCAAAGAGGCTACAACATGTTAAAATTCACATTTACAAATTTATGTCCCAAATCCCCCCCCCTTAAAACAGGATTAAACAAATTACAATTAAAACACCTATTAAAAACACAATAAAATACAGCGAGGACAGAGCGGTAGGGTGATACATGATGTGGGGGGCAGTCATTCTGTGGCCAGGCACTTTTATTCAGGATGCATGTTATAAACCCACTGACAAGCCATAATTCACTTATAAGGGAGTGAGGATATAATTACAGTGGTGCCTTGGGTTACGAAATTAATTCGTTCCGCCGCGGCGTTCGTAACCCGATGCATTTCGCAAGCCGAAAAAGGCTTTTCCAAAGCGCGGCTAGCGGTCGCGTTTGAATTTCGCGCCGAAAAAAATTTCGTAACCCGAAAAAACCTTCGTATCCCGGAACAGTTTTTTTCAATGGAACTTTTTCGTAACCCGGAAATTTCGTAAGGCGGCGCATTCGTATCCCGGGGTACCACTGTACTTCTTCAGCCAAATGGTTCTGCAAAATGTTACAGTATGGAAATAATGCACTGGATATTTTGCAAGGTTTGTCCATCAAAGATACATTTGTACATTTAATGTACTCTGATAGGTGAAAGTTAAGACAATTAGTGTAATGTCACAATACAGGCAATTATTATTTGTGCTATCCTTTTTTCAGGCACCAAAGTGATCAAGGTATATATCTACTGATCAGGGTAGTGACCTTTTCACCTCCTAGAGATTGTTGGAATCAGACGTTAGCAGCTGTAGCTGGCAGAGACAATGGTAAAGGACCCTGGTAGTTGGTGTCTACCATCTCCAGGACCACAGTTGCATACGAGTGTCCTATATGGACAGATATCCCAGATGAATACAGAATAATTAGAATTGAGATATAAAGAGAAGAATATGCTGTACTTTGTGCATACAGCATCTGCTTTGTACTTACTGATGGGTAACTTTAAATCTCTTGTTCTCAGTTCTTATGTTCTTTCTGTTCATGGCCCTTCAGAAAGAAGGCACATTCTCCATATCTTGCCCTGCTATTAAAAAAATTTATAAATAATTAACTGAGATAAAGCATATAATGAAAAAACATGTAATGGGCAAAAATCAGATACATAACCACCAACGTGAATTCATTCAACATAATAAGTAAGAAAGCTAACAGAAAAATGTCTTGTAGGTGCAACCTAATGTAGAAACAACATTTGGGATGCATTGTCTTAGGCTGCATCTGTACTGCAGAAATAATGCAGTTTGACATGTTTTCAGCTTCCATGGCACAATGGAATTCTGGGATTTGTAGTTTTGTGAAATATTTAGCCTTCTCTGAGTGAGAGCTCTGATGCCACCACAAACTACAAATCCCAAGATTCCTCAGCACTGTGCCATAGCAGGTGCAGTCTTAGTATATAACCACCATAGAACTAGGGAAAATAAATGCTGGAGGCTCCCCTCTGAATGTTCATCAGGTAAGGTAATCCCACTGAAATAAATTATACTATTCAGGCATATTATATATCTGACAGTACACTCCATTGTCAAAGTGGTTTAATTTCTTGCTAGCTGAATATTGGAAAGGGAAATCATAATTGAATATATATATATATTAAGAAATGGTAAAAAAAGAAGAAGTGCATCTTGAATGTTGGGGAAACCTGATAAGAAAAAAACAGAACTGACCAAAATCATCATAGTTGAGGATTTATTCTGCATAATATGTGCATATACATTTTGTATAGACAACAGCATTTTCTGCATTCGAAACACCATTTTCTGAACAGGAAATCATATGGGCAGAGATATTATTTTCTGTATCTACAAAAAGCTCTTTCTTTTGTAGAAAATGCTGTTTTCTATGAGATAATGCAACATGTGAATTTTGCCCAAATAAGTCTGGACCTGTGAACAGTGGCATCCCTGTACCTGGTGTTACCCAGTAGGTGGGTGAGTAGGGCTTCTGGGGCAGTGTGAGGCCTCCCTTGGTGCCATCCCATCCTTGTCCTCATGAAGAAAAGGATGGAATGGCACCAGGGGAGGAAGCACACACAGCCTAACTTGGTGCTGCTCCATCCTTGTCCTCATGAGGAAAAGGATGGGACAGCATGGGAGAAGAGTGCATGTGGCTTCCCTTGGTGCCACCCTCTCCTTGTTTGGCTTCTAACCTCATGAGATCCAGCTTCCTAATTCCTTCATCTTGTTGAGCAGTTCTTGTATGGCTGCCAGTGTAATAAAGGATAGAACTCCTGTCCATTTTATGGTAATATAGAAGACATAATTTTATCAGGTGCTGCTTGTGTGACAAGCCCTACCTGCTGAAATTCCTTCTTCTACACAACTGTGAAATAGGCAGCAGCCATGCCCCTTATTTTACCTGGCAACTCCAAGTTACAGAGAGTGGGTGTGGATGGGGGTGTCTGTACTAGAAGGGGCCTGTCTACCATATCTGGAAAGACTTTGCCACCCATTCAGGGAGGGAGTTGATTCCAACAGCGATGGTAAAAAGCTAGAAGTTCCTGTCCTGTTACTTCAGCTGTGGTGAGAGGGGCTTGACCATGGAGAACAGGTCTTGCCTAGACTTCCTTTCCAACAGGTAGCTAACCCTGGTGTAACCTAAATACTTCCATTCCTGCAGGAAGAAAGCTGTTCTTATTCCCATCCTGAACCTGTGAATGTCTGAATTGTTGGAAGGCCAGACCATTGAGTTATTCAATGATCTGGGAGCAAAAAACATGTGTGAAATGTAATTCTTGCTTATGACTCATTGGTAAACCATGGAGACAGAGAGTATAATGTGCTATAGATTGACTTTCCCTTATCAGAAATGTTTGGGCCAGAAGTGTTTTGGATTGTGGATTTTTTTTCAGATTTTGGAATATCTCCATATATACCTAATGAGATACCTTGGACCCAAGTTGAAACATGAAATTCATTTATGTTTTGTATATACCTTATGCATATAACCTGAAGATAATTTTATATGTAATATTTTTAATAATTTTGTGTGTCTTTCCATCTAACAGGAGTACTCCTTTTTGGGATTCCATCCAGCCATTTCTTTCTAGCAAGATGTTTCTTCCTATATCAACCACAATAAAGCCTTTCATGCATCTTTCGGCAAACATTCCATAGTGTACAGTCTTTATTGACTTCTATATGTATGTTTGTTTTTATTTATTTATTGTTTTACTTCTTTAATATTTATTTATTTATTTAAAAACCTCTCTTTAACATTGGAGCAAGCTAATAATAATAATAATAATAATAATAATAATAATAAATTTTTATTTATATACCGCCCTGTGGCGAACCAATCCGAGCGGTTTACAACATTAAAATAACATACAGCATAAAAACAATATATTTCCCTCCCCCCTTAAAAAGTTATTAAACAAGATATCTAATTTAAAACCACAATAACTAGTTAAAATAACAATAAAGTAAACAAAATAATACCAACCAATAAACCACTGCAACTTCAGTTCTAAAGAAAAGGGGGCTTTGGAGACATTACTGAGGAGGGGGGAAATCCTGAGATCCTGAGGCCGGGATATTTCAGTCTGGGAAGGCCTGCCTGAAGAGATCCGTCTTGACAGCCTTTTTGAAGCTGTCCAGAGATGTTAATTGACGGATCTCATCCGGCAGGCCGTTCCAGAGCCTCGGGGCGACAACAGAGAAAGCCCTCCGGGAGGTCACCGCAAGCCTCGATTTTTGAGGCTGCAACAAGTTCCTCCCACCAACCTCCGCTTTTACTCAAATATTCTTGTTACTCACAGTTTCATGCCTGCCATTAAAGGGAGTGAACTAGAGACTTGACTAAGTATGCAGAAGTTCCAGGATTTCTAGATAATCCTCTTTGCCATTATCAACCTCTAAGCAGACTATGAAAGGGAGTTATTATCAAAAGGCATGTTCAATATTGTAAATGTCTCTGTGATATTGTAAATGTCTCTGTGATATAACAGGGATTACTGTCAGAAGTTAATGAGAAGACATTACTGTTTATTCTTTCACTTACAGGCTCAGTTTTGTGGGGGAAAATCCTCTGTTTCCTGTCAAATTATTTTTAATATGATGAATATAATATTCTCTCATCATCTAGCATCTATTAAGACAATCCTGGAAACTATTTATTGTTTTTTCTCTCTCTGTTTGCTTGAAGTTAGTAAGAGGATAAATGCACACATTCTAATTTATAAATTCAGAGAGATGCATTTAATAACATCAGAAAGTGTGTCACTGCTGTTTAATGGGTTGGTGGTGTGGTGTTAGGCAGAGGGTCAAGATAAGCATTATGTTATGTGCATTATTTGATGGGCACAATAATCACTACAGAGGATCCCTAAGCAGGAACAGAATGACAGAGGGTGGACAGGGGAAGTTTAATGCACCTCATACTGCTGCTATGGTGATATCATAGTCCCAGGAAGGGAATTTCCATTAGTCTCAGGAAGGGAATTTCTTCAGATGCATGGTAGATTTTAAAACAAGCATGGCACACTTTCATTAAAAAAAACCCTCCAGCCACCATAGGGAATCATTTAAATGATTAAAATTCAATGCTCAAGGTTGTATCCATTGTGCATAAAACATATCAGCCATTCAAGCTCTTCATCATGGAGGGTCATTCTAGAAGAATGACAGCTCTAATACTGTATGGTGCAAAAAATCTCAATTGTATGAGTGCATGAACTTCCGTGGACTCAGTTGCACTGGATCATTTTGAGTCCGTAAGTACCGAGGATGTGGACAAGATCCTCGGTAGCGTTAGGAAGACGACCTGCTCTCTTGATCCTTGCCCTTCATGGCTGGCAGTTCAGGGGGGAACGGTGACAACAGAAATGTTGCGTCGTATTATTAATTCATCATTCGGGGAGGGCCGTTTTCCATCTAATCTTAAAAAGGCCATTGTAAAACCTTTATTAAAGAAGCCCTCCCTTGACCTCCTAATTCGAAATAACTATCGGCCTGTGTCACTGCTGCCATTTTTAGGGAAGGTGATCGAGAGAGCGGTTGCCTCCCAGCTACAGAGGGTCTTGGAGGAGACAGATTATCTGGACCCATTTCAAAGCGGTTTCCGGGCGGGCTATGGGGTTGAGACTGCCATGGTCGCCTTAGCCGATGATCTCCGTCTGGGCATGGACAGGGGTAGCGTGTCCCTGTTAGTGCTCTTGGACATCTCTGCGGCCTTTGATACCATTGACCATGGTATCCTTCTGGATCGCCTGGGGGAGTTGGGAATCGGGGGCACAGCTCTACAGTGGTTCCATTCCTACCTCTCAGGTAGGTTCCAGATGGTGGAGCTGGGGGACTGTCGTTCCGATAGGAGGGCCCTGACATCTGGGGTCCCTCAGGGAGCGATCTTGTCCCCTATGCTATTCAACATTTACATGAAGCCGCTGGGAGAGATCATCCGGAGACACGGGGCGCTCGTTATCAGCATGCTGATGACACCCAAACAGTCTTCTCTGTGTCTCCGACTGATGCAGTGACTAGGGATGGCATCTCTCCACTCAATGCCTGTCTGGAG
>NC_056524.1:230149171-230164993 GCF_019175285.1 Sceloporus undulatus | reverse complement strand
TCGGTAATGGGCTGGATGAGGGAAAACAGACTCAGCCTGAATCCAGAGAAAACGGAAGTACAGTGGTACCCCGGGATACGAATGCGCCGGGTTACGAATTTTTCGGGATACGAAAAAATCCCATAGGGATTTATTGCTTCGGCTTACGAAGGTTTCTTCGGGTTACGAAAAAACCGCGGCGCTATTTTCCGCCACCGGAGGGCAGCAGAGAGCTATTTTTCCATTAGCGCCTATGGGAATTCGGCTTACGAAGGTATTTCGGGTTACGAAATTAACCGCGGAACGAATTAATTTCGTAACCCGGGGTACCACTGTACTTGCGATAGGCTCTCCTGGTCCTGGGAAGGAAATTTGTCCACCTGTCCTGAACGGGGTCACGCTCCTCGTGAAGGACACTGTTCACAGTTTGGGGGTGCTTCTGGGCTCGTCACTTCACCTGACTCCTCAGGTGGATGCGACGGTTAGAAGTACCTATTATCAGCTTCGGCTGATACGCCAGCTGTGCCCCTACCTGGACCGGGGAGACCTTGAAACAGTAGTACACGCACTGGTAACCTTTCGACTTGATTTCTGTAATGTGCTCTACATGGAGCAACCCTTGTACCAAACTGGGAAGCTGCAGTTGGTTCAAAATATGGCCGCAAGGCTGGTCACTGGTAGTTCCAGGGCCAGCCACATAACACCTATATTGAAAGATCTGCATTGGCTGCCAATCCGCTTCCCGGCTCAATACAAGGTTTTGGTTGTTACCTATAAAGCTCTAAATGGCTTGGGCCCAGAGTACTTGGAGGACCGCCTCTCCCCATACAATCCGCCTCGCACTCTCAAGTCAGGTGGGAAAAAACTTTTGAGAGTTCCAAAGATGAGATACGTAGGGACTGCACAAAGGGCTTTCTCTGCGGTGGCCCCGCAGTCTTGGAACTCTCTCCCTGATGAGCTCCGCTCGGTCCCCTCCCTGGAGTCATTTAAGAAAAACCTCAAGACTCACTTATTCCGCCAAGCTTTCCCCCACATGTCCTGACTGTCATCTTCTCCTGTGTATTGCATGTTGTTTTATTAGATTGTTTATTGATTTTAACTGGTTTTAATTACAGTGGTGCCTCGGGTTACGAAATTAATTCGTTCCGCCGCCGCTTTCGTAACCCGAAAAGCATTCGCAAGCCGAAATGCCATAGGCGCTAATGGGGAAAAGCCGCGATTTCGTGCGAAAAAGCGCCGAAAAGCACCAAAAATTTTTTCGTAACCTGAAATAACCTTCGTAACCCGGAACAGTTTTTTTTAATGGATTTTTTTCGTAACCCAGAAATTTCGTAAGGCGGCGCATTCGTATCCCGGGGTACCACTGTATTAGGTATGAATGATGGATTTTTAATGATGTACTTTATTATACAGTTTAATATGGGGGATTTTCGTGGTTTAATTTTTATCTGTAATTTTGTTTTGTGCTGTATTGTATTTCATTATTATCTTGTAAACCACCGTGATCGAAGGAATGGCGGTATATAAATAAAATCTCATTCATTCATTCATTCATGAAGGGCCTCAAACCCCTGGTAGGCTGTGAGGAGAAACAATGCAGCTTTCCTACCCCAAGAAATTGTCCACCTCCTTGCACCTAACATAGCTAAATGATGGTGACTTGACTTCATGTAAGACAACTTCCTACATTCCAGTGAAGAAATGTTTACCATGGGCCATGGAAGGACTGCCCTGCCAGGGCAGCATACTTTCTTTCAAGTGACATCAGGTCACTTGAACAGCCAGGTCAGCAGAGTCACACAATGAAATGGCAATGCTAGTGAACAAGGAATATGCACCAGATGTGATATTGTTATGCCCTGGTTAATGTCCTGATCAAGCTGTTACATGATATGTAAATGGAATAGAATACAGTTCCAGATGGGGCCACAAGAGCCAGGACACCATCCTAATGATTTTGTGTGTGGTTTTTTTTTAAAACCACCATGCAGATGTCCATGTTAAGAGAAACCCCCCCCCCCCCCCGAATATTTTGATCAATCAGAATTAGCCCAGAGTAACTAGAATAATAGGAATGACAAGAATAATAGGAATGGCAGGAAGCTGCTACAGCTGTATCATTTTGCAATGTAGGTTTGTATTCCTGTAAAAAAAAAAACTGGGCTGTTAATCTTGTTGAAGTCAAAGGGATTAAGATGATTTAAAATCACTTTTGTGGACTGATTTTATAAATTGATCCATCTGTATAACACCTCAAGGAATCAGGATCAAGGGTTGGAACATCAGTGAGAGAATAAGAATCATGTCCCCAGAGTAGTGTGGCTGAAATTGATGTCCAGTATACATACTATGGGATTTACTGCTGACATCCAATGTACATGACATGTGTGATTTCCTTTTTCTTGGGGAGAAGCTTTGCCATTGGAAGGGACTTAAGGAGACTGTAAGAGTGGTGGTGAGGTGGACATGGATCCCGATCTCATGGAGTACTTTTGTGTCCCAAGCTGCTAGAAGGAATTGTGCAGTTGTCCAGATGTTTGCTGGACTACAAGTCCCAGCAGCCATAGGCAGTATAGATAATTGTAAAGAATACAATGAATTGTATATCATCAACATCTGGCAGGCCACATGATTCCTACCCCAACTTTAGAGCCTTCTTTCCATGCTGTGATCCTATGAAAGTGAATACAACCCTGAACCTGTGTGGGCGGGGCTGGTTGCATGGTAAATAGAAACACGTGTCTTAAGCACACGGAAGCCCCACGTGCGTAACAAACTTACACCTCCAGTGCAGTAGTAACAGAAACTTTAATAGGAGCTTCCCAAACAGAACTCTTCAACAATAACAACTCAAAGTCCCAATCCCAACCCTTTGCCTGTCAACAAGGCAAGCCTCTTCAGGGCTGGGGAACCTCCCGGGAGCAGGGCCCTTCTTCTCCTTGCTGAGTTCGCCGCCCGCCTGAATGTTTCTCAAGGGGCTCCACTTCCGCCTTCTCCCGCTCTCTAGGAATAGGGCCCGCTTCCCACTTGTCTCCTTTTGAGTCCCACCACTGTCCTTCTAAGGCTCTCCCTCCTGGCTGCCTCCACCCTTCAGCGTCTGGGTAAGGCAAGTCCCCTTCCTCCTGAGGATTCCTTAACAGTACCTCCTCATGAGGCCCTCACCCTTGGCCTCCAGACCTTCTTTGGAGAGAGGCAGGGGCGTCGTTCCTCTGTGGGCTTCTCCTCACTGTTTCTGTCCCTCTCACGGCCGCCACTTCCCGGTTTCCCCTTCCGCGCCGCCCCTCTCTCCCTGCGCAACTCTGCCCCTCTCCTCTTATCCCCCTTGGGACCACCCCTTGCTCCACCTCTTTCCCCGCCTCTTTCCCCAACTCCACCTGTGTCTCCACCTGGTCCCCATTAGCCCTTCTAGCTCTCTCTTCCACCATCTCTACCTCACTACAACTTGATTTTCCTAAAAATATCCCCCCCCCCCCGATAGGGAATATAACCTGTTACCTTTGCCCAATTTGTCATTTGGCTGTTGATTTAATTATAGTAGTGTGAACCATAGGCACTGGGGAAAACTCCCTCTGAGTTCACCTTTTACTTCATTATACATTATCTCTATGATGCCCTAAGACCATAGGATATAAGGCTGGAGAAATATGTTTTAATATAGAAATAAAATAAATACATAGCAAACTATTTAACCAAAAAGATCTGTTTGACCAGGACCAGATTAAGAATTAAGTTTTAATGTAAACAATTAAATTCCTAATTTCTAGCTTTCTACTGTTGCTGCCACTTTTCTACTGCTACTGTTACTATTCAAGACCGGCCCCTATTTTTCCTAGTGGCAAAAATAGACAAGACAGTACCTCTCCTTGTAACTTTATATATAGAAGTTCACAAATTGAGTACTATTTTGACCCTGCTGACCCATGTAGCCTGCCCAGTACATGTCATCTAGGATAGTTGCTCCACTTTCCTTGCTCCAACCATCATGTTGTCAGCTAGAACATTTACCATACTAGGAAATAAAGAATGAGAAGAACTATGAACATTTATGCAGTCACGCTGACTAAGTACTCACTGGGTGCATCTACACTGCAGAAATAATGCAATTTGACATCACTCTGGAGCTCCATTCTATGCAATCTTGGGATCTGTAGTTTTACAAAGTCTTTAGTCTTCTCTGCCAAAGAGTGCTGGTGCCTCACAAAACTACAAATCACAGGATTGTGTAAGAGCCATGGTGATTAAAGTGGTATCAAATTGCCTTCTTTCTACAATGTATATGCACCAATTTTTTTCCTGTTTGTGCAGAACCATCAAGGAACAGCAAACTATTATTTTCAGGATTGTTTCTAGAAACACATGGATGTGGCTAAGTCCTGAAATAATAGTTTTTTAATGTAGAGAAGTCTTCTTTGTATCAAAGACAGGATCATGCACATTTACTGGCAGATGCTGCTGATTGAAAATATATTGAATATATTGATAGTACACAGAAAGAGAGGAATGGAGGGAGGGAGCAAGAGGCAAAGCTGATGGCATAAAACAGAGGCCTCGTTTATACTGTAGTTTAACCTTATTATTAGATGACCATCAGCAAGAGATAACATAATCACTTCCATCTCTTGTCTAATGTACTATTTTTTTTACTATAAAGTATGACACATAACGATTTTATATTTAATGTCACAGATGAACTTTCCTTCCCTACATCAATAACACTAAGCCAACAAGGGTCAATGACTCAAAACAGGGCAGCCCTGCTAAAATTTGCCTTCAGTGTCAGGAATGGCATCCCATTGTTTTGAGATAAAACCTAATAATTGCTTTGGTTACAACAAGACCTTTGAGCCAGCTTCCTTTCGACAGAGGTAATTAATTAAATTTCACTGGCTGTTCACAAACCTTCCATGCTTTAGTGAGTTTCCTGTGAATGGAAATACCTGGAAACCAAGACAGAACACCTGGGGGAAAAGACGGGTAACAATCTAGTTCTGGGCATTGAAAGATGCCTCTTACATCCAATTTTTGTTTTTTTGTTGTTGTTTTTTAAAAAAAGGAGGGGCAGATACTTTTTTAATAAAAGAAATGCTAATCTATTTTTAAACCAGTGTCACTAGTTTTTGGAAAGAAAAGAGACTACTCCTCATGACACAATATGTTGGCTCCCCTGGGATGTGGAAAGTGTCTAATCCTGTATAACATAGGCACCTATTACCTTATGAAATGAAGAAGAGAAGAAAAGCTCAGTGGAACTACCTTGAATTAAACAGACCAAAATGGCACTCTGCCATCTGAGCGATCTTTTAAGGAATGCAAATAACTGTGGAAGGGATGCTCATCCTTCATTGCTAGACTGTAATTAAGTTTTAATTTAATGAAACATTGGTACCAAAGCAGACCTTAGAGAGACATTCTAATATTAAAACTGCTTTTTATTTTTAAGAGAGGTTCTAAATGGTTTTGTGTGGCAGTAAATCATCTTTGTAAGTGGTGGCTATATCCAGTGGGGGATTCCCATTTCAGAAAGGATAAGATGAAAAGCCTTTGTTGCCAAGGTCAGTCCATGGAATAAAAGAATAAACATAATACAACCTTCTAAAACTAAGAAAGTCATCCAATAAATCACATTAAAAATAAAAATAATAATCTGGGACTATAGCCCATTTCTGAATTTCATATCATCAAACAATGATATGAATGCTAAGAAAAAACGTATGCTTTAGTGAAGTTAGATTGGACATATGCCAAGTTATAAGAATACAGGAATGGACAGAGTTTGGTCGGTGAATATAATGGTTGTACTTGATGTTTAATTCTTCCATGTTTTATTATTGCAACTTTCAGAGTGCATCCAGACTGATTTTAAAAACACCAGAAGGTCCCAGATTTTGTTCTTGTTCTTTCTGCTTTTATTTAGGAGATCCATACATGTTTTGTTTATCCCAGAATACTTTTTGTCAGCTCCCAGTACAATCAGAGACTTTTTATACCAGCTCCCAGGTCGGTTTATTTTAACTCAATATAAAATGTGAAAGAACAGGAACAAAATCTGAGACTTTTCAATTAGTCTGAACACTCATTTTACCTTAGGAATGCTCATTTTTCTTTATTTTATTAAAATGCTGAGACTCACCTGTCTGGGACCCTACCACCCAAGTGGACCCTATGCTGAAGCCAAAATAGGCAACCATCTGGACAAAATGTAAAAAATAAAATCAAATGTAAATGTAAAGAATATTTACAAAGGATGCCTCAACACATAAAGGAATACTTCAGAGCCTTAGCTATGTTAGTCTGGCAAATCAGTATGCAAAGGGATCTTGTAGCACCTTTGAGACTAACATGCATCTGCTCAAGTCTAAGAAGGTCAATGCTACCAGCTTCTTTCTTTCAGTTAGTCTCAATGGTGCTACCAGATCCCTTTGCATAATGAAGAGATACTGTTGAAAACATTGACAAATGTGAAATTCGTCATCTTTGTAGGTGTGATAAGACAAACACTTTTTTTTCATCATCAATAATTATTGGGAGGAGGGGCAGACTGAACTCCTGTTGGTGACATACATAGACAGAACTGCAAATAATCCATGGAAGTAAGGTTGTGCATGCATCTGTCTGCCTTTGCTAGATATGGTAGTACATTTTGTTTGTACATTTTGTTGCACATTTATATGCAACACTGCTATTGAACGGAAGAGTTTTATAAACCAATCAATGAATAACTCCAAATACAAAAGTTTAGTTGTTGCTAAACTTCAATACTCCAGGCATTTTGGACTCTAGCTCCCAGGATTCCTGGGTATTGAGTATGGTAGCTAGGGCTTCTAGGAGTTGAAGTACAAAATGCCTGGAGAAGCAAAGTTTGGGAATTTAGCATATGGGCCAAGATCACGAACCATGAGCTGGTGCTAACACTCATATAATGACTCTTTTATATTTCTACAAAGAGTTGGATTCGCATATGTCCTTTCATGGATGTAAGGGTTTCCTCTTTGAGGAAGGGAATTAGATCCAGAGGAAGCTCTTTACCCCTGGAACCATGCATAACTTCCCATGTTATTCTGAAGGGTCTTCTGGCCCTCTGGGCAGCTCCTCTAAGGGTAAAGGAGGGCTGGAAAAGGAAGAAGAAATCAGTGAAAATTGCCTCCTCATTAATCTGGCAGAAGAGTCCCATGGAAGGAACTCCATCCCTTATTAAACTAAGTCAAGCCTCTAGTTTGAATTTCCAGGAGGCTATTGGTGTTAGACCATTGCAGCAAAAATAACAAGGAAGAATATGTAGAACATTAACAACTGACATTTTAAGGAGACATAAGCTTTTGTGAACTGTAGCTACTTGCGTATGATCTGACTATTGAAGCAAGGAGTGCTAGATGTTCCAGACTAAGCACAGGGGAGTACAATAATTTGTTTGTTGGTTTGTTTTAATTTATTTCTCACCTTTCTCCCACTGCAGGATTCATGGCAGATTACAACAAAATGACAGCACAATGTAGCAAAAATAAATCATTTCTCATATTAGAGAATATATTTCTTTTTAAAATAAATAAAGAAATACAGTAAGCTATGACAAGAAAACCAAGCACTGTATTAAATGATTCTAAAAATATAAGCTTTTTCCAGGTCAAAGACTACCCTGTAATTGTTTAGTCATACCAGCAGCATTTCTTCAGTGTTTCACCGGAGATCTGTTCTCATCACTTGCTACCTGACCTGCTTAACTAGAGATGTCAGGGACTGAATCTAAGACCTCCTTTGCACAAAACATGTGCCCTTTCACTGTGCTATTTGGCCTTTGTCCATAAATTGAAAGGCCTCTTCTATCTGGTCAAGAGAAATTTAAAAGCGATTCTTTGTAGGGAATCAGACATTGTATCAAAACACACACATACATACATCTCATAGATCACAACTGTGCTTTGACATTGAACATAATCAATGCAATTATTGATAAGTGAAATAACCACCGTTCTCACATGCTACCTATATCAGAGGGCATCTCATAAGTGCTAGAAAAATGGGTCAGCTCTCCTGACTTCAACCATGTCACTGGGCACACTGCCTCACTCACCACAACTATTCACATGATTATAGGCAAATGAAAAGCCTGCAAGTAGGAGGTTCCACGCAACTGTGATGACTGATTATTCTAGTGTCTCAATTACATGAAGACCTATGCAAAAGCAATGTGGCCTAAGAAGAAGGAGGCATGAAAACTAAAGGAAGGGACATCAAGAATTTAGGATTTGCAGATGATACTATACCACAGTACTAGCAGAAAACAGCAAAGGCATGGAATGATTATTGAAAAAAGTCAAGGAAAGAAGTGCAAAGGCAGGTTCACAGTTGAACATTAAGAAAACAAAAATAATGATCACATATGATTGACATAATTTTCAGGTAGACAATGAAGACATTAAAATAGTTCAAGATTTTTCATACCTTGGCTCAGTCAGTAATCAGAATGGAGACTGCAGCCAAGAAATCAGAAGAAGACAAGGACTTGGAAGGACACCTATGAAGAAACTAGACAATAGCAATAGCAATAACAAGTACATTTCTATACCATTTATCAGTACATAAGCACTCCCTAAGTGGTTTACGATGTGTAAGCTAATTGCCCCCAACAAGCTGGGTACTCATTTTAGCAACCTTGGAAGAATGCCAGGCTGAGTTGCCCCTGACTGATATTAAACTCACAATCTAGTGACTGTGAATGAGGGGCTGTGCAGATCGCCCTTTTTACAGCCAGATTGGGGCTGCAGCAGCCACATGCCGTGGCCTGGATCTGGCCTTTGCAGGGTGCAAAAAGGAGCCACAAAAAGAATTGCTCTTTGTAAATTGCCTGTTGCCAGGACATGGGCTTTTATTCTAATCATGGCAAAAGTGAACATTTCAAATCCAGATAAACAAGGTTCATTTGTTAGGGAGAGTAGCAGTCAAATAGGAAGTGCCAAGCAAAACAATGCTATTTATGACACTGATATAAATTTTATTCCCTTATTCTTTTTTCCCTGACCCAAGGAGACAGCTTATCTATAGTAGCTATGGCCCTACATACAAACTCTGTGGTGTTCCATGAACTCACATTTTTATAGTTGTTTTGAAAGTATCCTACCTTTTAAATAAGGGAGAGAAATGTGTTGTTGTTGTGGTGGTGGTTGTACATCTTCAAGTTATTTCTGACTTATGGTGACCCTAAGGTGACCATATTGTGAGTTTTTATTGGCAGAATTTGTTCAGAGAAGGTTTGCTCACTGCCTTCCTCTTAGGCTGAGAAAGTGTGACATGCCCAATGTTACTCAGTAGGTTTCCACGTCTGAGTAAGATTCAAACCCTGGTCTCCAGAGTCCTGATCAAACATTAATAGAATGTCACCATGCTGGTTCTCTGGATAGAAATTTAAGGAGAGATCCATGTTTCAGTCAAAAAATAGGAATACCATTTCTGTCCAAGGAAAAAGATTACATTCTTTATTACAGTTGCAGAGTGACAACCTAGACTGCGGTTGTGGCATTATTGTCATAATTGTAAATATGCTCCCAAACCTTCTTTATCAAACATGAACTGCTGATAAACAGAGCAACGTATGATGGCATTTCTTCCGCTTCCCTTCATGAAGAGAGTCTGTAACAATGAGAAGAAAAACCCCTGTCACAAGTCCTTCTCAGAGCAAGTGGAAGCATCCCCCCCCCACACACACAGCCCAATTGCCAGCTGAAAGACCTCCATTTCTCAGTGCAGTTCTTGCTTGGCAAAGTAGATTTGGAGCTGGGCCAGGAAATATTACTACCCATTGGCTGCTATGTAGGTAATACAGAATAAGGGACAACATCAAATGAGTAGAATATCTTCTTGTTGTTAACTGTCCTCAAGTCAACCCCAACTCATGGTGACCCTGTGGGTGAGACATCTCCAAGACCCCCTCTCCTCCATTGCTATGCTTAGTTCCTGCAAATCCATGTCCATCACCTCTCTGATTGAATCTAGCTATCTGACATCCCTTTCTGCTTCCCTTTAGCTTTCTGAGCATTGTTGCCTTTTCTAATGAGTCATGCCTTCTTATGATGTGTACAACAGTCTCAATTTGATCATCTTCGCATTAAAGAAGATTTCAGGCTTGATCTGTTCTAGGATATGTTTGTTTCTTTGTCTTTTTGGCTGTCCACAATATCCTCAGCACTCTGCTTCAGCACCACATTTCAAATGAGTTGATACTCTCTCTGTCCTCTTTCTTCACTATCCAGTTTTCACATCCATATGGGAATGTGACATATCCCCTGTCAAAGTTTCATTCAGTATACTTTAGGAGGAATGGATTAGGCTTTACAGAGTTGAAAGGGTTAGTTTTGGGATTCTGGCAATTGTAGTCCAAAACGTTCTGTTTTTGTTTTGCTTTTAAAAATAGCACACAGTATTAGCAATACTATTTCCAAGTCAGGCATTTCCAAAGCAAGCCATTTCTTTCTCTTAGGTCATTCATTTCCTGAACTTTCACTCTCACATGCATTCTGTAATGGTGTGACACCCCCCCCCCCCAAATTACATTATTATTGAAAAGGGAAGAATTTTTACACATCAAATAAGAGGCAAAATGAAAAATATAAAACATTGTAGGAAGGAAAGAAAATCATTTCCTTACATTTCCTTACATCCAACCAGAGTATGTATTTCTTTTTGGGAAACTATTTCACCAGTAACTCCTCATTTACAAATGAGTCAAATGAATACCATATCTCAATGTCAGAGGTTGAACCTTCTAGTAGATGTGTATATTAGGAGAATGTGAACTTATAAATGTGCATGCAAAAGAAAATTATATACATAAATTAATTCAATTGAAGGAAATTACCTGCAAAATTGCTTGTAAAATGTGCATGATACATGTGCATCATGTGCACACCTATGTGTGTATCCTGAAGGGTCCTGTCACAGCTGCCTGTGGCATATCCGCCCTGCTCCTGGTAGATGGCAGGACACATCATTGCTTACTGGCCTGCATATCTTGGTCATGAACTAAGTAACCATAGCATTCTAGTCTAGTCTCAGCTGTCCATCAGTTAGGACATAACAAATCAGGTTCATTGTATGGATTAGGGATGCAACATATTCTACTTGCATGGAATCATGGCGTTTGTAGCTGGGTCAGGTACTAGAATGCTTTCTCTCAAATGCAAATCCCAAGATCCCACAGCATGAAGCTGTGGCAATGAAAGTAGAATGCAGCCCTATACTTGTGTAATTTGAATGTGCAATAACTTCAGACATTTAAGTATGGCTGATTTTAAGTTGTTGAGCTTAGTACTTCACCAGGGGAGTCTGTTGAATCTATACTTAGGATAAAGAAATGTGTAACCCAATGCAGCTTGGTTTTGGAATTCCTTTCATCCTGGGAAGAATAAAATTAGAGCTACAATTTAAGTTCTTTCCTTCGTGAAGTGACATTACAGTCAGTGTGCTGTAGTGCTGTAGAATAATTTTTTGTGGGTTTTTCAGGCTATGTGGCCATGTTGTAGCAGAGTTTCTTTGAAATATGGCCACATAGCCTGAAAAACCCACAAAAAACTATAGATGCCGGCCATGAAAGCCTTCGACTTTACAGTGCTGTAGAATGTTGGAGTAAGACTTGAAAACTCGCATTCAAATCTCCACTGAGTCATGAAGTTCACTGGGTGACCCTGGTCAGTTACTATCACTCAGCTTATTATACCTTCACAATGTTGTTTTGATGGTAAAAGTGGGCAAGAGGACTATAACTATTATTTTGAACTCACAGAGGTTAAAGCAGGATATAAATGCAAAAAAGAAATACTTCCATAAGTGAAATATCTCCTCACTAGCTTATAGCCATACTTTTCCAGAGACTCTCATTTGTTCTCATTTGGCCTTCATCCTTCACACATTATGACATCCTGGTAATGGTAATAGGTAAAGTTTTCCCTTTTAACTAGACTGCTTCATCATGTCCAACTATAGGGGGCAGTACTCAACTCCATTATTAAGCCAAAAAGCCAGCATTGTCAAAGACAATTCTGTGATCATGTGGCTAGTATGATTGCACATAATGCTATTACCTATTTATCTACTTGCACTTTTACATGCTTTGAACTACTACGTTAACAAACTGTAAGCCACTCTGATAGCCTTTTGGCTGAAGATCGGGGTATGAATAAATATTATTATTAGTGATGAGAGCTTACTCTGTCATGTGAAGGATGGGCCTCTAACGGCTGATCTGTTGCAATTGCCAAATCCAGTGTTTTAACCCCTGAGCCACTGCATCCCATATGGCATCATGTGAGCAAGTATGAATCTATCTTAGGAACATGGGTGCATTTTTCTGGCCAGTGTGGAAGATGGTTTCTCCTTCTGAAGCAATCAAAGTCTCTAATTCCTTGATGCACAGCAATCCTTACCCATGGTCATTTTGTTGGTTGTGGAGAGAGGGGGGGAGCCAAAGAAGCCAGACATAGGCCTAAAGCACATTGCCTGGAAAAAGCAGCTGGAGGCTGCTCCGGCCACAATCAGGCTGGGACCTCAGCGACCACTCGGCCCGCTCCTGAAGTGGTCTGCCACCACTGTCCCAAACAGGCCATCAGCAGGAGAGGATTTAACCTGCTTCTAAAAGGTCCAGCTTTCCCGGCTTGGCACAGACTTGGTGTGACTTCCAGCCACTTGGGGGCATACGTCATCTAAACATCATGCCCAGAAAGTGGCCAAAAGTCTGTGAGTTTGGCCTGTGCATTTGGCCTGTGCTTAAAGCTTAAATTGTCCACTTTTACCAGGGACAAAATGTAGGACAAATTCGAGACCAAACTGTAGGGCAACTGCAGGACAAAACTCAGCTCAAAATGTAGGACATTTAAGGTCCACCATTTTTCTTCAATGTCCTACATTTTGGGCTGAGTTTTGTCCTGCAGTTGTCCTACAGTTTGGTCTTGAATTTGTTCCACATTTTGTCCCTGGTAAAAGTGGACAATTATGGCAACCCTACGAGGCCATAAACTGATAATATAACTTATTATAATTTCCAATGGACCTTGGCAGAAGCAGTTACTAATCTGCATCTGGATATAGCAAGATGCTCCTCTGATCCTCCCCACTCTCCCCTCACACAGCAGGAACAGGGCTATCATAAGGCAACAAGGAGTCCTGGGTTTGAGACAGGGGAGCCACAATGGAGTCCTACACATGAATCTTTTATGCTGCACAACTATGTAGGATCTCTGCCTAAGTGAGAAGGGTTTCAGGAACATAGGCCACTGACTACCATGAATGTGGCACCCAAGAGAACAGATCCATGGTGAGGGTGAAAAAGTCCAAATGAGGGCAGGAAAATGTTCAGATTCACTTCCCCTCCTCTTTGTTAGCTTTGGCCATATTTTCCTTCTCATTTTTATTTGCAAAGCCTCACATCAATCTATTTTCATGGTTAACATTTCTATTTACATACTGTAATAATTTTTATTTAAAATCATACAGAACACACACTCAGCCTTTGATGAATCCAAATTAAAAAATGAAGTGTGAGGGTAATGATTTATAAAGGCTGTAGGTTAGCAAGAAAAAGACTTGTATTTCTTACCTACACTTCATATTCTATTTCTTTAATTTAGAAGCCAAGGTATAATGCAATGTATTAATCATCCTAAGAGATTTGTTGTTGTGAAACACCATCTACGAGCAAGTAAATTGATTTTGTATTTTCAATACACACCGCACAAGTGCTTCTTTCTGAGGCAAAAGAGGATCTATTTGAAGAAAGTCAGAGCAAGTGTGATTTAATTTTTTTTCTTTGCCTTTGAAGCCATCACACATCCCTTCAGCTCAATTTCCCATCTCCGTTCAATGATCTGTTCCATCCCATGTGGACAATAAAGATGTCTTGAGATTTGCCGATGTCTCAGCGAAGAGAATACTGAATTTGCTGCTTGAAATGAAAACCTTGTTATGTCACTTTTACATCTGAAGTACATGAAGCTCAGTGATACCCTGATGAAACAAGAAGGGTGTCTGAAATATTAAAATGGCCTTATGATTAATCTAATACTGGAGAATGAAAGACAAAGGTATAAATATACCTTTCTAAAATGCTGTCTATACACACCTAAATTCTTAGACTAAGTTACAGAGGAAATCTATTTTTTTAGGCAACATAGGCATTCAGTGTATGAATCTTTATTTCTACTACTTAAATGTGGAAATGAATGCTATTGAACACAGGGAGACTCGCTTTTGTGTAGATAGTGGCTAATGAATATTTGTTCACTTTTCAGGAACTTGGAGCTTTTGTCACAGGCAGACACATAGACATACTATCCTGAATCTTGTTGGAGATGTACACATGCTTTCCACATAGATATATAATTTTATCACAATTACATGAAGATGTATTGAGTAGCTCTTTGCACAATGTTTTTCCTTCACTCCACATATCTACTCTAAATAGTAGGTACCACTTAATGGTCACCCCTCCAACATTTCAATGCAGAGTGACTGAGAACAGTCTACCTGCACCTGGAAAACAAGAGCAACCACTTTCTTCCTAACTCTCCAACGGTGTTGTTGTTTACTGAATGGTTTCCGGCACTCCATAGTCTCCCTGGTCACTAAACGGCCAAGACAGCATGCACCTGGCTTTGGAATCAAGACCGCACACCTTGGAAATTGAAAGCAGGGTATAACTGCACAGGCAGTGTTGCATTCTGTCCCATGCAATGCAGGATCTTGGCCGCCATCTTCTTTATTAGTACATACACCTTCTCATATCTGAAATCATGAGTAGGATTATTTTGGCATTTGTACTGTTATGTTTTATGATACTCCACATTACTAAAGTGCCTGTCAGACTAGGTTCAGTGATAGCCATGAATTCAGCATGAGATAAGCTTTCTTTGCTTATGTGAAGTCGAAGGCTTTCATGGCTGGCATCCATAGATTTTTGTGGCTTTTTCAGGCTATGTGGCCATGTTCTAGAAGAGTTTATTCAGAGAAGATGCCAGCCACAGATACAGGTGAGATATCAGGAATAAGCTCTTGTAGAAGTCATGTAACTAAAGCAGCACAGGTGATGCAGTTGCATTCAGAGGTGTCATTCTTGGCTGATGTGCTTTTATCCACTTCTGCTAAAATTAACAGTAGCATTTCTTATTTATTTTATTTATTTATTGGATTTACATCCCACCTTTCTCCTGGGATGGGGTCCAGCTGTTTCTCCAATTGTAAAGGTTGTTGCCCACTGAGTTATACATTGCATTGCATATTACATAGTGCAGTGCTGCCATTTAACACAAAGGTTGTGTAGCACAGTCAATGAAGAAATTTACATGTATTATTTATTATTTATTTATTTTATTTATTTACGGTATTTATACCCCGCCTTTCAGCCCTAAAGGCTCTCAGAGCAGTTTACAATTATTATTTTAATTAGACGGTTCCCTGCCCTCAGGCTTACAGTATGAAAAGATGCAACACAAAAGGAGAAGGGAATGGTGGTGGGAAAAGGGATGAGTTCCAGTGGTTATTCTCTCCCTCTGAGTCCTGGACAAAGGCAGATGGACTGAAGAGAGGGCTCTTCTGCTTAATCAAGGCCAGGCCTGATGGCACTGAGTCTGTCCTTTCACTCCCTCCAGGCAAGAAGATGACAGTTGGCAAGGAGGGAGGGCTCGTCTTCTTCAGGCCCAATTTATGCTATGTAACCTCAATGTGGAATCTCAACCATTAATTTTAAATTTAAATAAATGAGTAAAAATGACCCTATATGATCAACATACAAATGACTCTCCCAAAACAATGAACTACTTTAACATGAAACATTAATTATTACCATTAACATAATTAAAAATA
>NC_056524.1:230142067-230149161 GCF_019175285.1 Sceloporus undulatus | reverse complement strand
ACTCCGCCCTGCGGAGGAGGACTCTGAGCCGCCGGCTGCGGCGTTTGAAAGGGGGAGGAGTTGGTGGGAGCGGCTTCTCCTTAAGGCCGGCCCGCCGGCCCCTGAAGGAACGCCAGCACCAGTCCCCGCACCACCGGGAAGCGCCCTGCGGAGGAGGACTCTGAGCCGCCGGCTGCGGCGTTTGGAAGGGGGAGGAGTTGGTGGGAGCGGCTTCTCCTTAAGGCCGGCCCGCCGGCCCCTGAAGGAACGCCAGCACCAGTCCCCGCACCACCGGGAAGCGCCCTGCGGAGGAGGACTTGAGGACTCTTATTTATTTATTGGGGCAGAGAGTCTTAATAGCAGCAGGGAATGATTGTGCCATCTCCCGTCCATCATTGCTGCATTATGGAGGGAGGAGGAAGATATGGAAGGGGTGTGCAGTTTGGCTGGGGAGGCAGAGGGTGAACCTCTAGAGATAAGCGGGGCTCCTATTGAGGTTGTGCAGGGCAGGGGGAGATACGGCGGTAGGAGATTGGACCAGCGTTCCAGGGGAAGGCGGGATCGATGCTTAATATCTATCTCTCCTTCCTGTCCCTCTCCTAACCAAAAGGACCTGAGGATCTTTCCAACCATGCCACAAACCCTGTCTCTGCTCCTATGCAATGCCAGATCCATTAAAAACAAGTCCCACATAATTTACAATCTACTTGAGGACAACATCTGTGATCTGGCTTGCATTACTGAGACCTGGCTAGGGCCTGAAGGGGAAGCAGTGTGGGCTCAGGCCCTGCCAGCCGGGTACTCAGTTAAGGACCAGACCAGGTTAGGTGGGCGGGGGGGGGGGGGTGTTGCCTTGGTCTATAAGTCCACCTTGTCTTTAACCAGGAACCATCTCCGTCAAACTTCCTATATCGAGTGTATTTACTTGACCCTGAAGGCTAGGGACAGTCTAGGGATTTTGTTGGTGTACCGGCCACCCCGTGCGCTAACAGACTCCCTTAACGAGCTGACACAGTTGGTCTCGGAGCTGCTGTTGGAAACGCCCAGGCTACTTGTCCTGGGCGACTTCAACATCCCCTTCGTGGCCAACTATGTTCCATCCGGTGCGGCTCGGGAATTCATGGAGACCATGGCGGCCATGGGCCTGTCCCAGCTGGTTACGGGTCCTACGCATTCTGCGGGTAATACACTTGATTTGGTCTTTTGTTCGGAGATGGAAAATCCGTGGGCGGAAATATCTAATATTTCCCCCCTGTCATGGACGGATCATTTCCTGGTGGAGGCAAAGATCAAGGCTTCTACCCAGATCCCTCCCGGGGGTGGTGGACCTATTCGAATGGTCCACCCTCGAAGGCTGATGGAACCCAGTAGGTTCCAAGAAGCCCTAGAGGGTTATATGGTTGGAAATGACAGCGATACTGTTGATGCCCTGACCAACACCTGGGACACTGATCTCTCCAGGGCTATATACAGTATCGCTCCCAAGCGCCCTCTCAGGCCTGCTTCCAAGAGAAAGCCCTGGTACACGGAAGATCTCCGGGCAAGGAAGCGGGTTCTGCGACGGATAGAGCAGCGCTGGAGGAAACACCAGCGCTTATCCGACCAGACTCTCCTAGATCGTCTGTTGGACGACTACGGAGAGGCGATGCGTGCAGCTAAGAACTCGTTCTATGATGCACGTATCGCGTCCGCGGAGTCGCGTCCGGCAGAGCTGTTCAGGGTTGTGAGAGAGCTGACTCAGCTACCTCCTACCCTGAACCAGATCCTTGAACCAACCAAGGCCTGCTGTGACCAATTTAACAACTTCTTCGCGGATAAAATCTCTCGGATAAGCGAAGGTCTTGAACCCAGTATTAGAGCAGAACCTAGAACAGAGGTATCCAGAGCTTCCGTGGACTCGATTAGACTGGATCAGTTTGAGTCTGTGAGTACTGAGGATGTGGACAGGATTCTTGGAAGTGTTCGGAAGACGACCTGCTCTCTCGATCCCTGTCCCTCATGGCTAGCGGCTCAGGGGGGCCCGGCAGTAATTTCTTTACTGCATCGGATTATAAATACATCTATGGGGGAAGGACAATTTCCATCCAGCTTAAAATTGGCCATTGTAAAACCTCTGCTGAAAAAGCCTTCCCTCGACCCCCTGTTGCATAATAATTATCGGCCTGTTTCACTATTGCCATTTTTGGGAAAGGTGATCGAGAGGGCGGTTGCAATCCAGCTTCAATCGATCCTGGAGGAAACGGAGTATCTTGATCCATTTCAAACCGGCTTTCGGGTGGGCTACGGGGTTGAGACGGCCATGGTCGCCTTGGTCGATGATCTCCGTCTGGGCATTGACAGGGGAAGCGTGTCCCTGTTAGTGCTCTTGGACATCTCAGCGGCTTTCGATACCATAGACCATGGTATCCTTCTGGGGCGCCTGGCAGAGGTGGGAATCGGGGGCACTGCGCTCCAGTGGTTCCGATCCTACCTCTCTGGGAGGTCCCAGATGGTGCAGCTGGGAGACGTGTGCTCCGATGAGAGGCCCCTAACATCTGGGGTCCCTCAAGGGGCCATTCTGTCTCCCATGCTCTTCAACATTTACATGAAACCGCTGGGAGAGATCATCCGGAGACATGGGGCGCGGTGTTATCAGTACGCTGATGACACCCAAATAGTCTTCTCTATGTCCCCGACTGATGCAGTGACCGGGGTTGGCATCTCTCCTCTCGTGGTCTGCCTGGAGTCGGTAATGGATTGGATGAGGGAAAACAGACTCAGCCTGAATCCAGAGAAAACGGAAGTACTAGTGATAGGTTCCCCTGGCCCAGGGATGGCGGTGGTTCCACCTGTTCTGAACGGGGTCACGCTCCCCGTGAAGGACTCTGTACGTAGTTTGGGGGTGCTCCTTGACTCGTCGCTCCATCTTACATCTCAGGTGGACGCGACAGTCAGGAGTGCTTGTTATCAGCTTCGGCGGATACGCCAACTGCGTCCCTACCTGGACCGGAGGAACCTTGAAACGGTTGTACATGCTCTGGTAACCTCTCGTTTGGATTTCTGCAACGCGCTCTACATGGGGCAACCCTTGTACCATTCCCGGAAGCTACAATTAGTGCAGAACATGGCAGCACGACTGGTCACTGGCACGTCCAGGGCCAGTCACATAACACCAGTGCTCAAAGATCTCCATTGGCTGCCTATTCGCTTCCGGGCGCAATACAAGGTGTTGGTTATTACCTATAAAGCCCTAAATGGCTTGGGCCCAGGGTATCTAGAGGACCGCCTCTCCCCATATATTCCGCCCCGCACACTCAGATCATCTGGACAGTTGCGTTTAAGCGTGCCAGAGGCAAGGTTAATATCTACATCAAAGAAGGCCTTTACCATCTTGGCCCCTAACCTCTGGAACTCGCTACCAGTCGAGCTCCGTGCTGTCGCCTCCTTAGCCCAATTCAGGAAAGGATTGAAGACCCTACTATTTGAGCAGGCATTCTCCTAACACCTACCCCGACTATGCTTTGATCCTCCCCCTGCCAGTGTGGCCGCTGGCAGAATTGTGTTTTTAATCTGTATTAATTATGTATTATGTATTGTATTGATGTTGTACACCGCCCTGGTATTTGATAGGGCGGTATATAAATAAACATTTTATTATTATTATTATTCTTTCAAGTAGTTAAATTACAATGAATTATAGGCAGCAAATTATTTTAATGATTTTTTTCAATTTCAATGGTGTTTTTGTTTGTTTTTTAAAAGCCTAGTTCTGCCATAATCCCACATTCTTAACTGACCAGATAGCTAACCATTTTTAGCCTTCTCCAATTTGCCACCCTACTGCCAAGACAGCTATTCTGTTCCTTATTCCACTTTCATGATTGACATGACTATCTTGCCTGGGAAGTGCCTGGTTGCCATACATGGAAAATAGAAACCTGGCTGTACACAGGAATGAATTTTACTCCAGTTTATCTGAGAACATTCTTAAAGAATAGTGATGGCAACAGTAATATGTCAATTTGCTCTTCCTACTGAGAAGCTTGAGGGCTGTTGATCTATGGTTGAATACTGACAACAATTCCAATGAAGGAACAGAATTTTTCTAGGGTGACAATTGAATCAAAACACATAAAAAACAGGTTAGGAATAAAACAATTTGACAGCTGAGAGCCAACATTGCACATTGCAATGACGCCATCACAGTCAGGGAAGCATGCAAAACTATAAGCAAATTCATCAACCCAGGAGTAACATACACATTCCTTGGAATCATCCAACCTCTCATTTGAAAAAAGTTTGCTTCTTATTTGGCTATGTATAGGCTGTTAGCTATTATTTGTAAAGTTACTTGACAACCTGACTGATGTTTTCCATTTCCTCTGCACTAGTAGCAAAATCAGGTACCACATTAATGGATTTATAAGAAATGGATCAACATAATGCAATTTTTCCACCTGAACTTTAGTAAATAGGTAATATCCAAATATACAAAAGAAACATGGGTAGCCTTTGAGTAATCTTCTATATTTTCTGTATTTTTCTGTTTGTGCTTATGAATCTATGCATTTGAGTTCCATAAGCACTGAAGTTAATGACGTGTTGCCAAAGAATTTTGTCTCACACCAGCCTTTAAGTTTTCAGTTCAAAGCACTTTAAAATCTCATATTCAGGCTGCAGAAGGATAACATCTATAATGAAAGAGAATAATCTTCTATGGTGTTCCAAGCAGTTATTTCATAGTTTGAAGGTGGTGCTAACTTTTCTATTAACCAACTATTTGACTAGACTGAAATGCATTTTTCTTTTCCCCCCACATTAATACTCTTTAATCTCCCCATTTTAAGAATGTCTCGTCTCTGGGATTAGACACCCAGGGTGCTTTCATTCTTGTACTGGAATTTTCCTTGTAAGAACAAACAACTTTGCAATGGGATAAGGGAGGTGGTGGGAGGGAATTTTCTTATAAGACGTGATGGAGGGAGGAGGAACCCTAAGTATGGGAAGATAATAGGGAAGGAGGGTGTCAATAATGTGAGTGAAAGAGTAATGCACATATTTTTGATCTTGTTCTCACAAGTTGAAAAGACTGTAATAGTTGACAGCAAGAGGTTAAAGAAAGGATAAGGCAACTCCCATTCCAGGTGTGCTACATAAATGTCTGTTTGTGTAGGTGTTTCATCTCTCTCTGTCTCTTTCTTTGTCTTGCTCTCACACATGTATACACACAAGCACATACACACACACACATTAGTATGTTTTCTATAGAGAGAGATAAAAAAGGTAGTGACTCAGATTCTAAAATGCTCTGTTGAGAACACTCCCTCCCATTCAAAGGAGAGACGGATCACAACTCTCCCTTTCTACTGCGTCCCTCTACAGACATGCTGTCATTTTGTTTTGCCAGAGAATTTCCTCACTCTTGGGAGTACGTTTTCAGGGGGTACTGAAAGCTGCAGATGGGAAGGGCAGGTGGAAAACTCCCCCATTCCATGAATGGAATTCTATTTTCCTTTCTGGTAAAGAACTCAGTTTAGGATTCGAGCCAGAACATTTCTTCATGCAAGAAAAACAACACTATCAGAAGCTGGAGTAGGAGGCAAAGTACTTATTCATTTCTGAGATTGTCCCTACATTCTTGTTAGACCCCCTCCAGCCTCAAATCTTTGCTGATATACAGCATGATTTGCTCCTATCATTTTGACAATCCTTGATGTTCACTTCCAAAGGAGCAAAACAATCCTTTACACTTACTGCTGCTGTATGGATTAATATGCTCCAACTTTTCAAATTCAAGGAGCACATACTGCATTTGGATGTTATCCAGTCATGCATTTTTTGACTTCCAGATCACTACCTCATATTTTTATTACTGCTCACTATAACTATAGAAGAGCATTTCTGTGATTCACATATCTGATTACAGATAAGTAGATGTGTACTCACTTTTAATTCTCATGAAGTTATGCTAAACACTCCATATCTGTTGTATCGGCACCATCTAATTACTACTGGAGCAATTATTTCTTACCAAACTTGTTCTTTTTTTTTCTTTTTTTTTTTTTAAAAAAACAACCTTTCCCATTGTTCATGTTGCAAATGAGAATCCCAAATTCTTATTACATTGAGAACAGAGTTTAACAAGCGTATTTGGCTATCTGTTTCTGTTCTGAAGGGCAGGGGTGTTTACATAGGACTCTTCAAACCCACAGTTCAATCTATGGCCTTTCATGCCATCATGTTTAATTATGCTTTGCCCAGAACATCTGAAAAAAAATGCACACAACCCTGTTAATTTTTTTAAGGTATCAGTAAGATTTAATAGCTGAAGTGTGTGTGGAACTGTGAATGAAATAGTCATAGTCAACTCTCATTATTTTATTCTTTATTCATATGCCTTTGACTTGTTCAAAATTACCAATGAGATTCCTATACTGAGAGGTCAGTAAGAAAACACAGCCACCATCATTGGCGGCTGGAGGCTCTGGTTTTAGTGGGACAGTAAATCCCGAGGGACAAAATTTATCACCTTGGATAGTTCCTTTAAAGTTCAGACTAAAACACAAAGCATATTCACCACTTCATTGACACTGTAGATTCCTGTCACTACTTCCCTGTTTTGTACAGAACATAGGTAAGGCTATGCTAGCCAAAATGCTGGCATCCAGATAGGACACCCACAACCAATGTATTTTAGAGGAATTCAGTACTTAGCTCAATGGAGAGATATTGTATAACTGGGGTAACTTTGGTCTAGGGATCATTCCAGCTATACCGAACCAAGATCATGCAGGAGTTCCAGAGTCAGGGTCCAATAAGAATGATCATTTATTGAGGGGAATAAGCAATAAATTCACACACACATACAATCCATGCACACACACAAGAGCTAAAGGAATCAAAGGTTTTTATTGTTGTATATTGTATTAACGCTGCTGTTACCCGCCTCGATCCTCAAATCGGAAGAGGCGGGATATAAATAAATATTTATTATTTATTATTATTAAAGGTGGGAAGGTGAACAGATGTGAGCCTTTGCTAAGGGTAATACTTGCCTGATGTAGCTCTTGAGTCCAATCAATGGGAAGTCTGGTATGAAGAGGCTCGGTTGTCACAACAGAATGGGGGTTAGGCAT
>NC_056524.1:230117482-230142057 GCF_019175285.1 Sceloporus undulatus | reverse complement strand
AATAATAATAATAATAATAATAATAATAATAATAATAATAATAATAATAATAATAAATTGTTCATTTATTAATCACTTTTCCAACGATCAAAGCGGTGTACAGAAATTGTTAAAAACAGACAATAAAAACAGTAGAAACCACATCTTAAAAGTACATAATTAAAATAGATTAAATGAGACCAAAATTTAAAAACATCCAATGACATTATTAAAATCAAGAATCATAGATACTATACATCGATAGGGGAATATATTCTTAAACAGAATTAGGAGGGAAGGCTTGAAGGAAGAGATGAGTTTTTAAAGCCTTCTTAAAGGCTTCCACTGATCCACTAAGGCGGATCCCTTCAGGTAAGGCATTCCATAGAGATGGCGCCACAGCCGAAAAGGCCCTTTGTTGAGCGGACGCCAATCTCACCTTAGGTTGGTTAAGAGACAGTTTTCCAGAAATTCTGAGTGTGCGGGGAGGATTATGCAGGGAGAGGTGTTCCCTCAAGTAACCCGGGCCCAAGCCATTTAGGGCTGTAAAGGTAATAACCAACACTTTGTACTGGGACCAGAAACGAATTGACAGCCAGTGTAGAGATTTTAAAATAGGTGTTATATGATCAAATCTCGTTGTGCCCATAATTAGCCTGGCTGCTGCATTTTGGATCAGTTGAAGTTTCCGAACCTGATACAAAGGTAGCCCCATGTAGAGCGCATTGCAGAAATCCAAACGAGAGGTTACCAGTGCATGTACTACTTTTTCTAGGTTCCCTCAGTCCAGACAGGGACGCAGCTGGCGTATCAGCCGAAGCTGATACCAGGCACTCCTGGCCATTGCATCTATTTGAGATGATAAACATAGGGATGGATCCAGGGCTTGAAGAGCTTAGCATAGTAAACTGACAGATTGCCTGCCTGCTACTAGACTGGGACCAAAGAATGGTTGATTTGCTACCTGTATATATACCTTGAAAATAGCTGGGGAGCAGAAACCCAAAGTAGAATGGATTAAATCACTTTAGATGATTTAGATTTAGATGGCTTCCCAGAACAGGAAAGTATGGTCTGAAACCAGAATGGATGCAATGGGTGACGGGTGAAGATACCACAGACAAAACAAATTAGTGTGCCTGCTATCTAGCCCTTTGTCAGACCATGTGCTTCCAATCCTATACCTTGACCATGATCCCTTCACCTTCACCAAACATAACAGTATATTCTGGAAATTTCCAATGATTTCATCAAGGTGGGCTCCCTGCAGCCTCTTCTTTGCTAGCTCCTACATGCAGGAATTCAAGCCTGCCATGGATCTGCAGCATCTGCAGTGGGGTCATTCTCGAGTCATCCACACCAAACTTTATTAATTTTATATCAAATAAGGAGGGAGTGAAAGGGAGCCAAATGTTGGGATAACAGATACATTGGTCAGTTCTTTGTTTCTGGAAGCAACTTATTTCTAGACATGATCTTGGGTAATACCTGTGGCACAATGACATTCGTGGATATTTTTATCAGTAAAAGCTGATGTTGAAGAGCATTGACTGTTATATAGAGAAATAAATATCTGAAATTTAAATTTTGCTACCCTAAACAAACTTCTTGCCCATTAGTGTATGAATCCTATCCCTTCTCTGTGCAAGAGCACTATTATGAATTTCTAGGATACATTTATGAAAAATAAGAATGATTGTTGTGTGTCTTCACTTCTGACTTATGGCAATCATAAAGTGAACCTATTTGTTCAGAGAGGATTGCCATTGCCTCCCTCTGAGGCTCAAGAGTTTATCGAATTGTAAATAAAACCCATAACTTACCTCCTAGAATTCAAGTCTATTCCGGGATGCAGCCAGGTTCCATCACTGATGCCACCTTCCAACTGCATCCTGCCTAAACCCGGCTAGATTGTGTGCTCAGATGGCCCTCAGCTGGCCAATTGGCAAAACTGGGGGCTTTGCGACTTTGCAAATCAGTCAGCTAAGGGTAGATTCTAGCTGGATTTTAGGTGGGATGCCGCCAGGAGGCAGCATCAGTGGTAAAGTGCATGTGATAGAACTCGGCTGCAGGTAAGTCACATTTTTTACAAAGCAATAAACTCCTCGCAGAGTGTAACTTGCCTAAGGTTACCCAGGGTGCTTGTAATGCTCCAAACATCTCCTGATACACATATCAATCTAGATAAAGTTTGATATAACATTAAAGCACCAGTATGACCAGATGTGGTCTGTGGTGGCATACGCAGCACCAGACATAGGGGGTGTGACTAGCTTGTAGCCCCAGCCAAGCAGAAAAGTTTAGGAAGAATGAAGCTTGCAAGAAAGAACACTGATACCCACCCCCCACCACCACACACACACTCACATTCTGCATTTCTGATAGAAACCAATAGCCAATAGGTGAGTTCTTCGAGATCAAATAAGACCAAAATTCTTTCATCTTTTATGTGTTCCTAAACACTTCCCCGCTGTCCTCACAATTTGGGAATCCAGCTCTTGTCTAGGTATAAAGTCTATAAAGCATCATCAATCGCAATCAAAGTGCTCTTTTTCCAAATACCTAAACAAGCTCTTCACTTTAGAAACATTCTCAGGCTTCATCAGAGGCAACCAAATTATTGGTTTCCACAGAACTCTCATGGATCAAGGTATAAATATAATCCCCAAAATTAAACCTTTTTGTGAAACCTGGCCCCACTTGCACTGTGCCTGTTGTCCTGAGGCTTCTGTCTCAGTTCCTTTGTCCACTCTGATCTTCGGCTGATACGCCAGCTGTGTCCCTGTCTGGACTGAGGGAACCTTGTGGCTTACGTTTTTCTGCTTTCCAGCTTTCCATGGAACCTTTCTTCAGGATTGGTAATGGCACCCCCTCTCCTAATTTTCAAATTCTGCTACACCATTCCACTCCCCTAATTAGTTAAATGTGTGTTGTTTGTTTGAATGAGTTATCTGCATCTGTGTGCTCTTTATATTTCTTTAATAAAAATTCATATATGGTCTCTTTCAGTTATTACTGGAATAGCAGGTGCTAGATCCTGCAAATTATGGCCCTATACAGACTGCCAAAATAAAGCTGCTTTGGGTCACTTTGGAGGTATGCTGTTTAAATGATGCATGCGTCCTATTAGTCCAGAAGCTGTGCCAAAGTTGCACTCCAGTCCTTAGGACTAGATCGTGGCTTTGGCACGGCTTCCAGACTCTTAGGACGCATGCATCATTTAAACAGCATACCTCCAAAGTGACCCAAAGCAGCTTTATTTTGGCCTGTCTGTATGGGGCCTAAGTTACTTCCCTTGCATAGCCATGTTGAATGTTCCCCAAATTAATTAAAGATAGATTGCTGCTGTCAGTGGAGGCTCTACAAGCTTCCATGGCTGAATGGAGGTTCAAATCCTGGTATTCAGAGTCCTAGTCCAACACTCAAATCACAATATCATGCTGGTTCTAAAATCAGAATGCTTAATCAAATTGTTGAAGTAGATGCAATAAATTAATGGAACTTACGTAGGTGTTGATATACAATATTCCAGTTGACTCAGTGGATATAATTTGGCTGGAGTTAAGCATTGGATTCAGATCTAGCCAAGATTTTACACCTCCTCCAATGCAGTTATGCAAGAGGAGGAGGAGTTGATGTTGATGTAAAAATTTGATGGCAAGAGGAGGAGGTGGCAGCTGGCTCTCAGCTGCCTGTTTCTTGAATGTATGTCTTTGAACAGGTCCTTGGAGCCAAGGCATGATTCAGAATATGCTATTGCTTGTAGCCAGAGGGGATTTTAACTGGAGGCCATGCTGTTGACATCATGATTACACCTTTCTGAGTCAGGGTGTGTTTTCAGGGGAGGGGGAGAACTTTATCAGTCCAAAATAGTGGTTGGCATCAGTCCAGTGAAACAAGCTGTGTCTAAGATGTGCAGCGGAGAAAAAGGGGGGAAAGTCCACTAAACTACAATGTACCTCTAGTAATAATCCAGTCTGAATGCCTTAACTGCTTGTGATGCTCTCTTTGTTAATAAAAATCAATAGCACAGATGGTTCCAAGGACAATGTGTCTTTATATTAGAGCAACATTGCATAAGCAGTTTTAGATGATGACAGGAAGAGTGAAGTGAGGGCAAAGTAGAAGTTTTCTATGAGAACAGCAAAAACCACATTTCAGTAATGATTGTGATGTTGTTTTTATGTTATTACATATTTACTGACAAACCAAATGTCTTTTTTGAAATGAAAGGAACAATTCCTCGGGCCATGTTTCTATAAGCAGTATGTAAACTTCCTGCCTCTTGATCTCATAGAACACTTTATTCATATTTAGCAAATCAAAATACTATTTTGAGTATTATTTTTAATGCTCTTCTATAGCATTTGATGAACTATTGTTCCTGTATACAGACACTAATGGGATAACGCCAGCTCTGACTATTCCCCCTGACTACAAGAACACTACCATTTTGTGTAATGGCCTAGAAAGTAAGTGAAACTGTATCTTTCACTGAGGCATAGAAGAATCTTTCAGGAAGATGGGCACAGTATGAGTGCACAGTGCTTTGTACTGTACTCACTTCTCAGTTGTATTTCCTATCTTCACAAAAGTATAAAAATCAAACTCAAAAGAGTGATGAAAGAGACCACCTCAATTGTTTATGAAGATTTATGTCCCTCCCCCTCATCTAAACAAAACAATAAAATGTTAGTTAAATGATTAACACACTGTTTACAGTATTTAAAATGATAGCTTAAAAAAGCATATCTTTGAAAATGTATTCTTATCCCAGTGTCAGATACCTTCCCTATTGAACGCTGTTGGCAAAATTAATCTTTGGTGGGCACATTGTGAATAAATAGTACCAGATGACTGGTGTATCAACAAAACAGATACATTGAAGATATAATAAATTTCCACATTTTTATGTAAATGGAGTTGATAATACTTTTACTTCTAATTCTCAATAGTTATACATTTTTGTTTAGCCTCACTTTTTGCCTTTGTTGTTGTTGTTTTTTTACTTGTAAAGTGCCATGTACAGTGATCATGATCTTTTAATACAGAAAGGGAACCTGTTCATGCTAAATATTTAGTCAGCTGTCAATTAGGTGAATTATTTTGAAAACTGAATTCATATTATTTTTTTAATTGCTATTATTAGTGCTAATTCATAAAACAAAGCAGTGCTGATGAATCTGGAGAGTCTTTATTAGTGCAACATTACAGATTAAAAAGTCATAGAGACAAAAATAGGTCAATGTGTTATGTATTATAAACATTTTCAAAACAGCTACATTTGAGGGGTCTTCTGCATTTGAGATCTGCAGGGGCTTTGTCTGTTTGTTTGTTTACTAAATGTAATTTTATCTATCACCTTATCATAAATCCTCTAACACAGAAAAAGGAGCTTGTATACACTGAAATTAGACATGACTCTAAACTCCAAATCCTTTTCCTGTTTTACACAACTGGAAATGACTTTTGTGAAGATGGACTCCCAGCATGTGGCTATTGAATCATTCATTATTATTATTATTATTTTAAAAAGAGCCTCTTGTTTTGATTATATGACATTTTAAAATTAATTGAAGACTTATATTTCCAGGTTTTATGTATACAGTAAACTGTCCTCTTTCAATTCTAGGAGATTTAAATTAAGATCCAGCTATAAGCTACAAGTTTTTCTTTCAAAGAAAAACTCACCCAAAAAGACAATCTGATTGCTGCTACTTGTATAGCTTAAATATATGCATGTAGTTTGAAAGTTGGAAAGCTTGCAGGTAAACCAAGTTTGATTTGCTTTACTTTCCCCTCCCCCTGCATTAATTCATTCTATTTTGTGAGAGACTGGGGTGGGTTACAGACCGCCCGTTTGGGGCGGGCTGCACCCGCCCTTTCCCGGCTGTATCAGGCCCTCAGCGTCTAGAGCGGCAGCCACTGAGGCCCCGATCCACTTTCAGGCTGCGGGGGAGCGGCAAAAGGCCCCTTCCCCCGCAGCCTGGAAAGGGGTGTCCTTGGGGCTTCAAGCCCCAAGGACACCCTGTGGTGGCGGGGAGGAGGAGAAAGGGGCCGTTTGGCCTCTTTCTCCTTTGGTCCGCTGGGCGCAGCCGTGTGAAGGCTATGCCCAGCGGACCAAACCAGGAAAGAGCTCCCAAATGGAGCTCCTTCCTGCTCCTCGCTAAGGGCGCACTAAACGCCCTGGCGCGGAGCGAGGACGTCACATCCGCTCCGCTCCATATAGAGGCGGCGCGGTCATGATGTCCTCATGGTGGCAGCTGTGTGGAAGCACCACCCCTTTCTAACCCTAGTACGCGTGGAGCGCGTACTTTCCTGCCCGTTTGTAATGGACCTGGGTTTGTTTTTAGTAGCACATCCTAAGATTTTGAGATTTGTCATGGATTTTCCTGCAAAATAATTCTGCAAGTATTATTTTTGTTCACCACTTCAAATATTTTAGTTCATTCATAGACTGATTACACTATGCATAACACCCAAGTCTCTGTACAAATATTTTTGCTGAAAAGTCAAATGAAGTATTAGGTAAATTCTAGTTGAGTGAACATGTTTAGAAGGATATCTTTTACATTTTCTTTCCCCCATTTTCTAAACAGACATGAAAAATAAATCTTGAGAGACAAACATTCCATTTCTATGTGACATCACAGTTTCCTTCAAAATATGCCTTAAAATTCATGTTTCCACTGAAGTCTTTGACATAACCCCTTAGGCAGTTATAGCTAAAAGGCAGCCCTAGGCCCCAAAATTATATCTATGCTCTTTGACTCCCCCAGGTTCTCTGGATAACACTTTTTCTGCCCCCAAATAGGTTAAATTGTCTTCCTAGGAAACCTCCAGGAGTGGCAATTCTCTTTTTTTATATATAGCAGGAGTCCTTTGCAATGCTGTATGCATGCGCGCGCGCACACACACACACACACACACACATTGTCTCCTTCAAAATGAGAAGTGGTGGTGTTTTTGCCTTTGTTTTTGACAATATCTTCAATCTCTGGAAGATTCCAGGGGTACAAAATTGGTTCACAAGCCTGCTGCAGGTATTCAACCCTGCCTTAGCCCTGAAAGTATATATGGATAAGTTTATATAGGCTAAAATAAAACAAATATTATTTCAATAATTATTCTTATCTCCATTTCCTTTTCTTCCTCAGTTGGCTCACCTATGTCAGTTTTTATACTGAAAGTTCCTTGGGAACCACCATGGTGTAGTGGTTTCAGTGCTGGACTATGACTCTGGAGATGAGGGTTTGACTTCCTGCTCAACCATGGAAACCTATTGGGTGCCCTTGGTCAAGTTACACACTCTCAGCATCAGAGGAATGTAAAAGCAAACTACTCTGAATATATCTTTCCAAGAAAACCCTATAATGCCTCTGGGACAACTTGGTTTCAGCCTTCCAGGAGCAGGAGCACCATCCCACTGAAGTATTTTTTTATCATCAATCACAAAAAGATTCAAGTTTTAATTCATCAATATACCAATAATATTGAACAGAAGTTGCAGCCCAGTATATACTATTCCCATGGTCTGCTTATGGAATGGTGATGTATATTGATTGCTCATGGGTCTGTCTAAGTAAACAAGTTCTGGTTGTCATTGAAGAAAACACACATATACACAATTGGATTGTCTTACTGTAACTGTCAAATGGAGAACACAATAGAGGTATGACATGTTGAATTGACTGGCATATTGTACTTGTCAGGTTGTTTGAAGTGGAGGTGCAGAAGTAAGTCCTTCATATGATGCACAATCTAAAGAACAGATATGTCAAAGAAGATTTGTTTGAGCACAGGAAGGGCCCTCATCAACAATTTATCAAGGCTTCAGCACCAGTGGCTAGTGTGTGGGAGGCAGAGTGTTACAACTCCATGTGCTATGCAAATCATGACATGAATAATTAAACACCCATCTTGAGCTCCCTGCTCTTTGGGAGTAGAGTTGTTAAATGCCATACCTTGTGAGAAACACAGCTGCAGCTTAAGCTGTCAGAGGAGAGAGAAGATACAGGTTGTGCACATAGGAAAGAAGAAATCCCCAAAGATTAAATGTATGAAGATGTTATGTTGAAAAAGCCATTACAGTGTAGTGGACTGAATGCTGGATTGATCAGGAAAATTTGGGTTTGAATCCAACTGACAATACACCACACCCTTTGGCAGGGATTGGGAAGTCTGTCAGCTTTGCTTTCTTCTGTGTGAAAATTAGTTAAACCACAAGTTCTTTAAGTGGCAGATTCTTTCCATCTCACATAGAGAAATTATAAAATCCTTAACTAAAATAAAATTGCCCTTCATTTGTGCTGGAACAATTCAGTAGGTGCTGTTACCAGCATATAAGAAATCATGTTGTACTTGCCTGCCATGCTGATGCTAGAGCTCTCTCATTTAAAAGGAGGAGGAGGAGAAAACAAAAGAAATATTCAGTATCAACTTGACTGGAAACACATGGCTTCAAACTGAGACTTTCATGAGGTAAGCCAGCAATGCACTGGCCATGGCAGTTGTGGCTTATTTCATATTCAGTTCTCTTTAAAAATATAACCTAATATTTTTCCAACCTGTATACAAAGAAATCCACAAATTTCAAAAACTTCTTATCAAAAACTAACTGAAATCAAGCAGTAGCAATGTTGCAGTTGGTCTGCAGTTGCAGATTGCCTTATCCTCCCTCCTTCCATGCTGGCTTCCCAGCCACCCATACCATTGCTGAGTGGGCTGAACTCTGGTTTCCAAAGCACCTGTTCAGGCTGCAGCTTGGATTCTCACCCAGCAGCCATACTAGAGTCTGAAGTGACTCCCACCAACAGAGGCCTTTAGAGTCCAGTACAGCTGCTGAGCAAGCAGCCACCCCAGAATTGGAAAGCACTGCCTCCCCAGCAGCAGCTGCTATTGAGAGGGGTGCCTGCTACAGTGTCTGGAGCTAGCAGTCAGGGTCTGATGCATCTGCTCACCTGTCAGCTGCACCAGAATCTGAAGAGAAGACACTGCCTTCTCTTCAGCAGCAGCTGTTCCTGATGGGGGCAGCGTTGCATCCTCCAGAGCTCCTGTTTGGGGTCTGGTGTGGTTGCTATGTGATCAAGCAAGAAATTTTTTTTTATTCTTGCTTGCCCAGAAGCCATGCCAATCCCTCTGGTTGTACCACCCCACCATATGTACATCCCCATGTGGGCTGTCACCCAATGAGGCGTGCAACCCCCTAGTGACAACTCTGAAACTAACTTGCATTTCCTACTGCCTATAGAATAATCTGAAGCAGAAAGTACAGATTTTGTCTTTGTTAAAATACAGACCCATTTCCTGTATATATGGTTTCTGATTATGTGTAGATCATGTACTAGGACAAATGTGAGAGCCATTCAGTTTATTACACTTCCTCCTTCTATATGTTCATATTGATAGTTCTGGTTATATGAAACTAAGGCGGGATACAAACTGCCGCTTTGCGGCGCTTCCCCGCCGCCGCCGTTTGCTCCGCGCGGGAGCTGCAGCAGCCAAACCGCACGGCTCCCACACGGAGCAAAAAAGAAGCTCCATTTCGGAGCTTCTTCTTGTGGCGCACTGATGACATCGCGAAGCGCCGCCGGCGCATTCGCGATGTCATAGGCGCTGTGACACGTCTGGACGCTATGCGTCCAGTACGTAAAGATGGCGGCGCCCATGTAGAAGGGGCGCCGCCATCTTGTACGTATAGGATACGTACTAGGGTTAGAGGGGTGCGGAAGCACCGCCCCTTCCTAACCCTAGTACGTATCCTATACGTACTATATGGCGGTTTGTATCCCGCCCATGATTATCTCAGCCCAGTTTATCTAACTTGTGAACCTCTCATATACTCTGTCCTGACCTACATGCAGGAAGCCAAAAGAAGAAATGATGATGATGATGATGATGATGACTGAAAGCAATCATCATCCAATTCTCTTCCTCCTCTACCTTGAATGTACACACTGAAAACAATTATCCATGTGGTTAAGCTGAGAAAAAAAATATGATACACAAACTCTTAGACAGCAATCATACATTTAAATAGGAATGGGTGAGAATTTCATTTTGGGTGCATTTTTAAGAAACTGATCTAATTCACACTTCCTGTACTAATAAGCAAATCACTAATTGCATAGTTTCTAAAAAAGGATGTTGACTGCAATTATGTAAAATTGACATGGATTGGAAATGAACTGACTATGTTATTGTTACATTTAAGATCATTGCTACAGGGATTTCCCCAAGACCATGCTAACTGGCATTCATTTAAATATGTTAGCAATCACAATTGACAGATATAAATGCTTTTTTGAAAAAAGTCATGTGGCCAGTCAGCTGCCACTAATGTTTTGCAGGCACTTCTGCTTTCTAAAGAGAAGGTACTTGATTTTCACCAAATCCTCCTACATATTGCAACTTCCCTCACCATAATTTCATTCTATTCTGAGAACAACTTTTACAGGTGCGCAAGTGGGTTGCAGTAAGCAAGGATGGCTGGAAAAGAATATGCCCTGCCTTGAAACAGCAGAAACACTTTGCATTAATGCAAAACTAGCAATGGATACAATGCAGTGCATTAGCACATTTATAAATGGAAAGTTTCTTTCATTTTGTGTCCCCTTGAATTGTTTTCTCTCTCTCTCTCTCTCTCTATATATATATATATACACACACACACACACACACACACACATATATATATACACACTATATATATATATATATATATATATATATACACACACACACACACACACACACACTCTGTTTTTACATTTTGTCAGCCATGTTACACATTAATTGAACTGAAAACATGATCTAAATATCTGACAAAACCTCAAACAAACCACTGATTGTACTGCTTTAAGGTTTTTGTACAGGTTTAGACACTGCTTTTCAGTTATTTGTGACAAATGTATGAGATATATTTATGGCATTTTAGAGTGTGCTTTCCAAGTAGAAGTAGATAGAACAGGAAGCATCCTCACTGAAAGCACTGTCCAATGTTTTTATTCCTTCTTTGACAATGTTTTATCATTCTGTTCTGAAGTTGTTGACATTAAGAAAAATACATTTGACATTTCTACACATACAACATAGCAGGTCGAAGGCCTGAAACTTACTGTTAGTCCTCACTAGAGTAGATCCACTAAAACAACTGTTAAATGCTGAGTCAACATGTAGGCAATTTTCATGTATTAAATGGGACTACTCTGATGTGGAGTAACACTTCAGTCCAAAATTGTAAATGTTTATCAAATTAACAAGCTTTCCTGAATTGGGCAGCTACTTAATGCACAGGGATATTCTCTTATCTTTATTTTCTTTTTGTTTAAATATTGAGATACTTGTTGTAGTACATTTTTTGAGGCCTTTAAACCTGGATTTATTGTTGTTGTGTGCCTTCAAGTTGTTTCCAACTTGTGATGACTCTAAGGTGACCCTAACATGTTTTGTTTTGTTGGGGCAAGATTTATTTAGAGGTTTGTCATTGCTTTCCTCTGAAGGAGGAAAGATCATATCATATGTGATCTGTCCAAGGTCACCTGGTGTCTTCATGGCCAAGCTGGGAATCCAACCCTGGTCTCCAGAGTTGTAGTCCAACATTTGAACCACCACACCACACCACACCGGCTTATTCAATGTAGAATTTGTTGTTATGTTGTATCAATTTACAAAATGTATGTTTGACATTCTAAGACCCAAATAAACTTTGGATCTTGTGAGTTTTTTTTAAAACCACATTTTATTTGGCACATGCTTTAATGACAGGTCCTATTCATGTTACCCTTCTCTCTTTCACACACAACTAAGTATCTGTACAATAATCACCCAGCTGAAGAATACTCAATGGCTCTGATAAAGTAAGCTAAGGCCTGAAAGTTTATGACACATAAAATGTGGACAAACCCCTTGGTAGTATGAAAAAGATGACCTGCTCTTGACCCTTACATGTCTTGGTTGGCTGTCCAGGGGAGAGATACCATGAAGATGCTGTTAAAAATAAAATTAATGCATCCTTCAGGGAAGGCTTAAAGAGGCAGTGGTCAAACCACTTTTTTAAAAGCCTTCCCTTGACCCCCTGGACAGAAACATATACAAGCCAGTCTTGCTTTTACCATTCTTAGGCAAGGTAATTAAGAAGGCAGTTTCCATTCAACTCCAAGCAGTCTTGGAGGAAACAGATTTTCTAGATCCATTTCAAACCAGATTTAAGACGGGTTACGGAGTTGAGGCTGCCATGGTTGCCTTTGTCAATGATCTCCATCTGGGCACTGACAGGGGAAGTGTGACCCTGCTGGTGCTCTTGGACCTCTCAGCAGCCTTCAGTACCATTGACCACGATATCCTTCTGGAACACATGGGAGAGTTGGGAATTAGTGGCACTGCTTTGCAGTGGTTCTGTTCCTACCTCTCGGGCAGATCCCAGATGGTGTCACTTGGGGACAGTTGTTCAGCCAAGAGGAGCTCGAGCATCCCTCAAGGCGTGATTTTGTCCCCAATGCTGTATAACATTTACATGAAGCCACTGGGTGAGATCATCCAAAGACATGGGGCAGGGTGTTATCAGAACGCTGATGACACCCAAATATATTTCTCTATGTCTCAGACTGATGCAGTGACTAAGGATGGCATCTCTCCTCTGAATGCCTACCTTAATGTGGTAATGGACTAGATGAGGGAAAACAGACTCAAGTTGAATCCAGGTAAGATGGAGGTATTTGCAATAGGGACCCCAATCCGGTAATGGAGTTATGTCAGCCAGTGCTGGATCGGGACACACTTCCCCTGTCCGTAGCTTGGGGGATGCTCCTGGATTCGTCGCTTCAACTGATGGCTAAGGTGGATGCAACGATCAGGGGCACTTGTTATCAGCTTCAACTGATATGCCAACTGCAACCCTTCCTGGAGCAGGGAGACCTTGAAACAGTAGTACATGTACTGGTAACCTCTCAGCTCAACTTCTGTAATGCACTCTATATGGGACTACCCTTGTGCCAGGTTTGGAAACTTCAATTGGTACAAAAATGGCAGCCAGCTTGGTTATGGGCACACCCAGAACTGCCCATATTACACCAGTCCTTAAATCTCTTCACTGGCTGCCCATTAGTTTCTGGACAAGATACAAGGTGTTGGTTTTAACTTTTAAAGCCCTTCATGGCTTGGGTCCTGACTACTTGTGGGAGTGCCTACTTCCATATAATCCTCCCCGCACACTTGGGTCCTCTGGGAAGAATCTGTTACAACCTAAGAAGACCAGGCTCTCAGCAGTGACCCAAGGGTCCTTCTCATCAGCCACTCCCAAGCTCTGGAACGACCATATGAGAGCTGTCATATTACCACTTTCGAAGCCTTTAAGGAGGCTATTAAGATGGATCTCTTCTGGCAGGCCTTTCCAGACTAGATTAGATCTATTTCCTTGCCTCCCTTCCCCCTCCCCCTTACCTCAAAGCCATCATTAGTGATATTTGAAATTGTTATTGATATGATTGCTCTCGCCCTCCCCCCTTGCCTTTAGAAGACGACCCATTTCTCACCCAAATCTGCCTAATATATTTTTCTTTTATTGTATTTGTGTTGGTATGTTTTCAATTCTTTTTGTTTTTAATTTCTTTTTAGGGGTTGATTATGCTTTATAATTGGGGGGGAGGGCTGGGAGCTTTGGGGTTTTTTAATTGTATTTTTAAATTGTATGTTATTTTATTGCTGTAATCCGCTTTGATTCCTTTGAGAAAAAGCAGAATATAAATAAATATTATTATTATTATTATTATTATTAGTCCTTAAGATGCTACATCTCTTGTTGTTGTTGTTGTTGTTGTTTTGCTAGGATCTAGCTAGGATCCTAGAATCTATAGTTTTACAAGGTCTTCAGTCTTTTCTGCCAAGGAGTACTGGTGCCTGACAAAGCTACAAACCCCAGGATTCTGTAGGAAGGAGCTATGGCAGGTAAAGTGGTGTCAAACTGCATTATTTCTACAATGTGGAAACAGCCATGGTGGCTGAAAAATTCTGCATGTTGTAATCCAGTGTAATCTAAATTCTGTGTAAGAGATGGCATGAAATAGGCATTCTGGGGACAACTGGGGATCCATGCCTGTTTCTCCCTGATATGATCCTAGAATGGGAGGAGAAAAATACACAGATTCACTGAATTGCATATTGTTGTTTGCTTAAACAGGAAACAACAAAGGCAATATGTCCCCTGCCTCCAATGCAGTGGCAGCAGGACAGTGAATCTACCCTAGGTTTTAGCCTGAAATTTAAAGGAGTTATCCAAATTGCTTTATATTACTCCCCAACCAATAGCAAGCTCTTTTAAAGTACAAAATAAAACCTAGGCTGGCATTTTGTTAGTGACACATGTGTGTGTAAGTTGCAATTCACATATAGAAAAAATTGTTCAGCACAACACAATCAATATATTCTGTTCACAGTGGCAGGAGTAGAGCTGAAAACATAGTAACATTATGCATTGTACATCGTGGCTGTGCATATTGCATAGCGGTCGCACGTTGCAGTTGTTCATTACACATTGTTCACTGTACTTTTACATAGTGAATTGGAACTGTATATTTTACATTATAATTATGCCTTACACATTACACAACTGCACAAATGCTCAAAGTTGTGCATTGCTGGTGCAGCGTATCTCCACATGTGGATATTTACACTACTGTGAGAGGATGTTGTGTTGCAGACTTACAGTACACTGAACTCCCCATTGACCTCAGACGCACCAGACACCTCTGCTCCAGCATCTACCCTGTTGCAGGCACAAAAACCAGCAGGGCACAGGAAAAGGCAATTCCTTCACATTACATTAGCTCTCTCCTGCCCTAAAGAATTGTTCAGCCCATTGTGCAACAGCTATAATAACAATATGTAGCTAAAAAGAAGTCAAAGACAATCCAAGCAGTCAGTGTATTACTGTTAAAACTCCATCCCTGGCAGGTTATTTACAATCAGACTTTGTTATATTGAGCAGCCCTTCTTCCTTTGGCAACTTTTTTTCCTTTCATGTTTACAGATTCCCTGTCTGTTGTTCTTAATTTCATGTTAAATATTGGATTCATTTGTGTACACAGGTACAAACAATCATGCATGCATGTGTGGGTTTCCTTTTTAAAGCATTTTTAGATGATTGCTAGACTGTATATACAACCAAAATCTATGATCTTGGTCTTGAAAGTAAAACGAAGCTCTGTAAATCTTAATGAATAGAAATGTTATTACATGCTAGCTCTTACATGATTGGAGACATGTTTACAAAAAGTTACACAGCAAAGCAAATAAATTTAAAAGCACCATTTTATTATGCTCTATTTGTCTTGCAAATATCTGCAAGAGGAAAAGCACTTGAATGGACAGGACACTGTATATATTGCAACATATGGTTGCTGAGCAAATGCACTTGAAATGTATTATCTTTTTTAACAATTTCAGCAGCAGCAACCACAGATCTGACTGCTAATTTTTTTCAATATCATCTCAGAAAATGAAAAAAAAAAAATCCCTTCAGAGTTTAAAGGAACCTCTAAAGACATTTGTCCAGGCTGACAATAATAAGATATACCCACAACAGGGTATTGAAACTCTAAAGAGAAGTGGCTGAGGACTGGACAGACATTCCTGAACATCTGCTTGGGAGATCATCAGGGAAAATGTAGATTTAGCATGTAACTTTTCTTACACAGAGTCTGCATATGTTAGGGGTCTCTGAGGCACTTTACTTGACCCAGAAGAATAGTAAAACTTTTTGTGATGGAACAGAACAAATTCACAAAAACTAGAAACAAATTGCCTAAGGCTAATGATATGTCTTATGACAGTGACAAGCAGCCAAAAAAACTGCACTGGTGAAAATGTATAGCATAACCACTGGCCCCACTACACATGTAAACTGATGTAACTGGAAGCAGAATTTGGACAACACTTAATGTTGAAACATGATCCAGTGCCTGATCTCTGGAGTACAAGTAAGTGGTCTTAGATAATTTAATGCCCAGAACAGATGAGACAAGCACATTGAGTGAGGACTATATATCAAGGAAGAAAAGCATTTTCTTTGCTTGCTACCCTAAGCCTCTCTTTTTTTTACTACTGTATTTCCCATTGTCTTTGGCCATTTCAGCCAAAGCAAATGATAAAATATGTTCTGAACATAAAAATGTTATTGTACCTGATCTAATAGAGAATCTCAGCCACCAAGCAAAGAGAAAATCCTACGCTCCTCTAATATCTTTCCAGTATTTGAAAACCGATATTTAAATAAAATCTAATTAATTCAGACTCTGCCTTCCGTTATTTCAGGATTCTGCAACAAGTCACTGGAAGGTCACTTGTGGGTTTCTCACACATTTTTGCTACCCTGTTCCTGCTGTTCTTCTCCCCCCACCACTGGCTACCCACCTAGGTCCATGCCACTGCTGAATTTGCTGCTGTAGTGGCCGTGATGATGTGGGGAAAATGTTTAAACCTTTAAAGCAGGGTGACCCTCCCAGTAGAAATCCCCCTTTTAAATAAAGTGTATGATTTGCTTTAAAGGTGAGGGGATTACAAATGCACCTGGAAACAAAGATGGATTACACATGGCACATGTTCTGGAACGGAGACATTGATGTGCTTTAAATTTCTGCTCCCAGCCTTAGGTGGACATTTTGCCCCATCTTTCTTTCTTTTCAAGGTGGAAGGAACAAAATCCCCTCCCCTTTAAATTAGCCTGCCAAGCTAAGTGACAAAATACATGCATGCAATTATATGGCATAATTATAGTTACGAAATTCCCCATTCAAATTTCTCCCAGGATTTTAAAATTCTGTATCATGCAACCATGCTTTTGAAATGGTTCAGTTTAGAGGAGTCCACCAACTATAATACTTTTTTTGGACCTAAATGTGTAATCAAATTCACTTGGGACCTATCTGCAGCCAGACAGCTTTGTTTCAGATCTGAACCTATGCCAAGATATTGAAATCTGGATGTTTGTGCCTCCCTCTCACTGACTATCACTGAAAATTGGAGTATGTGTGTAGTGGTGTGTGTGTGTGTCTAAAACTTTTGAGCTCTTTGTCAGAACTGATGAATTTCTCTTAAGTGTTAGACTGGATGGGCTTGTGGATAATAAAATGCAGGGGTTTTATGTTACACATTTTTTACTTTTTTAAAAAAAGACTCAACAGTGAAGAAATTCTTTACTTTCTGGCAGAACTGGAAGAAATTTGCAGAAATAATTTCTCCCTTTGAGGGAATCAGTCTTGCCAAGTTTCAGATGAAAAGGTAGAGGGGTTTTGTGCAAGAGCAGCCTTTCTGTTTGAAGGGTATCCAGACAAAGAAGAAAAGAGAAAAAGGATAGGGAAAAAATAAAGTAGAAATAAGCAAAGACATGTATTTAAGTGTGTGGGCTCCGTAATTGATTGATGAAATCCAAATCAGTAATCCTGATGTGATTCCATGTCAGAAACAAAACCTCCTATTAATTTTTTTCAGTAACTGTACATATGTAGTCAAATTCATCAGTAAACCTATATGGGAGAGGATAAAAATTAAATGAAACTGTGAATGCTGCAATTTGGAAATTAATCTTACAATTAAAATTCTGAGTTAAACCTGCCAGGCAGATGGAAAGGAACATGGGGCAGAAAAGTGACAAATAAAACAGTAACAGTAACGACCATGTGAGACTTCACACTATACCAGCAGCCGGTGGGTGGGTCGATGGTTGATCCAAGAATGAGACACCTAGGGGATGACAGACAAAGCATGCCATTTACCACACCCCCTAGGTGTCTCACACCATAGCAACCAAACCATGGCATTATTTAACTGCCCTGGTCTCCACCAGTAGGATGGCAGCAAAAAGCCCATTCCAGCTCCACAGCCTCAGACATAGAGGGGGGTGAGATGGCCATTCTCCAAGTTTGTCCTAGATCTAAAAGGATGCAGTGAATGACTGGAGACTGCTGAAACAGTTACCAATGCATTGCTGAGCTAAATTTATAGAGTTTTGCTTTCAACCTATAAAGAAGTGGTGGGCACCTTCCAGAGGTACAGTGACTACACACACTTTCTGCCACATCCCAGAGAGCTTCTTCTATCCTCTCATTCATATTTAAAAAAGAAATCTCAGAAATTCTTCTTGTATCCTTTAGAGGTGGTATAGTGGCAATTTTGCTCTCTTTAGCTCATTTGTTTTTTAAGCAAGAACAGGCCTTTTAAAAAAAGAGTGTAACCAGAAATGCTTGTAAAGGAGTGAGGTGGGACCATACTTAAGCCCTTTGAATATGTTTGTTGGGGGAGTAAATGAGACCTGGACACCACACTTTCTTCTCCCCTGCTTCAAAGCCTTAAATGGTTTTGAAGGATGTTACTTGAAGGATCACTTCCATCTGTGTCAGATTTTACTTAAAGGTCAGCAGTGGAGGCTCCTCTGATTTTCCAACCTCTGTCAGAGAGTAGGTTTACAGGTTCAAGGGAGCTGGCCTTTTCTATGGGCCTCAAGCTGCTAAAAAAATCTACCCTGGTTCTGTTAGGCCCCATCATTATAGTCTTTTAGGAAAGTGGTAATGATTCATCTATTTTCTTCAACCTTGTCTTGATTTTTATTTAACTTTTCCTGGTTCTTAGCTGCACTGCAGGGATGTAGCTAGGATTTTAGGAGGGGGGGGGGGTCCAGACTAAGTGCCACCATTATAATGGGGCTTGAGTGTGGTGGCGCAGCAGCACACACCATTCATTTTTCTAATGGAAGGGGGAGGTCCAGACCCCAAGAACCCCCTCCTTGGCTACGTCCCTGTGCACTGTATGTTGTTTAGCTGTATTGCTAGCTTTTATACTGTACGTTATTTCATCTTATCATGTTTGGTCAGTACATTTTTTTATTACTGCTGGTATTTACATTTACTAATTATTACTGCATATGATTTTATTGTGAAAATGACTTTGAGGAGGGTTTGTCCTTTTAAAAAGCCTTGAAATATTTTACAGAAAATAAATATTCATATTTCTTTCACAACTCTCAAATGCAATTCAGACTCCTACACATATTGCCATAGATATGTAGAATGATATAAGGATGAATGAGTGAGATACTTTAACCTTGTTGAGAGGTTTCAAGGAGACAGAAGATGGTAGAACTAATGAAACCAGGAAAGACATTTCTCCTTGTAGAAAGACTTTGAACATTATCTAAGCCGTCTATCAGAAAATCCCTTTGAAAGCCATATGCTAATTTTCATATTGAATATTGTCCAGGGAAATGAGAACATGTATGTGAGTCATGAATGAGTATGATAATTTCCCAGCTGCAGTACAACTACATCCAGGTAAACATTTGAATTTTTAAAATCAGTGGCTGCAGTAGAACAAGAACTCAGAAGAGATCAACATAATTATTATACTAAAATGATAGACTCTGTGTTATGAAGCATTTAATATTTCTTTTCAGTGCAGTATTGAAATGAATCATCAATGGCAACTTATCCCCCAAAAAGCTATTTTTAGTTCCTTGTGTGAGTTTTATCTTCTAATGGCCACAGGAAATTTCAAATGCCCCATTTGCTTCCCTTTAATGGAATACATTATCCAAAACAGCTGATAGTTTTGTTGTTTATTTCTGCATTGAGATATCTATTCACAGCTCACTATTGGTTTCAGACCTGCATGGTTTAATATTGCTGGTTTTTTCTAGTACTGAGAAGTGCACTCTCACACACAAATTCCTCTAACATCCTTAAATTATTTCCTTACATTTTCTCCTAATTTGAAATTGCATCCCAACACTAAGCACTTTGATTTATTTATTAAAATTATGTATTTTTAGGCAAAGTCATATAAAAATCAGAAGAAGACCAGCAACGGGAAGGGCAACTGCAAAAGAACTACTAAAGTGTAAAAACATGCAACTGAACACTAAAGCTAGAATTGTCCAAGCCACTGTATTCCACATCAACACATACAGATGTGAGAGCTGGACAGTGAAGAAAGTGGCCAGGAAGAAAATAAACTCATTTGAGACGTGATGCTGGAGAAGAGTGCTGAGGATACTGTGGATGGCCAAAAAGAGAAACAAATGGGTCCTAGAACAGATCAAGCCTCAACTCTCCCTGGAAGCCAAGATGATGAAAATTACCCTCTTTAAAGACTTATACTACATCTATGCTGTACTGTAATTCAGGCATTGGGTTAAGGGGTTTTTATTTGCTCCAGAATTTTAATGAAGTTATATTTTAAACATTGGAAATGAGGCTGTCCACTCTGTTCTATTGCTTTATTAATTGTGTTCCTGATTTTATTGTGGTTGTTATTTTGGATTTAATTTCCCTGTATACTATTCTGGAATAAATAGGCATATAAATAAAAAAATGAACAAACACATACTCCTATTTATATTTTAAATCCCTAACCTTGAATCAACTGCAGCTATACTGACTGAGCATTCACAGTCAACCTTATGAAACAGAACTGCTATCACCTGCAATGTAATTACAGTTCACAGTTCAGCTTCAAATCTAAATTATAGAATGTAAATGGACTTAACATGAAGAAGGACCCAATATAAAATATGAGGCTTGATCCTTATCTGGTAACAGAATACAATGGTGGTGCTCCAATTTGTCCCAGCTAGTCTGGTCTGATCTATCATCAAGTCCTTAAGTGACTGCTGCTGAAATTTAATATTGTTATCAAAAGCAAATCCAAGAAATATAGTTACGACCCTTTGCAGAAACAACCAAAATAATTAGACAGGCAATTAAAAATCTAGTAAGATTAATCCTGTGCAGTACACTGTCTCTAAAGAATTGCCATAAAACTTGCTGACATATTTCAGAACAGTTTCCAAAACATGCCAAATGGATTCCTTGTTAGAGAAAAAACAGGGATTTGGAATAGTTTCCCCATTTGTGTCATAAAGACTTCTTGTTGAGCTCTTTTTATTTTTCCCCATTAAATGGCATTTATGCTCAAATAAATTGTGAACCAGTGAAGCTTAGTTCCTTTAATGGCTATAATCCACTGTTGAACCAGGTATGGTTCTGGGTATTTTATAAGAAACTTCAAAGCTATGCTTGATTTTCACCCAGCCAAATATTTTTGGGACCACATACCATGGAGTGGATCCATTTTTTTAAGCCAAGTTTCCGCCCTTAAAACATGAACATACATTTTCCATTAAAGGACCCATGAATGCCTTGCTTTTTGACTAACATTGTTGTGGTTATATTTGGGTTACTTATTTCATAGGTGCTGCAGATCAAGAACAAGGAAAATCAAAATAATGAGAGAAACAGTATGCTGGTTTGACTTAAAGGTTTCCAAATGCCAAACCAACAACAGAAAGATTTAAAGGCAGATTAACCTGCAGTGGAAACCTAGTTGTAGTTCTTTTGCAATAAAGCTAAGGAGTTCTTCTCATGGGTATTTCATTGTGTGTGTGGCAGGAATGTGAAAGCATTTCTTCATTCCAACATAAAGCTGTATCAGTTTGATACCAAGTGTGCAGGATTTAGAATAGATTTGGTAGTTTGGTATAGCACAGTGTTAGATGGGCAGGCTATTTGCCACAGCTACTATATACATAGATGGTCATCTTAATAGATCCCAAGCTGAGCAGTTCCTCTTCAGTGCTGGGGAGAGCTAACTGCCACAAATATACATGCTTTGCTTTTTCTGAAAGTTGCATAGCTGTGTTATAGTTGGGTGTCACAAACAGGAGGTTTAAGAATACCATGGGATTAGTAGGAAGAAAAGAGATAAATGGCTGCACAAGTTAGTTTGAAATTAAATCTGTCACAGTTGATTAAAACAATTTCATAATGATGATGATTTTGATGAAAATAAAGATGATGACTGATCATGTGTGTAACAATTATTCAGATCTTCACTCTGTTACCTAGAACAGGGAAGAAATCAATTAATCCTCAAGATGTTGGACTGCAAATCCTAGCAATCCTAGCCAGCATAAGCAATAGTAAGTTATTAGGAGTTATAGTTTAACAGCATCTGGAGGGCCATATGATTTCCACCCCTGACTCAGTGAAATGTATTATATTTATTAAAACATGTATACCTCACCTTATAATCAGGGAACTCAAAGTGGCATACAATATATTGTTTGCATGTTTTTATGGAGGACAAATGTGTATGTGTGTTGAATGGGAGCATTTCAGTTTGTTACATTCAATGAATGGCATTCAGAGAGATAGATAGATGATAGATGGATGGATGGATAGATAGATAGATAGATAGATAGATAGATAGATAGATAGATAGATAGATAGATAGATAGATAGATCATTTATTGAATGTAAAAAAACCTGATATATACTGTATAATTAACAAGAACAAACGAAAAAGCTTGGTACATTCCCAGGAAAAACTGGCACACATGAAAACCTGTGCATGCACCCAGGATTTCTTAGACAAACTTCCCAGGGCAATCATCTTCAAAATCTTATAATAGTGTTTTGTTTTTGGGGTTTTTTGGACAGGGACCCTATTTAAATATATTTTGTTGCTGTACACCCCTAAGACTTAACTCAAGATTTAAAAGTCAAATAAGAACAACAACAACTTACTATTGAACCATTAATAAAAACAACATCAGTTAACCAGTGATTTCCAGACTTAGGTCATCCAGGTGTTTTAGACTTCAGCTCTCCAAATTCCTGACTATTCACTAAGTCAGCTAGGGTTCCCCGGGAACTAAAGCCCCAAACCCCTGAAGGACCAATGTTTGGGAATCATTGGGTTAAACATTCCCTCAACGGCTGTGAAAGGGGAAGGAAGACATTTCTCCTTCTTCCTCTCTCCAGTTTTCAGCTGGTGTGGATTGAATGGCAATGTGTTGGGCCAGCCAGCCAGCCTTTGCCTTGGTTCCTGTCATATGACTGCTCCTTTGAAGGGAGTGGGTGGGTTGAGCAGCTGAGTGAAAGCAGAGCTTGGAACCAGCCTGCCTGCCTTTGCCCTTCTCTTGCTCTGTTTCCCTCTTCTCCTTTCCAGGAGAAAGATGGGACACCTAAAACAAAAACCCTTGGTGTCTCCAGCCTTAGGCTGAGGCAACTACACCTCTCTCACAATGACTCCTCCACCACCACCACTGCCACCACTCTATCCACCACCTCATCTGCTCCTACACTCCTAAATTCCTTTGGAGGAAAAGACTGACACACTAACACAAACCCTGTTGTATTGCCTCAAGTCTTTGTTATAGGTGTCCCATCTTTCCCCAAGGAGGGGAGGGAGAGAGAGAGAAAGAGAAGGGCAAAGGCTGGCTGGCTGGCTAACTGTCAGTTCTGCTATTTCTCAGCTACTCAGCCCTTCCATTGCAATGGAGTGGACACATCACATACAATGTGAAGGCCCAGTCAGCCAACTCAACCAGCCTTTTCTTGGCTCCTGTCATGTGGCTGCTCCATTGCAGGAAGAAAGTGTTCTCAACCACCTTCAAATCTTTGTGGCATCCCTGTGCAGATCACAGATTAAGAGCCACTATATAAGAGTCCTATAATAACAGATTCACCTTATGAGGAAAATGTTTTGTTCAGTTTCATGTGTTATAAATTTTTGGAGGAGGAGGATGAAATTTGAGGACATAATGTGATGCTTTGGGTGGAATTAGCTTACCAAATATGAGACATATTAGTGCAAAGGTTTCTGTGTGAGTAGGTGTCTTTATATTTTGTAGTTTATTTAAAATGTGTGTGTGTGTGTGTGTGTGTGTGTGTGTGTGTGTGTGTGTGTAGGGGATTTCAGTGGGTCCATAGGCCAAATTCGCACAGATGGCCAAAAACAAAACACAACCATATGGAATCAGAAGTCTACTTTTGGTTTTGGAAAACTGTGCCGGCAGCCCTTGCAACCTTATAAAATCACAGCTCCCGAGGGTTTCTAAAAGAGGTCAGACACTCCTCTGATCCACTGAGGAGGGATGTCATCCCCAGGAATCTGCAGAAGATTCCCTGAAGGTCCAGGAGAATACTTTGTCATTGTGTAGTCCAGCTATAGGAACATAGCTTGATGCTTCTGAGCTGCTCTCTTGCTCTCCAGCAACCAGTAAATTGACATTTTGGAGAGGAAGGCTACAGGAGCCAAAAGGTGGATTGTGCAGGAATTTGGTGTTATCCTCAATGCTCTGGTGTCCAGAGTGAATGCCAAGCCAATGCTCTCTCAGGGGAATTTGTACTTAGCTCAAACGGAGAGATTTAAAAGGACTGGGATAACTCAGTCTTAACAGATCTTTTCCAGCTTTTACAGGATCCAAATTCACACAGAACTACAAAGGCAGACTTTCAAATAAGAATAAGTTTTATTTTGAATGGGGAAATAAACACACTCGTTCATGCAAGTGACCACGTATACACACAAGGACTAACAAAATTGAAAATGGGAGGTTCACTAGGTAGCAAGTATCACTGGCAATGATAATTACCTATGCAGATCTTGACTCTAGTTGCTGAGTGTCTGGGATGAAGAGAGGACTCCATGGCGGGTTACAGACGGGCAGGGGAGGACGTCTTGGAGGTGTATTCAGCTGAATACGGAGCCTCCAGACGGCCCGCCCCGGGGGCGTGCTTCAGGTGTTGGGGCTTCCACACGGGGGG